>NC_092507.1:58115988-58440779 GCF_047511675.1 Marmota flaviventris
TGGAGAAGGCAGGGACCCCCACATAAATCATAGCATCTCTTAGCAAATCATCACACACGGCAGGAAAATCAAATAACAACTCTAAAACATGATTAGCACATTCACTGGTGGGAACAAGTTGGGTAAGGGTGATTGGTCAGTACAAAAGGGGTATTCATTTGAACTGATTGGTTTAAGCCAAGAGGGGTGTACGTGCTGAACTACATGGTTTCCCAACACGTTATCAACCACCATAAACTACATCTGCCATCCCAGGTATTTCCCTGTCTCATTGGTGGCTGCTGATTGGTGGCTGCTAGGGGGTTGCTATGGATCCCCACCTAGCCTGACTGAGTCAGGGACACCTGGTGCAGCAGATCACTCCTGTTATTTATAGATAAATAACTCAGCAGGGTGGGAATGTGCCTAGGAGTGCTGTGGGTCTTTGCAAGGACAAAGGTCATATCCCTTCCTTGGACAGGCTTTGCTCTGAGGTAGAGGCTGGTTTTTCAAGAACACATGGAAAAGCTAGGCTGTGTGTTATAAGATGGAATGTAATTATATTTTTCAAGTAAGTAATACAGATAATGTCATTAAATAAGAAGGGATCATCAAGTGTAGATTGCTAAAGACTATCTTACATGGGTGATGGTTTTGTTGAAAAAGCTATGTAAGAATGTAAGAGACTTGAGAAACAAATAGTATTTATATAATATAATGCATAATAGATTTATAGCTAAAACATATTGAATGCTTACTATATGAAAGGCATTAGTGAAACATGATGTTGAAGCCAGAATTAGACAGGCAGTCAGTATAGATAGGTAAATCAAGTCAGGTGGGATCAAGGAGGTCAATTTTGAGTAAGTCTGGAAGTTGGAGACTGTCCCCTGAGGGATTGAAATGTTAACTCCTTCCGAGCCCTTCCTCCACCCTTATCAAGAACTTGCTCCAGCTCCAACCTGTTGCTAAGGTCACCTGTCCCAGGAATTGCCCTTCTCTACAGGGAGCTATAGAGTTGTTAATCAATGTGTCCAGGGCTGCAACATCCTGCTCTCCCCCCTTCAGCCCACCTGTTTCCCAGCTTTTGGCCATCTCATCAAACATCCTGGGCCTAGTCACTTACACAAGAAAGAGATAAGGGGAAAAGGCAGGAGAACAAAGGAAGCCTAGGACACATAAAAAGGGCAGAACACCTCACTTCTTGGGGTACCAGGATACCAGCTATGGCCTCCTTATCCCTTGTGGGAGAAGTCTATGTTACCCCTTTTTAAATAAACCCTGCTTTATATGCTTGCCTCGGAGTGCTTCTTTAACGGTTCAAACTTCAACATGGTAACTGGCGGTATCAGTGTTTCTTAATTTTCACAATGGCCTGTATTTTACAGGAATTTTGAGGAAACTGAGGGTCAGGAAGATTAAGTTACTTGCTAAAGCTCACAAACCTTCTGAGTAGTAAAATAGGGTTCAATCTAATATTAGAGTGGCAATAGAAACAGCTTTCATGAAAGTAACAAGGTGCTTGATCTCTTTCATGAATTGCATATAATCTCACAATTTTAGATGGAAAAACGATTGACAGAAAAATAGCAGTTGTTTAATGCTTCCTACTTAAAAGGAATGCCTTTGAGTGGCACATTAGGGATTGAAGCACAGCCTGGTTAGATGCTCATTCCCTTAATCCTTCCTAGAAATTTGGAGGATGTCTTTAAAGCCAGAATTAGACAGGCAGTCAGTGTAGATAGGTAAATCCAGTCAGGTTGGACCTAGGAGGCCAATTTTGAGTGAGTCTGGGAAGTTGGAGACAGTCCCCTGAGGGAACTTGTCAAGAACCCGCTCCCTCCCCCAACCTGTTGCCAAGATAAACTGTGTCAGGAATTTCCCCTCCCTACAGGGAGCTATAAAGTTGTTAAAGTGTCCTTGGCTACTCCATCCTGCCCTTCCCCCTTCAGCCCACCTGTTTCCCACCTTTTGGCCCTCCCATGGGCTTAGTCACATAAGGTGAGATACGCAGGAAGGAGAAACATAATGGGGGAAAGGCAGGAGAAGAAAGCCTGGGACATATAAAAAAGTCAGAATGCCTCCTTTCTTGGGATACCAGGATACCAGCTAAGGCCCCCTTCTCCCTCCAGGTAGAAGTCTATGTTACCCCTTTTTAAATAAACCCTGCTTCATATGCTTGCCTCTGCGTGCTTCTCTAATTTTCAAACTTCAACATGTGGGGAAGCAGGACTCATCACATCATCCAGAACACTTTATTAAAGGATTGCATATTAACTCATTAGGAAATGGAATGTGGAAAATGGGCTTTCTCTGGTATTTTGAAGACTGGGAATGAAGAAATATCTGTCACTCCAAATTGAACACCATTTTCTTTTGTACCTTTTTTTTTCCCCATTACTAATATTAGTATAATTAATGTATATATTATGAGTTAATTAATCTGATTAAAATCCTTGCTACATTGTGTACATTAATCATAGGAATCATTTAGTTAGGGGAATAGTGAAGATTTATTTCTAATTCAAGCACAGACCTTTCTGTTTTTTCCATAACCCAGTAACCTTTTTGGAACTCCACAACGATACTGGATCTTTGAAAATTTTATTTATCTGTACGAAACAAATGGAAAGATTTTGGGATGGAACAGAATAATTAAACAATATTTAAAAACAGAGAAGTGCATACATCTTGAGTACCAGGATGAGCCTCCTATAGAAATAATCTATTTTTTTTTTCAGTATTTAGTAATGAAAGCTATTAATGCATTAATGGTAAGACATTTCTGGTTTAATATAAATTTGAGGATGTTTTCTAGTTGTGCACGAACGTTGGCAACTTAGTAAAGTTTTGACAATTGTTTAAATATGTAATGTTAAACTTACATTTAAAAAAGCTGGTATACTGGGTGTTTATCATTTGCTTAAAAAAAAGAAAATAAATGTGAATATGTTTGGTGCACTTTTTTATCTGAAAAAAACCAAAAACGGAGATAAGTATCTAAAGTTCACTGTAGTTTGATTTTTCTCTTATCACCACATCTTCTTTTGTGACCCCAATTACTACAGTGATTGACTTTCATTCTGTTAGAGTACACTTGACGCTTACAGCTTGTCCTCCTCTATGACTTACCCATTTGTGTGTATTTGAATAATGTTGTGGTGGCACCCCCTATTCCACAGAAAATCTTGACTGAGCTTCTCTGGAAATCTACACCATAATTGATTCTAGGAAAAGAGTCTCTACAAAAGAGTTCAATGTAGTAAACTTACTATTTTCCTGTTGCCCTATTTTTTACTTGGCCACTGGCCTGGAAGAAATCAGCACTCCTTTTTACTTGAACGCCTTTTTACTTGTTTTTCACAAACATTTATTCAGAATAGTAGTTTGTAAAGGTGTGTTTGCAAATGCAAAATGTGGTAACAGAAAGACAAATTCTTTAACAAGGCTTCTGCCCTTGAATTGGAGCTTCACAGAGATGTCTACATTTCTAAGGTAAGAGAAGTTACCAATTGGGCTCCATGGTAACAGCTGGCAGGGGAAGGAAAGAAAGGGGAGAAGAGGCTCTCCCCTTCTCAGGTGTTGCCCTTTGCTGAGAGCCATAGCCAAGTAGGAATGACGCATGGCATTTTGGGTTGAAAGGTGACCCAGCAAGCCATTGAGATGCTAATGATTATGTTAAGATGTGCATTCAGTTGGAGATTAGACCCCTGCAGTCCGCCTCGGCTTGCTACTTTGGAGCTCTCCCGGGACTCCGGGAGAGTTCCCATTGGTTGGGGAAGTGCGGTAGGAGGGAATTCCGGAGGAGGGATTTCCTGTTGGTGTAGGTGTCCCGGGAGAAGGCCGCGTGCGTGGGATTCGGCGGAGTTTTGGAAATAAAGTTTGTTCCTGCTTGAGTGGCTTGTGATTTTGTGCCCAGCCAGACTGCGGCAGCCCTTGAAGTGTTAATTTGCCCAAAGCAGTGAAAGAAAAAGCTGCTCTTATGTGATCTTCTGCAGATTGTGAACTTCTGAGCCCCTCCCCTTACATGCTCTATATAGTGCTGAGAGCCATAGCTAAGTAGGAATGACGCATGGCAATTTCCTTGTCAGCCTACCCCATGTTGCTTAGAGGAAGGACTCTCCATTGTGGAAATGGGCTTGCCTTGGACCCAGGTCATTTGCGGTGACATTGCATGAATGTTTGAGAAAGGTGACCCTGCTCAAGGACCAGGGTGGATCCGGGTTTAGGGAGGATCCTGCTGCATTAGGGTGGGTCCAGGTTTAGGGTGTATCCTACTGGGAATAGGGAGTATCCCTTTCCTTGGGTTTAGGGCAGTTCCAGGTTTAAGGTGGACCCTGCTGGGAATAGGGCGTATCCTGCTGCCTCAGGCGCCCGCCTGCTCCTTGAGTTCCCGTTGAGTTCTCGAGGGATTCAGAGAGTATTTTGGGATGCAGAGCCCAGTGGAAGTGTGGATTTTCCCCAGAACGTGCGTGTAGAGTGCCGGTGACAGTTTGGGAATAAAGAATTGCTGTTTGAATCTACAAGGCTGTGAGTGGCTCGTGATTTTGTGCCCAGCCGGACTGTGGCAATAAAGTTCTGAAATTACCTGAACTCCTGTTCAGGGGATAAATTGATTACAGTGAAAGCTGTGCCCTCTGAACCTGGCTGCAGCCAAATAAAACTATTTCTTGCTATCTTCGGTGCCCTGCCTTGTCTGTCTCCTACAGCAATGTTTTTTTGGGGGGAGAGCGTTGACACTATTGTTTTTCAAAATAGAATTTTCAGAAAGGTTCTATGGGTAAAAGCGTGCCTCAAGCTGATTTGAATTCTTCCTCTTGCTGTGCTTGTTGCTCTGAACTTTGGATTATGGCTGACTTCTAGGACACTATTCACTATGTCCATCCACTAGGACTTAGTAACTCTACAGGTTTTACTCTAGAATCCAGCACTCAATGTTTATATTTCTAATAATGGCCTTGTTCTCCCAGGAATCAAGATTCAAAATTTTTGGACCTATAACTCTTTTTCTCCTACATGTAATCCTTAGAACTCCCCAAATTTATCTCTGTAATGTTTTGTACATTTTCTTTTTCCACTGCCATGGTCCCATTTCTGACTTTATTAGTCATTTCTATTACATTTTCAATTAGTTTCTTCATCTACTGTTCTCTTGATCCTATCCTTTCCTGTTGGGTTAATTTTCATAAGTAAAGGCATGTTTCCTGTTTGCGCGAAAGCCCTGTGCTGGATATTTTCCTGTTTCCCTTTCAGGTCTGCTCTCTGGCTTTCTCTGGTCTGTTCTGTGCCTGGGGAGGAGACTCTGATTGAATTTCATCCTTCACTTTCTTACCTTCTGACTCCTGGCCTTTTGGCTTCCAGTTGGCTATAGCCAGTAGAGGGCGCTAGCGGGATATTGGAAGGGGTAAGTAGAGAGGGGTTGAGTACCCATTCCCTTGGCTCTCTCCAGGCTTGGCTATGGGCTGGCTGTGCTCCTCTACAAAAGGCGTTACTTCAGGTCAGGTTCCACTTTCCTGCAGCTCTAGCTTCCCTCTGAAGGTTCCAATGGTGTCTCCTCCCCTCTCCTACTTCAGGACTTGAGGTGGTATCCCTACCTAGTGTTGCAGGGGCAGGTGGTGGCTCATCACCCCTGGCTGGTGTCTTTCACTCTGCCCATGCTTTGTAAGTAGTCTTTTTACCAGTCTATTCATTCCATTTGAATGTGCTCTTTGCTTAGACCCTGATTGGCACAAACCTTCAATGCCTTTCCATTACCTACTAAAATGAGTATTGACTCCACAGCCCCCAGTTGAACACTACATTTCAAGCTATTTTTCGATTTCATACTTACATTGACCCTTTTGCTCCAGTCAAATTGCTCTATTCATAATTCTTTGAATAGAAATGAAAGTATACATTGTGCTTTCCTTGCTTTGGAATATCCTATCACTCTAATGTCATCTGTCAAAGTCTTGACATCTTTTTTTCACATTTAATTTCAGATGGTGCCCCTCTTTCATGACACTTGTTGAGCTCCCAGTCAAATATGATATCCTCCTTTAAAGATTCATCTTTCAGTTAACAATTATACATTCCCTTGTCTTATTAATGTACTTGCTGTGTCTTCTATATTTTAAGGTCTTTGGAGTCAGGAGCTGTCTGTTACATTCGAAGTACTTACTGTATGGTCAGTGTTGAATAAGCATGTAGTAGGTCTGAGCAAATCACAGTGGCTAAAATAAAAGATTCAGATTATCTTAACGTAGTGTTAATGGTTGAAATCATATTATTTAAAAATTTCAGGCATTATATTATAATCGATCGACATGGAGGTAAATGATAAAGAAAAACCAGAAGTATCTTATACATCATTCATTTCTTTAAACAATATTTGTGAAATGTCTACTGTATATCATGTACTTTCCTATGCATTTCAAAGTACCTCCATTGATGTTCAGCAACATAGTATTAGTTAATTTTTAAAATTAGTAGAATAATAGAGAAAGTTAGAATTTATGATCAATTATTCAACTGGAAAAGTTTTAGATTTTTGGGGGATGACTTTCAAATAAGTGTGACTTAATTCTAACAGTTACAGGATTTAATAGTTTTCTCATTATGCATAGTATGCCACCAATTCCAACATAGCTGAGGACTTTCCTTTGTCCTTAGACATATGTCATAATTTATAAGAAGACCATTTAGACTTAATTTTGCTTGGAGACTTAATAAAGGCAGACGACTCAACTATTAGATAAAAAATGCCACAGGGAATATAAATGATGGCATTTTAATTTGCCATCATTCGTACATTATAAATTGTGAATTCTTTTGTTTATCTGCTTGTTAAACAAAAACTTATCCATGGGACATGGAGGTTCTTTTCCAGTGAACAAGAGGATAAAATTAGTTGATTAAAACTTTCTATTTAGAGAATTTTTCTTCTGTTATATAATTTTTCAATAGTGTTTTCCTTCTGTGAAAATGCCCTTCCCTTACCCCCTTTCAAAAAAAAAAAAAAAAAAAAAAAAGGCAAATTAGAAAAGTTTGGGCTGAATAGAACTGCTGTAAAAATTAAAAAAAAAAAAACAACTTTATTACAGGGGAAGTTAATTTCATGATCTGTGGCAGATTGTCTCTATTGAATGTTAGTTTATGGAATGATAAACACTATTATTATTATCATTATTTTAAATGATTATACAACATGGAAGTAATCAAGGAGTAAAAAGTTGAAGGGGATATAAAGTATTACAGATGAATATTCCAGATGAATCTCTAAGATTCTTAATCTTTCCACCAGGACTTAGAAAATTCAGGACAAATAAAACTTGAAATCAAAAAACAACAAACAAAAAAATCAGTTAGAGAAGCTTCTTCAAGGAGAACAGAAATTCAGTACTTGCTTTTGTTCCCTCTGGTCTCCCATAAACGATGTTGCTAGGAGCTCCTGCCTTGTGAGTTCTGGGGAGGAAGAAGGACCCTGAGTTCCAGAGGACAGAGAAGTGGTGGATCTTAGCCTTGGATGTTGGGTGCCTCAATCAATTACTTAGCTCAAAACCTTGAAGTTACTTCTTTCTTTAGTTAAGTAAGTCTGCCTGCTTCTGTTGGAATCTTTCTTCATGGGATTCCTTCTGTGTTTGTGTTTAGAGTATGTGTTTTAATTTGAGAAGTAGGTTTAAATATTGATGAATTTGATAAGTAAAATTAAGAGTAGAACTTGCTACTATAATTAAATCAGAATGTTTTGTTGCATTTTAAATTTTTATTTCTTATTCAACTGGCAAAGTTTTAGATAATCTAATTTACCCCCATTGTTTGTATGTCTGATAGAATGAACTGGGACTTAGTTATATGACAATTAAGGGAGCTTAATTATACAGTCAGATTTTTTTTTTTCTCTTTTGGACAGACAAGCTCAAGTTGATTGTTCTCACAAAACTATCACTCTTTTTACTTGAATGAAAACAGTGTCTACATGTAAATTTACCATATTGTGCTGTGCATAGAGTATTGAATAGAGTATTGAAGTGTTGTTATAGAGGAAGAATTTGGAGTTTTTTTTTTTTTCTTCTTCTTTTTTTTTTTTTTTTTTTTGGTACCAGGGATTAAACCCAGGGTCGCTTAATCACTGAGCCATATCCCCAGCTCCCCCATCTTTTTTTCAATATATTTTATTTAGAGACAGGGTCTTGCTGAGTTGCTTACGGTCTCACTAAGTTGCTGAGGCTGACTTTGAACTTGCTATCCTCCTGCCTCAGCCTTCCAAGCCACTGGGATTACAAGTGTGTGTCATTGCACCTGGAAAATTTGGAGCTTTTGATATTCAATTAAAACTATTTGATTTCTAGGGGGCACTTTTTTGAAATCAGGTGTCTCACTGCTACTGTTGGTAGAGAGAAGGTGGTGGAAACCTACCTACAACATGGAATGATTTGACAATGTACCTAAATACCGTGTGAGAAAATTCATAAAATTTGGAGGAGGGGACATCCAATAGGGATGTTATCTGGCTTTCAGGTTTGATTCTTTAATTCCACCTTTATGTCATGGATCCCCAGTCTCCTCATATTGCATTCCTCATGGTGCTAGTCATCTTTTCAGTGTGAGCAACCTGAATAATGAAAGCTGAAATAATGAACCCTGATGCTGAAATCTCTATTGTGTCCTTACAAAAAGATAGAAGGAATTAAATTCCAAGAGCAAAAAATGGTCCATACTAGTCCCTAGAGTCCCAGATTAGGAAGGAAAGTTCTCATAAATTCTAATTCCCTTAAACTGCCTCAAAGATTTGTCTCAGTGGTTTGTTTTAATATCCTTTAAAACCAAAATAAAATAGTCACAGAGAGAAGGGAGAGAGGCTCTCCAAGGAGCAATGGAGAAATATTTAACTGTTGAATCAATTTTAAAACCTTTTGAAATCTTCACAATAGTTGCTAAAGTATTGAGTCACTCATTCACAATGAAATTCCTTTGCCATAAATCTTGTGAGATAAAGCAAAAAGACTAAAATGAATTTTAAAGCTGGTTATACAGGATGAAAGTGGTGTCTATTTTGGCACTGAAGGGGCTCAGGTTTGAACAGGTATGAAAGGAAATATTGGCAGTAAAGAGAAAGAAGCCTGGAATGACTGGAGGGGTCAGAGCATAGAGACTTTTGGACAGACGGACATGGGACTTCAGGTCCTGTGGCAGGTTGATCCTGTGACACATAGACACCTATGTCCCCCTTATCCTACAAATATGTCCCATTTACCCATGATGTTCTCTGTGTGCTACCAAATGTCATGCCTCCGGACTCCATTCTCCTCTGAAGACAGAACACACGTACACATGAAGATTATTGCCTTTTTTTTCTTTCCTTTTTTAAAAAAATTTATTTCTTACATACATGACAATAGTGGAGTGCATTACATTCATAGTTATCCATTCACAGCACAATTTTATGTAACTCTGTATACAAAGTATATTCATACCAAATTATGCCATTATACATGAGCTCTCTTATTTTCATGCAATTCTTAATACACCTTTATACCTTTTTTTTTTCTTAAGGAGAGAGAGAGAGAGAGAGAGAGAGAGAGAGAGAGAGAGAGAGAGAATCTTTTTTTTTTTTGTAGATAGACTCAACACAATGCCTTCTTATTTTTTTATGTGGTGCTGAGGATTGGAACCGGGTCCTGCCCGTGCTAGGCGAGCACTCTGCCGCTGAGTCACAATCCCAGCCCACCTTTATAACTTTTTAATGAATGAAAGTCCCTATCCTGGGTATAAAGGACAGGATTTGGAAGTCAACTAAGCTGGGAGATGATTTAAGTCTCCTTTTTTTGGCACAGGAAGTGATATTATTGGAGACGAAGGCCAGAGAGTGAGAGAAGCCACTGCTGTTGCTCTGTCTAGGAGTTGAGGCACACCCTGATGACAAGAATTCAGATGGTCGACTCACATGTTACTTAGAAACCAATAAAAGTCCAAATTACCACAAAAGTGCTGACGTATCTGTAGATGCAGTAAACTTGAACTTTGGTATCTTTACAGGAATGACTTAAATAATCTATTAGATTCCTTTAGCTACATTAAAATTTTATCTAAGCAATAAAAAGAAGGTTTGATCCACTGAAATAACTTCAGGTGAACATGCTTATTTGGAAGCCAGTTCTGTGAAGAAATTCATAGGAAATAAAGAATGAGGTATTATTCAAATCTTTCCTTGACATGGAAAAGAAATATCTGATAAATTGAGTCTTTCAGAAGCTGCATCAGAATAGCACAGTGAAGAGAAAGTAGGACATCAATTGGTTAAGCCAGAGCAGGAAAAGGGGAGTCAGATCCCAATTCAAATCCAAGGTTCTTGTTCCTCTTCTGTAGGAGAGCCCCCAGCCTCTCAATGGGTAAGGGGATTAGATCAGAGCTATGATAACCTGTCTCGAAAAACCTGCAAAATATTAAAGTGGAACTTTCAGATTCTGGACAGTCTAGGGCTTTTGTTTTGGATTTCTATGTTGAGCTTTACCGATGGATTGCTTTACCGATAAAGTTCTGATAAAATTACTACAAGATGAAATCAGCCTGAGAGGGCAGACCACTTTTGCCTGGAAGGTCCTAAAATAGTTGATTGTGATGAGCATGGTATTGATTGGAAGAAAGGAAAAAAGTTACAGGTGAACTGTAACGAGAACGATTACTAAATAAGTATAAGAGTGGCTCATTTTTGTTGTTTATAACTTTAATCTACCGATAGCATCTGGGAATGAAGAGTTACTGTATGAAGGTTCAGAATTCACATTAACATTAGATTTTTGTCTTCTTTTTCATTGCAATGTAATAATTGTAGATATTTGTAGGGTACAGTGTGATAATTTGATACTTGTGTACAACATGTAAAGATCAAATCAGGGAAAAACATTTCCATCTTGTAAAAAATTTACCATTACATTTTTGTGTTGGGAAGTTTCCAATTTGGCATCAGATTTTGATTTTTTCTACTGGGCATTTGTAGAAAACAGTTTTATGTATTGTGCATTACTTTCTTTACTGGAGAAACTATGGATGTGATGTTAATTATTTTTTTTTAAAATTTTTTCAGTACTGGTGCTTGAACCCAGGTCCTCATGCCTATGAGGCAAGACCACTGAGCTACATCCCCAGCCATTGTGATGATAATTTTAAAGAAAGTGAAGGAAGGAGAAAAGTAGAAAAAGGAAAAAGTTGGACAATGTTGAAGTTGAACCCAATTGTAATTTTTGTCTTATCTTTCATACATTTCTAGAAAGAAGCTGACTGACCTGCTGAATGCATGCAGCAATTAAGAAGCAAAATTTTCTAATGAATTTGAACACATTGTAATGGATGTGTCAGGGCCCCAGGCCCACTGGGTAGGAGATTCAGTAATTATTCTAGAAAGTTCTTACTGACAATGTTTATAAATAACTAGTTTTCAAGTGACTTTCATTTTTCCTTTTAAATATTTGCTTAGCTTATAACTTAAAGAATACAATAAATAATAATAAAGTTATTATAGCACTTTCCACATGTTTGGGTTCTAAGCATCTCAGTGATCTTTCCAGGTCCTGCATTAGAGAGGGCCTAACAAAGGCCACAAGGGGTCGAGGAAGGGGGTTGGTGGGGCATATATGGGACAATAGAGAAGACAATAAAGTGATATAATGATGTGGTTTAAAGGCACTTGGGAAATTTTGCAATACTTATACAAAAGGATTTATTTTTCCCTTTCTTTGGAAGGAGAACATATATATATTGTTTCTAGCCACTGAAGTCTGCTTTATGTGAAAACAGCTTCAGATCTGAGAAGGGCCAAGGAGAGTAAGCTTATTTTTTCCTTACATTTTTGCATTCTACATTTTATTCTTTTTATTTCTCCTGTGAGTGGAGTGGAGGGGAATGGATGCACTAGCTTGCATGTTAACTTGAGGGCTCATCTTCACATGTTTTTAAATCTTATTTGTATGTACTTTGGCTTATATTGCTGACTTCTTAAATATCTGAAGCTATATTTGTGATTAAGGTCTGGTAACAGTCCAGAGAGAAGTGATATCTATTAGTCATTGCTAGGGACCTTGGTAAAAGAACCTGCATTTTCTTGCCTATAGTTGTGGAAGATAAGGAATTGTTTTTATAGTTGCAGGCTGAATTTTTCAGTTAAAGATTCAATGGATTGTAGCAAAAAAGGATAGGTAGGTTTTGTTAATTTTTAAAAATTTCTCAACTAGTGCTGGCAAGTTTGGAGTGGAAAGCATAAATTTTCAATTTTATACTATAAAGTCTTGTATTTATCATTAACATTCTCTTTTCTTGGCTCCACTCTTTACTTTGTATTAACAGCCCTGGCTCTGAGGTAGTTCATTTCTTGATTGACATTTAGGATGTCAAAGTTTATCATACCAAAGTTTATCAGCAGTATACCAGCAACTACATCAGTTCAGTATAGCCCTTTAATAGACATTTGCAACATAATGTAGTCTTATCAATTTGACCAGAAGAGTTAGAATATTCTATCAAAGTTGTGAAACATGAATCTGGCAAAAACAAACCGTATATTTTCTGAGGGCTAGAGAAAGATTTGGGAAGAGAGTTAGTTAGACGAAGGTCTCTGAGGAGGACCCCTGGGTGCTCTCTATAGGAGTAGGGATAGAATTTCATAAAAGTATGAACATCATCCTTCACCTGTCTAGAACCACACAAAGAAGCCTTATCAGAGTATCTGGAGTCCCCATATCAAGGGCAGAGGGTCTAATGGAGCTCTGATGACCCTGGAGTGACATAGAAGAGCTTCTAATTTTTCCCGTGTTTTTGATGATGGCACAGCTTTTATGAGGTGGTGGGGGGAGAGAGATGGAGAATGTCTCCTGAGATCCTATCTTCACTAGATGGCAGCAGAGCATCAGGCCCAAGATTGAAAGGAGGAATAACTAACTGCCTGCCTTTCACTCCCAAGTTCACACTTCTCACCAGTGCTCCTTTCCATGACCCTTCTTCAGGAACTTAAATGCTATCCTGAGAGAAAGGCAGCAAATGACAATCTTAAGTCTTATTTCTGTTACTATAAGAGAATGCCCAAGACTGGGTAATTTATAAAGAAAAGAGGTTTATTTTGGCTCACTCTTCTGGAGACTGGGAAGTCCAAGATTAGATGGCCACTTTGATGAAGGCTTCATGTTGTTTCAACTCATGGCAGAAAGAGAAAGGGCAAGTGGGAGCCTGTGAAAGAGGCAATATGTGAGAGGTAGCCTTGCTGTATTACAACCCTCTCTTGAAGTAACTAATCGAGTCCTGTGAGAAAGGCTTTAGTCTACTTATGAGGCTCCTGCCCACAAGGACCCAAATACCTCCCCCTCGGCTCTAACTTCCAACCCTGTCTCCTTGAAAAATTAAGTTCATGTGAACTTTTGGGGGACATACTTGAACAATTGCATTGACAGTTTAATCTGGGACGAATGAGTTTACTCTTTAAGTAGTAAAATAAATACAGCCTGCAGTACCATCTACTCTTAGAATTGTGAAAGGCCTAATCTCTTAATAAGTTTGGTCCACATCACTCATGACAGTTATATAATTTCTGTTCTTAAAAAACTATTTTAGAAATTGATTTTAGTCATGGTTATAACCTTGGATGGATATTCTGAAATGGCTCTGAATTTTCTAGGATTTTCCATTGAACATGATTAGATTGATGGGCAGCAGTATCCTCATTTCCATTTGTAAGGAGGATACTTGTTGTCTATGGCATGCAGTGGTAAAATGGTTACCTAATTGGTCACTGTGGACACCTGATATTTACTGCCTAAGTATACAAGTCAAAGTTTCCTTTTTGAGTAGATATTGGCAGATTCAGGTCCTTCTTATTTATTTTTATTTATTCATTCATTACATACATGACAATAGTGGAATGTATTACACTTATCATTACCCATTTACAGCACAAGTTTTCGTAACCCTGTATATAAAGTGTGTTCACACCAAATTATGCCATTATACATGTACTCTTTTTTTTGCATTACAATTCTTTTTTTCCTTTTTTTAATATTTATTTTTTAGTTTTAGGTGGACACAATATCTTTATTTATTTATTTATTTATTTTATGTGGTGCTGAGGATCGAACCCAGTGCCTCACGCATGCCAGGCGAGCATGCTACCACTTGAGCCACATCCCGAGCCCTGCATTACAATTCTTTATATATATATATATATATATATATATATATATATATATATATATACCACAATTTTTCATATCTCTGTATGTATATAAGATTCAGGTCATTTATTCAGAATTTAGGTGGGATATATAAAATCCTGATCTCAAAATAAATAAATAAATAAAAATCCTGAGATCCTGTTTTTCTTATTCTCTAAGTTCTCCAGCTCATTTAGAAGCAACCAACTCACCACTTTATTATCCTTATATTAGGGTGAGCTTTAGCTTGTTCATGATTAAGGGGGTTCCTTAAATGTTGAAACCATGGAAGTTCTATGTGGACTGGGGTGATTTGGTCACAACTTATATTCACTGAAGTGTTCCATGACTACATTTACTTAATTACTGAAATAGTGCCTTCAAGAACTTGGAAAATACAGGGATTGTGATTTCCAACACACCTATACTTAGTTCACCTCTTTGGCCTGTTCAGAAAACAGCCAGAGCTTGAAGAATAAAAACAGATTATTGCAAATTTAATGTGATAGCAACTCCAGTTATAGCCATTTTTCCTGGTGAAAGTTTGTTGCTGGAGAGAGAATATCTTCTGGTCCTTGTCATGCAATGACTGATCTAGTGAATACTTTTTCTCTAAACTTATTAATAAAGACAATCAAAACCAATTTGCTTTGAGTTAGCATGTTTAATATCTTATCTCAACTACTGTAATCAATTCCCTAGTTTTTAAATTTTAATCAATATTGGAATCAAAAAACTGTTTCTGTGAAGAGATAGATGGTAAAATTTTAGCCTCTATAGACCTCGTACAGGTCTCCTTGTTATCTTCCTCTTCCTCTCACCTCCTTTTTTTCTTCTTCTGAATCTATTTAGCTCTGTAAAACCCATTCTTTGCTCCAAGGTTATTCAAAAACAGGTTTCCAGCCAGATTTTATCAACCTTTCTAGCTGACAAGTAAGGGAAGCAGCTAACATAATATATAATTTAAGGATAACTGTGATCTTATAGAGGGTTAGCTTCCCTGAGGTCACACAGATAGTCGATATATTACCTTAGATTTTTAAAATTCCTGTAAGACTCCTCCAAACCTTTCACGCTTTCCATTACTCTGATTCTGTCTCCAACTTTCTCCTTTATGCTGATGGTTTTATGTTATTTTCACAAGTGAGGAGTGATCCTAGATAACAATATAACTTGTTGGCCAATTACTGCTAGAATATATCGCCATCGATTTCACCAAAATTGAAATCATTGCACCTGACTAACATTTCCCATTATTTTATTAATGAATTTAATAAAATTTTATTGAAAATCTACCAGGTCTCAGCACTGTATTAGGATCTGGAGTTGTTTATAGAGCAGATTTGTTCCTGGAGCTACAGAGATTACTATCCTGCAGAGAAAATAGACTTTAAACAAATAATTGAATGATGGAAGGCAGAAAAGTTGTGATAATTGCTTCAAAGGAGAAGTTAGGTTGCTGTGGATTATGAATGTTACTCCTAAGGTACCAGTCAATTTACACAGTCAGTCGTGGGTAGGTAGGTGGAGGGTATAAACATGGAGATGAGAAGAGAGGTTGGATTAAGGAAGAGTTTTGGCCATGTGATTTACTGAATTATCTTCCCAATATCTATTCCACCCAGAAGTTCTCAGTTTTTATTAGTCAAGGCTCATAAATTTAAAAAGGATAATTTTAATATAATGATTGAAGCCTTTGCTAGATGATTTTCTAACATTCATGAAAGAGCTCATTAGAGGACAAATTTTACCAAATGTGCCAGTTTCCAGAGCTCCTCCCAGAGAGTTTGGTTAAGAAAGGGCCCAGGAAGATGTGTATCTGTTGAGTTTTTCATATGATTTTGAGTAGGCAGTCATTGATCTACATTTATATAAATAACTGCTCAAGAAGGCAAAGTTGTCTTTGTTTCTCAGTCTCCCTAGAAGGAATGCAATAGCTACCCTGTTCTTAAGGATGCTAGACTTCCTTAACAAGGAATCTTGGTCTTCATTCTTATATTATCACCTATTATGCACCATGTGCCTCCTCTCCCCTATTTTGACCTTCCAAAGTATGCCTGGGTTTTCTTGTTGTATTTTCTTGCCTTGATTTGTGTTGTTTTTCCTTTCTAGTCATGAGTCCTGTTGAATGCTGGTTCCATCAGGATTATTATCAGAGCAGTGATAGGACAAAGCTGAATTTATTCTTATAAATCACTGCCTTGATGATGTCCTAACATCTCAAAGGGAATAACACAAAGTCAGGATATGTTTGGGCATTTCGAAGTCCAAGTTAAGCCTACTCTTTCAATAGGAGGGCTTGATTAGAATTGGGTTAAGATATGGTATAATAGTTTAATGTTGGTAGATTTTTGAAGTGATGGGTTCAAAGATGTATTTACTTATTTTTATTGAAGAGTTGATGGTCTTGCATGAAATTCTTGGAATGAACAGAAAAGTCATTTTGAACTTCTATCTTCCTGGGCAAGAATTTTCAGGAATAGTAAAGTAATATTAATGTCAGCAGTGGAATAGTGAAATCATGTGAAGGTAGATGATAAGTTGTGTGGGTGAAGATGGTTTTGGCTCTTACTTTTTTGACTAAATATGATTTAACTTGATAGACTCTGTAATTTAACTAGACTATATTAGTTATTCTGTGTCCATTTTCACTTAAACCATTTAATCTACAGTCTTAAGAAACTGTTAATATTTTCTCCATCTCTACTTCATGAGAATCATTATATATATAGTGGAGATGTCACTCAGTGGTGGGGGGTTCACCTAGCAAAATTAGGCACAAAGACCTGGGTCTGATCCTATACACACACACACACACACACACATTTTAGCATTTAAAAATATTTACATATTGCATACATTTTAACATATTTTAAAATTCTTTTTTCTTAATATGAGAATCATACTAATATCCATTGGAATGAGAAATTTGCAAAATGCAGCCCACATTCCATAACTGATTCCTTCATTTAACAAATAGTGGCTACTGGGCATTTGCTAGATTTTATTCTATGTTAACTAGGCAGATATAGTTCCTGCTATCATTCGCATCTGAATTTATTGCATTGTCCACAGTTAACTGTGCACATTTTCTATATCATGGTGTTATATCTTATATAGGTAAGAAAGTGCTCTGATTTATTCACGGGCATCATTATTTTTTCACATATTGGAGGCATTCATATACTATGTTTTATCCCTAATGGAGGAGGCTGACTCCTGGAAATTCCTGTATCTACCACACAGGCCTGTGACATAGACGTCACTAATCATATGTAACAGGGTGAGACATTAATGTGAAAATGAGAGAGGTGGATAGGGGTTTAGCTCAGAGCTTGTCTTATTTTCTGGTGTTATTGACATTTTGACTTTCTTTGCTGGCCAGCGTAACAGAGAACCACAGAATGTGTGGTTTAAATGACATAAATCTCTTGTCTCATAAAGGCTGGACATTGTTTTCTCTGAGGGTTGTAGGAGATAGATCAAGCCAAAAACATGGCCACCTTCCCTCTGGTAATTTACATCATCTCATCTAAATGTGCATGCATCTCTTTGTTCAAATTTCCCCCGTGGATACCAGTTATATTACATTACAGCCCAGTTCCTCCTCACAACCTTGCTTTAACTTTATCACCTCTGTCAAGATTCTATATCTAAAGAATTCTGAGATACAGGGGAATGTAATATATGAATTTTTGTGGAACACAATTCAAGCCATAATAAGCTCCTTCTGGCCTTCCACATGTCAGAAGAGGAATAATCAACTCTAGCTCCCTCTAGCATTCTCCTCTCACCTACAGTGGGCACTGAGAAGTTCACATGAAAGTTGTTGCCTAGGGCTACAGTGTCACTCAAAGACAGACCTAATCATAGGACTGGAGAATGCTCCCCCTCCACCCAAACCATATCACCATATCAGGAGAACTCCTATGCAATAACAGTGACTGAAAGAACCACACATCTCAGACCTCATCTAAGAAGTCTCTAGAGGAACCCAAAGACAAAGGAGGAAAAAAAACCAAGTATACTAGAAAAAATTTTAGCTTTTGGCACCTATAGCTACAGCAAGTAGTCAACACAGTATAATCTTTAGCTAGACAAACATAACTCTAAAGGTGTATTTATGTTGGTTCCTTTCACCTAGTACATTATGTCCATCTTTCAACAAAAAATGCAAGTCATACTAAAAAATGTGGTTTGAAGAGACAGAGCAAGCATCAGAACCAGACTTACATGTTGCAATGGTTTGAGAATTATCAGAGCAGGAATTTAAAATGACCATGATTCATATGTTAAGGATGTTAATGGAAAAACTGGACGAAATGCAAGAACAGATGGGTAATACAAGCAGAGAAATAGACACTCAAGAAAAAAATCAAAAGGAGATGCTGAAAATGAAAAAACATTGTAATAAAAAGGAAAAACATCTTCAATGGGCTCATGGATAGATGAGACATGGCCAAAGAATTAGTGACTCTGAAGAAATGTCAATAGTAACGTCCCAAACTAAGGTGCAAAGAGAAAAAAATGAATGAAAGATAGAAAATATTCAAGCATGAGGAACAATTACATAAAGTATAAAATACCCATAATGAAATCAAGAAGCATATTTTGAGACATTGCATGTTCTGTTCGAGACCTTTATAGTAAATGAATATTACAATAAATAAGTCACGCAAAGTTTTTGGTTTCTCTGTGCATATGGCTATATTACCCTATGGTCTAGTAAGTGTGCAATAGCATTATGTCTAAAAAAGCAACATGCATATCTTAATCAAAAATACTTCATTGCCAAAAAAAAATTACTAACAATCATCTGAGACATTAGTGAATTGTAATCCTTTTGCTGGTAGAGGGTCTGGCCTCGATGTTGATGGTTGCTGATGGATCATGGTGGTGGTTTCTGGAAGTTGGAATGACTGTGGCAACTTATCAAAATAAGACAACAGTGAAGTTTGCCACATCAACTCACTCTTCCTTTCATGAAAGATTTCTTTGTAGCATGTGGTGCCATTTGATAGCATTTTGGAAGAAGTAGAACTTCTGCCAAAATTAGAGTGAATCCTCTCAAACCCTGCTGCTTAATCTTCCAATATAGAATGGGTTCATTCTATATGGCATTCATGATCCATGTGAGGAGGTCAAAATATTAAACACCATCAAAAATTTGGAAGAAGTTGATTCAGTCCCTCAAGGATAATTTTGGTAACTTCAGGACTTCATCAGAGGAAGTAACTACAGGTGTGGTGGCAATATATCTATATCTATATCTATCTATCTATCTCACGTATCATACATACATGGAATATAACTTCCTGTTCTTATGGTTTTACATGATGTGAAGTTATGCTGGTCATGTTCATGTATGAACATAGGAAAGTTATATCCAATTCATTCCACTGTCTTTCCCACTTCCACCCCCTTCTCTTCCCCCCACTTACTCCTGTCCAATCTGGTGAACCTCCACTCCTTCCTCTACCCATCCCTGTCTATTGTGAGTCAGCATCCACATATCAGAGAGAACATTTGGCCTTTTTTTGGGGGGGGTTGGCTTATTTCACTTAGCATGTTAGCCTCCAGTTCCATCCATTTTCCAACAAATGCTATAATTTCTTTATAGCTGAGTAATATTCCACTGTGTATATGTACCACATTTTCTTTATCCATTCATCTATTGAAGGTCACCCAGGTTGGTTCCATAGTTTAGCCATTATAAATTGAGCTGCTTTGATTTGTCTTTCTCACTATAGTATCCTTTGCGTATAAATCAAGAATGGGATGAGTGGGTCAAATGGCGGTTCCATTCCAAGTTTTCCTAGGAATCTCCATACTGCTTGCCATAGTAGTTGCACCAATTTGCAGTCCCACGGGCAATTTATAAGTGTACCCTTTCTCTCCAATGTTTATTGTTACTTGTATTCTTGATAATTGCCAGGCTGACTAGAGTGAGATGAAATCTCAGTGTAATTTTAATTTGCGTTTCTCTAACTGCTAGTGATATTGAACATTTTTTTAATGTATTTGTTGACCATTCATATTTCTTCTTCTGTGAAGTCTGTTCAGTTCCTTAGCCCATTTATTGATTGGGTTATTTGTTTTTCTGGTATTGAGTTTTTGGAAATTAATGCTCCATCTGAGGTGCAGATGGCAAAGATTTTCTTCCATTCTGTAGGCTTCCTCTTCATGTTATTGATTGTTTCCTTTACTGTAAAGAAGCTTTTAAATTTGATCCCATTTAATGATTCTTGATTTTACTTCATATGCTTTCAAATCTTGTTGAGGAAATTGGTTCCTGAACTGATAGGAGGGAGAGTTGGGTCTCCTTTTTCTTCTGGTAGGTGCAGGGTTTGTGGTCTAATGTCTAGGACTGATCCACTTGGAGTTGAGTTTTATGCAGGGTGAGAGATAGGATCTAATTTCATTTTGCTTTTTTTAAAAAAAAATTTTAAAGAATATTTATTTTTTAGTTGTAGTTGTCAATACCTTTTTTTTTTTTATGAGGTGCTGAGGATTGAACCAGGGCCTCACATGCTCTAGGTGAGCACTTTACCACTGAGCCACAAACCCAGCCAGAAGGTTTTCAATTTATTTTGTTTTACATATTCATCAGGGCAATCACTACCTCTGTTAGCTAAAGCCTTACAAAATATATTTCTTGAATAATAAGATTTGAAAGTCAAGATTATTCCTTGATTCATGGGCTGAAGAATGGATGCTTTTTTAGCAGGTATGAAAACAACATTAATATTGATCAGAGCACTTGAGGGGCCAGGTATATTTTCAATGAGCAGTAATATTTTGAAGGATTTTTTTTCTTCTGAGCAATAGCTATCAAGAGTGGGATTAAAATATTTAGTAAATTATGTTGTTAGCAGGTATACTGTCATCCAGACTTTGTTCTTCCATTTATAGAGCACAGGCAGAGTAGATTTAGTGTTATTTTTAAGGCCCTAGAATTTTTGAAATGTTAAAAGAGCATTGGCTTCAACTTAAAGTCGCCAGTTGCATTAGTCTCTCAAGAGAATTAGTCATGTTCTTTGAAGAATATCCCAGATTGATGTGAAATCTCAAGCTATGAAAGTCCTAGATGAGACTTCTAATATAAGACTATTTTATCTGCAGTGAAAATCCATTATTTTGAGTAGCCACCTTGTTCGATTATCTTAGCTAGATCTTCTGGGTAACTTGCTGCATCTTCTATGTTAGCATTTGCTGCTTTACCTTGTACTTTTATGTTATAGTGATGGTTTCTTTCCTTAATCCTCATGAACCGACATTTGCTTTTTACTTTCCTTCTGCACTTTATCACCTCTCTCAGATTTCCTAGAGTTTGATTGAGGGCCCTGCTCTGGATTAGGTTTTGGTTTAAAGGAACGCTTTGGCTGGTCTGACACATCCAGACTTTTGAAGCTTTCTCCATATCACCAATAAGGCTTTCTTATTATTTGTATGTCCACTGGAGTAGCACTTATAATTTCCTTTAAGAACTTTTCCTTTGCATTTACAACTTGATGTTTGATGCAAGAGGCCTAGATTGCAGCCTACCCCAGGTTTCAGCATGCTTTCCCCACAAACTCGTTCATTTCCAGTTTTTGTTTCAAAGAGAGAGATACGTGATTCTCCTTTTCACTTGCACATTTTGGGGTCATTAAGTGGTTATTCATTGCCTAATTTCCATATTGTTGTTTCTCAGGGAATAGGAGACCAAAGAGAGGGATAAAGATCAGATAATGGCAGGACAGTGGAGGAGTCAGAATGCACACAATATTTATTGATTCAGTTTGTCATCCTCTATGAGAATGGTGGTGCCCCCCAAATTATGACAAACAATTACATAAATAAATTGAAAAATCACTGATCAAAGATCACCATAACAGACAGAAAAATAATGAAATAGTTGAAATATTGTAATAATTGCCAATATGTGACACAAATACAATAAGTGAGCACCTGCTAGTAGAAAAATGGCACTGATAGACTCATTCAATGCATGGTTGCTCCAAACCTTTAATTTGTTAAAAGCATATTGACTGCAAAGTGCAATAAGACAAAGTGCAAAGAGAATGAGGCATATCTGTATCAGAAGAGGGAAGAAAGATGCAGAAGAAATATTTGAAACAATAATGACTGGGAATTTTCCAAAATTAGTGATAGACATCTAACCTTAGATCCAGGAAGCTCAGAGAACACAAAACAGAATAAATCCCTAAAACTATGCACTGAGGCATGTAAAATTCAAACTGCAAAAAGTCAAATACAGAAAAAAGTCTTGCAATAAATCAGGGGAAAAATTACTATCTTATCTCTAGACGAACAAGGATAAGGATTACTTTGGACTGTTCTTCAGATAATGTGCAAACAAGAAGACAGCTAAGCGAAATATTTAAAATGTTGTAAGAACAAAATAAAACCCAAACCCACCAACTTAGGATGTTGTACACAATGAAACTATCCTTCAAAAGTGATGAAGAAATAAAAGACAGACAAATTGAGGAAATTTGCTGCCAGTAGATCTGTTTTGTAAAAAAGGCTAAAAGACATTTTTTTTTTCAGAAAGGAGAAAAATTATATAGATCAGAAACTTTGATCTAATAAAGAAAGAAGAGGCATTAGAGAAGAAATAAATGAAGGTGAAATAAAATTTTTATTTATATTATTCTGATTTGATCTAATGGATAACATTTTGTTTAAAATGGCAATAACAATGTGTTCAGTGATTACAGCTTATGAATAAGTAAGATGAATGACAACAATGTAAAGAACAGCAAGAAAGAATTAGGAATAATGTTAAAAGTTATTTATGTTATTTGGAAAAGGATTTGTTTTAGTCATAAATGTATATTGTGAACTTAATATATATAGTTATACATATTTATATATATTAACTTAATATATATTAAAAATAAAAACCATATAGTCGGTGTGCTAAGGGGAAAGATGGAACCACATAAAATGCTCAGTTAAAACCAGACAAGACAGTAAGAGTTGAAGACAAAAACGAATAAAACAAAGAAAACAACAATAACAACAACCACACAAAAAACAAAACCACTCAGGAGCATGATAGAAAATAGTGTGACATTTTGTCTACAAGACAGCCCAGCTATAAGTTGTATACAAGAAACCTACATTAAATATAAAGGCACAGATAGATTAAAAGTAAAGGGGTGGAGAAAAATAAACTCTACTAACATGAATCAAAATGTTATCTGTAGGTAGAGCAGCCCCCTTGTGGTCCTGAGGATGACGGCCACTTTCTAAGGTTGGTAGGAGTTGGAGTCCTGGGTGATTTCTTTATGACTATAGCTCTGGGTTTTAGGTCTACAGATTTCTTATTATGTTATAAAAATAATCCTTTATGTGGGTAAACCATATGACCATAAGCAATGTCTAGTGGAAAGTATAATAAACATTATAAACAATTCTCTTGTAGAAATTTTACATATTTTGTTTAGTTCTCATAATGATATTTTTAACCTAAGGAAATCCAGAATCAGAAATAAGTAATTAACCTAAAGTTTTGCAGCTAGTATGCTGTATAGAGGGATTTAGTTATGAAACCTGGCCTTTGACCCCCTCCCCCCCCCCCAATATATTCATCACTATTATAATGGGGTTAGCATTATTTTTTTGTTTCATCAACATGGTTTCACTAGAAGTGCTTCACCAATTGAGAATAATCTTTTTCTTTAAAATATATTGTTTTAGTTGTAGTTGGACACAATATCTTTATTTTATATTTATGTGGTGTTGAGGATTGAACCAAGGGCCTTGCACATACTAGGCAAGCATTCTACTGCTGAACCACAACTCCAGCCCCAAGAATAATCTTAACATAATATTCAGCAAACGATAATATTTTCCCAGCAGCTTGGGAGACTGAGGCAGGAGGGTTGAAAGTTCAAATTCAGCTTTAGCAACTTGACAAGGCCCTGAGTAACCTAATGAGATCCTGTCTCAAAATAAAATATAAAGAAAGGCAGTGGATGTGGCTTCGTAGGTAAGTGCCCTTAGGTTCAAACCCTGGCACCAAAACCAAAAAAATCCAAGAATATTTGTTTTTACTTATAATTGGTATTTTTTTTAAAGTAAGAGAACACACAATTGTTTTCCCCAAAAGCTGGAGTCAAGAATTAGGCAAGGTATATTGACTTGACCTTTTTACATAGTTTTCTGTGTAGAACTTTAGTTCAAATCAAATTATAAAGCAAGGAAAATAAAATTCTGGCTTAAAATTTTTTTTTATTTCTTTCCTTTGTAAAACTGGTTACCAAGATGTTATGATGCTAAGCATAAGAAATGCACAATTGGGAAAGAGTTGGGGAGATTAGATTAGACAGGAGGGATGTGCACTTACTCAAGGAGAAACATCTTGAAGGCTAATAAAGAAGAAAGATATCAAGGCTATATTTATGCACTCTGTAGGGGAGGATAAATCTAAAGGGTTTTGAACTATGAAGCTATCTTGTACAAGTTTCTGGAAAGTTTTATACACAGCATAATGCTCTTTTGCCAACCACCTCAGTTTTAAACTCTGAAAATCATGTTGGAGTTGAGGGAAATACCTGTTTCTGCTTCATTTCCACTTTACTTGTCAGCTTACTCTGTTATTTGCAGCACTATCTCTGAAATAAAAGGCTTTAAGAGAAGCTAAACTCAGTTTTCTTTTACGTCTCCAAATAGAAAATGTTGGCAATCAGAATTCAAAAGCCCCAAACAAAATGTTATAATTGGTCTATGTGAATATTGTTTCGAGAGAGCTCCTTTATAAAGTTGATGCCCATAGTAAAGAACTTAAAACTGCAGTCATTCTTCTGATAAATTCTTCTCACTGGAATACTGTAACACAATTTCTTGTCAGTCAGCACCACATAAAAAAATAAAAGGCATTGTGTTGTGTCCATCTACACCTAAAATATATATTAAAAAAAAGGATAATCAGAGTGTATCAATTCAACAAGCAATTGATTGAGTATAAATAAGGGCCTGGCCTCTATGAGACTAAGAAAATATTATTAGTCACAGTTCCAAACCTCAAAGAGCATCAAGGTCCATTGGAAAGGTCAGAGAGAGGTGACAGATTAGAGAATAAAAAAGGTGTTATTGGTTTGGTGGTGAGAGCTGTAGAGGTCTTTTGGGTTTATCAGTGGGGAGGTATCAATTAAAGTTGAGGGCCCTGAGACCTGTGTGTGCAATCCGGGATAAATCTTAAGGTAATAAATATTGAAGCAGAGTTTTGTATACAATTTGTGTTGGGCAATTTTCTTCTTTGTCTTCCAACATAAACCTGTGCCTGGAATTGATGACAAATTTCTATTGGGTGCCCTTGATATCATGTAACTTTCTCCACGGTCACCTTGAGTTCTTTTGGATAGCTAAATAAGCAAGATTTTTAGCATGCCTTAATTTTAGTAGAATCTTTTTTTTAGTAGATTTTAGTAGAATCTTTTTTTTTTTTTTTAAATCTAACTTTTGGAATTTCTGCTTTTGATTATTATAAAAACCGCTTAAACTTTTCTGGAAGAAAAAGCTGTATGTAAGATTGTAGACTTATCTAGCTTTCAATTTCATTCAACATTCTTGCTTTGAAAATACTTGGGGACAAAAATTGACCCCTTAAGGTAAAATTTTGAAAAGAATGCAGAGAGATTCAGAAAATACACATTATCTTAAAGTTCTCCAGGATCTGCATAGTATGATACAGGTTTTAATTTTACATGTGAAATTTGGATTCTTTAAAGTCAAATCTCTTTAATTTTCTTGCTTATATAGGAGAAATTCATATCAAGTTGAAATTCTAATTCCCTGTGTCTTCAAGGTAATGATGGTCAGAGGAGGGTAGGATAGAGTGGAAAGTTTCCATTATTTATATGATTTCCAGTTGTTTAGCTAGAGGTGGTTAAAAAAATCCCTTTGCTGTGGAAATAATGTCAGGTGGACTGCATCATGATTGCAAATCTTCCTGTAGTTCTGTGAGCCCATAAATAACAAGAGTGGATTATTCAGGAGACTCTAGCCAAGAGTATAAAAGAAGACTTGGTTTTTCCTTCTTAAAAATGATAAATCACAGTAAACACATTCTTAAAATTATATTGATTTAGGAATGTACTTCTGGTGAGAACCTATTTTAGGTCACAAACAGTGCACAAAGAGAAACAAGAAAGCTTGCCTTGCTTTTCATAAAAAAGTTTATTTTATATCCCCACTTTTTTTTCTCCTGGCGAAGATTAAATCTTAGTCATTGCAGTCATTTCGTGAGTATTTACCTTTCTGTATGTTTTCCTTAGTTGTGTCTAAGTTCCAGAGAGCTTATGGGGCATATAACAAGGAGCAGCCCATATCTTTCTTGCAAGACATACTGAAATGCAAAAGATCATGTATGATTTCTCCAATGATCATTGGCTCTTAGAGAAGTTTGCCTGGTAGCAAAATCCCTTGAATCACCAAGAAAGAGTTTGAAATCTACTGGTTTGTCCCTTTCCACTTCAAGTATAGTTTGAACTTTTAAGTGCTAGGGATATGGTAAATCACAATATTGATAATGCAATGACTAGTATGTGGACATTTATGTGACAAGTATAGCTGGAGTAGTAGGTGATGTTGATTTAACAAGCCATTCCTGTCCAGGACTTGCCCCTGCCCAGGCTCACCCCTCAGCACTGTTTTCATACTTGCTACGTTCTATGGATATTGCCTAATGGCCATCCTTATTAATTAAGAATAAGGTTTAAGAATATTTATTAGGATGAATATTATCTGTTTTGAAATACTTTAATGTTAATTATTGAGACCAAATAACAGAAAGGGTGGTTGTATTACATCTTCATTGTACTAAAGTGGATTTCTTTGTTTAACTTCAGTTTTCACATATTTGGAGGACTGTTTCTAGAATAAACACATGAGCCAAATAAATGAAAAGCAGAGGAAAAAAATGTAGTCAATTTTATATGGAAAAATTAGCTGAACTTTTTTTATTTCTGTGGGGATGCTTCACCTCATGCAGATAAATTCAGACTAATAAATCTGGGGAAAATTCTTCTTCATAAAAGGAGATTTTTCTAATTCTTCTTTGATTCTTGTTAAAAAAGAATGGTCTTTGATATCTGTAGTCTTATTGCTGAAGATGGAACAAATTCAAGCATGCTGGTTATAATTTTAATAATAAAACTAATAGCCATTCCATTTAAACTACTTATCATCTGAGTGATAAAGACTGTATTTTAAAAATAATTAAATTAAAAGACTGTGGGGTTCTTTCGTCTATTACTATAAATGGCATCTCTAGGGAACTTCACTAATAGATATACTTTAGAGCTTTGTTCCCAGCCTAGCAGGACATAGGCAGTGTGTTCAATGGTACCTGATAAATCATAAGTCCCATTTGCTTCAGCAATACTAAAAAGGAAGACCTGAGACAAGCCATCCTGGCCCCTACAACATGAAGTGCTGGTGGTATAGCCTTTCATAGACTCTAGTAGCATATATAGAATGGATTTTCTTTGCTGCACATAGTTTTGCAAAGTATGCTCCAAATTGACTGAAGATGTCATGTGGCTTCTGTGCAAGGATTTATGTAGTATTCGGAGTGCTTTTATCTTTATTACAAAAGTGCTGGATACTTTGGCTTCAATTGAGCAATACTGTGGTCGTAAGTCTGGAGGCCTCTTGGGAAAGCAGCCTGTACCCATCCTATTATAACTCCTCTAAGGAACCAGCCTGAGTGATTTCATCTGCTTATATCACTCCATATGCCTCTGAGGAGATCCTTTAGGATCCTTGCCAAAGGACCAGTAGTTTATTGAGTTTCATTGTAATAACAGCAATCAATTTACTCTATTGATTCAGAGACAGGATAATTTTTGCAGTTACTCATTTATGGCTTTTTATTTCTCAATTTTGAGCCTTTCCCTTTCTCCCTTTTAAGCAAATGCCAGATTTTCCTGCTTTGTTGTCTTAGATCAAAGTACATGGAGAAGGCGAAGTGGGGAGCATAAATAACCTTTGGCTTTTGTTCAAAGGTTTTAATTTATTGAGAAGAATTGGTTTGAGGGTAGAAGCAAGTGGGTATGAGGGGATCAGGGAGCAAAGAATTTTCCTCCAGACCAGGAGTTTATCTGGGCGTGTGGGAGAAGAGCCCTAGACCCCTGAGCAGCATCCAGAGGGAAATGATTGCAAAGCGTAAGTAGGGAAATGGTTCAGCGTCAGCCAAGATTCCTATGCTCACAGTGAGTGATGAATGTAGCAAGCTGACAGACTTCAAGAGATGGCTCTGAGCTTGAACCATGAGGAAGGCCGTGGCTATTATGATGATCTGGGACCTGACAACCTGAATCTGCTTTCAGTTCACAAAATAAGTCTTCTGAATAGTAGTGTGTGATGCTGGATGGGAAACAGAGTCCTGTCAATAACTAGCATGGTATTCCTTATAGCCCAGTAGCTAGGAAGTTCAGAAGTGAAATTAATTTTGGAGAAATTAAGTACACTTGATTGTGAACAAAAAAAATTCTACTCGCTAAAATTGCTTTTTGATTGATGAGAGAATTCTACCAAAATTATTAGGATGATTGTCAGTTAGCAGGTATTTTTATTCATTCACTCATTCATGTATTGATTCAACAAACATTAACTGAGTTTCTGTTATGTGACAAACTGTGCAAGGATCTAGCAATTTAGCAGTGAACAGGACTTTTCCTTGGTAAAGAATAGAGATATTATAACGCATAAATAATTTTAAGTGTGAGAGACTTAAAAATTACAGTCACAACTCAAGAATAAAGAAATGGATTTTACTTTCTTATATGTAAACTTAACTTTGTGTCTGGAATCTCCTTTTCTGCAGATGGAGGGAAATTTTCAATCTTGTCACTTGCAAGTAACTCAATCCTTCCTAGTATAAAATAGAGAATTTTGGCTGATTATTTAATTAGTAGAAGAATTTATATCAGATTAAAGTTTACATTTATGTCAAGATGGTTTTCTTCTTATAAGAACTTTTCTCTTTATTTCCCAAGGACGGCACCTGCTTTCATCAGAAACTTTCATGCAAGTGACATCATAGCACCAATGAAAGATGCCTGGTCCACATGCTGTCCCTTGTCCTGGAAGACCTCCCCTGAGATGTCTTCCTTGGTCTCAGCTTTTCAGCCCACTGCAATTTCTGATGATGTAATGTGTTCCAGCTACTAGTGGTGTATAACATGTCACCTTAAATTTAGTAAAATGACATTTTATTATACACATTGATTTCATGGATTAAGAATTTGGACAGGGTACAACAGGGATGATATCACTATTTCATGATGTATAGGATCTCTGAGAAGACACTTTGTCAGGTAGTAACTTGAAAGCCAGGGTCTGAAGTCACAGAAAGTCTTTCTCATTCTCTTTCATGGTGAAATGGTTCACCTCAATGAAGTGATTTATCTTAGCTGAACACTAATGTTTCTTCTTGTGGGACTACTTGATTCTCATCACAGCATGGTGACTAGTGCACACATTTTGCTTTCTGCATAATTGTAGGTGACAATATTTTATGACTCTACCTAATAAGGACTCTCCTAGAACTAATAAGTGAGTTTAACAAGATAGCATGATGGCAAGATAAACATAGAAATCAATTATATTTCTATATACTAACACTGAGCACATGGATACCAAAATTACCATCTATAATAATACCAAAAATTAAATAATAATGAGTAAATCTAACAGACATGTACAGGAATTGTATGCTAAAAGTTATACAATGCTAATGAAAGAAATAAAAGTGTACCTAAAATATGGAGACACATATTATGTTCATGGATTGGAAGACTCAACATAGTAAGGATGTCATTTTTTTCCCAAATTGATATAGATGTTTAACACAATTCCTGTCAACATACCAGCAAAAATTTTTAGATATAGACAATGTTATTTTAAGATTTATGTGAAAGGCGAATGAATAGCTAAAAAGAATTTTGATAAAGAATACAGTCAGAGGAATTGGTTCATCAAATTTCAAGACCATATAGGTAGGGTAATCGAGAATGTGTGATATTGGGAGAGGGACAGACATGTATATCAATGCAACAGAAAAGGAACCCAGAAATATATATAATTAATTTTTGGCAAAGGTTATGGCTAGAAGACAGTAACTTAATAAAGGCTGTGGTGATGGCAATGTAGATGGGATCTATATTATATAGACTATATTGATGCCAATATGCTGATTATGATACTGAACTATAGTTGTGCAAGTTATTATGATTGAAGAAACTAGGTAGAGGCACCCTTCTGTATTATTTCTTACAATTGCATGTAAATGTGTATTTATGTAAAAATAAAAAAGTTTAATTAAAAAATCAACTTCAATTTCTTATCATCAAAGTTCTATTTCCCTGGAACCACAACCTACACAAAAAATAGTATTGGTTGGGGTTCAATAAAAGAAGTAAAGTCACCATCTATAAATGTCATAGTATAAAGGGTTTGTTATAGGAATCCTATAATGTACAAGGTTATTTAATATATATAATATTGCATAAAACATTTTAGAAGATCCTTACACAATTATGGGAGGTGTTGGGGAAATAAAATTCCAGAATGTGGAGTTAGTGGGTCAGAAAACAAGCTACTAATCAATCTTTCAGAAGCAGTGCTGATTATACACAAGTTGTAATTTGCAGGGGAATCTGAGAAACCAAGTAGAACAAGCTGATGAAGAAGAACTATCAAGAGGGAATTCTTGGAGAAGTCTATGAAAAGCTCCTTCCTCCTTGTAGCTACCTCCATGTTTCAATTGGATATTAAGTGTCTGGAGTAAGCCTTGCAGCTGCTAGTGGTCATCATGTTTAGTTGGGGAAAAGAGCTGGACGTGGAATAAAGGACAGAAAGGACATACTGCTATCCACTGGGCACCTCCATGTCTCCCCATCTGATTTTCAAAAGACTTCTCAAGTATAATAGTCACTGCTTCATTTTCAACTCTCAAATCTCATGCAAGTTCCTCTTTTGGTCAATTCTGACTCAGAACCCTGTAGAACAGGGGATTCTGGGAAACACAATTTCTGACTTCAAGTATTAATAATAACAGCTAAGATTTGTTTACAGATTTCTTACATTGTGCTAGGCCCTGTTTCATGTGTGCTAATTGCATTATTATATTTATCTTTAAAATTCCTGGTAGGCACTATATTTCTTCCTATTTTTCATATAAGAAAATAGAATGAAATATAGAATGGTTAAATAAGGAAAGGCACAGGGCTTATGTGCAGTCAGGTGCAAAACCCAAATTGTCTAGAACCAGAGTTTGTTTTTATCTCCTTCTGATAATGCTTACCTAACAATTTCTGAGGCCTGACATAATTCTCTGTCCATTTTGTTGAGAAGTTGTTTAAAATCGATTTCAATTACATGAAAAAACTTTGAATCTTTCCAGCAAGCTTCCCCCAGCCCAGTCACCCTTTTAGCCAATCTTATTTGAGGTTTCTGGGTTTCTGTTAATTGAAATCTGGAAAGCATTAAGTATTAGCAAACAGGCCTTCTTATGCTTTGTTTTATCAAGCAAAGGAAAAGCTGTGTCCTTGGGCTGAGGAAATCTCAATGGTGGCAACTAGCATTGGATATTCACTTTTGTATACAATTTTATGAAAATGATTACACATTCTATAGTGCCCCTATGTTGTTGGGAGGAAAGGCAATTTGGAAAGTAGTCTCCAGTTAGATATGGAAGGATTGTTGGTAGGGAGGGAGAAGGCTAACGGATAAATAGATAACAAGGTCTGACATCCCAGTTTTCTGGTTTGAATAGAATTTGTGTGTCTGAGTTGGTGGGAAGTGGTGGGAAAAAACACAGCTGCTTTTGTACCTACTTCCTAGTTAGGAGAGCTCTGTTTCAGAGATCAAAATGCTCGTGGTTTAATAGATTAATTTTTTAATGCAATGTTACTTAAATCAAAATTTCTCCTTGACTTTTGTCCACCCTTTCTGTCTTCAGAGGTCTTTCAATTTTCGTTCAGTTAATTTCTTAATGAGATTTTAAAATATTTTTTATTGGAAAATAATTTACATGCATAAAATTGCATATATCAATTGTAAATTACTATAACCATTATGTAATTCTACATGGAAGTTCCTCAAAAGACTAGGCATGAAACCATCGTATGACCTAGCTATACCACTCCTTAGTAGTTATCCTAAAGAATTAAAGTAAGCATACTATAGCAATATAGGCATATCTGTGTTTATAGCAGCACAATTCACACAATAGCCAAACTATGGAACCAGCCTACGTGTCCATCAACAGATGCATGGATTAAGAAAATGTGGTATATACACCCAAATGAATTTTATTCCACCATGAAGAAGAAGGAAATTATGAGTGGAACTTGAGAACACTATTAAGTGAAACAAACTCAGAAATTCAAGGGTAATATGTCTTTTCTCATATGCAGAAGTTACAGAGGAAAAAGGAAAAGAAAGGTGTGTGTGTGGAAATCCTGTGAAAATTAAAGAGAAATCAGTAGAGTAGAGGAAAGGGATGGGGGGAGGGAGAAGGAAAGGGGAAGGGGAAATACTGGTGAATGATATTGATCAAGTTATGTAGTTATATTGTGTACTTATATGAATATGTAACAATGAATCCTACTAAATGTAATTGTAATGTACCAATAAAAATATGGAAACAAACAAATTGCACATATCATAAGTGAAGCACAAATAATCAGTGAGTTTTCAGAGATTAAACACACTTATAAATTACCATTTAGATCAAGGAATAGACTTCTAGTATGTATAAAGTCTTTTTTGTTTCTTCTTATTCATTATCCAAGAAGTCTACATTAGATTTTATCAATATCAATTAGTTCTCATTTTTTCTGCTTTATCTGAAAGTAATCTTATATTATGTTCTTTGAGTTTGAATTCTCTTGCTCAATACTGTATTTGTAACTTTTATCATATTGTTGTGTATGATTGTGGATTGTTATTCTTCTTTTATGTAAATATATCACAGTTTATTCATTCTCCCATTCTTTTTTTAAAAAAAATATTTATTTTTTAGTGGTAGTTGGACACAATACCTTTATTTTACTTATTTATTTTTATGTGGTGCTGAGGATTGAACCCAGGATCTTGCATGTGCTAGGCGAGTGTTCTACCGCTGAGCCACAACCCCAGCCCCCCATTCTCCCATTCTTGATAGGCATTTGAATTGTTTCCAATGTTTGGCTATCATGAACAATGCTACTATGAACATCTCTTTGTAAATAAAGCTTGATTTTATTTTTGCTATATAATCAGAATTGTAATTGTTGAGTCATAAGCCTTGCATATGCTCAACTTTTTAAGTGCCACCAAATATTTTTCCAATGTGGTTGTATCACTTATATGACTGTTAAGAGTGTGTGAGAGCTCCAATCACTCCACATCCTTTCCAATACTTGACATTTTAGCTCAAGGGGATCTTGAAGGAAAGCCGGGAAATGAATTATGAACAAATATTATCCAGTTGCTATATAAACCAGAGGCTTTACCCAGCAGTTTTGGCCAAGGTTTGTTCCATTCTTGCTCTTTCATCTGTTCTTTTGTGTGTGTGTGTGGTTTTTTTTTTTTTTTTTTTTTTTTTGATGAATAGTTTTTGTCTGCCTTTGAAGAAATGGCAAAAAAGTTTGGGTCTGCATTGTGTTCAGAAAAATTTTAAACAAAAGACAAGATGTGTAAATTTCAACCATTGTATGTGTAAGAGTCACCTGGACCTTTTCTTAATATATATGGCCAACTTTTAATTCAAGTGTCCTGAATCAGGATGTCTGAGGAAGGAATCTAGCCATCTGTATTTTCAAATCAATTGTAGGGTGATTCTAATGCACACCAAAGTTTGACAACCAATGAATGAGGCCACTGACTACTCAACAAAAATTGGGCTAAATGCCTTTGTTTTATTTAGATAAATAATTTAGTCTGCTTATTTAGACTTGGATTTTCCCAAGGAAATAACAGTGCTGGTAATGTTGAGAATAGAAAAACATCATAAAGCACCCTTGTCATTGTTTGGATATGAGGTGTTCCCCATGAATGGAGCAGTGCTCTTCCACCATGTCCATCATGTCTTTCTGCCATGATGTTCTGTCTCACTTTGGGCCTAGAGCAATGGAGTTAATCCACCATAAATTAAGCCTCTGAAACTGTGAGCTAAAATAAACTTTTCCTCTTCTAAGTTGTTCTTTTCATATATTTTAGTCACAGTGATGAAAAGCTAATACACATGTGATTAGTCTACATTGAATAGAAATGATCAATTTCAAGTCACTCATCAAACATTCATTGAGCCGTTACTGTGTGCCAAGTGTTGGATCCAGTACTGGATATAAAATGATGTAAAAAAAAAAAAAGTGCATCTGTCAGAATAGACTAGATTCCACTAATACGAACCATCTCCAAAATCTCAGTGGTTTAAAGCAAGCTTTACTTCTTGCTCACATTACATAAACACTATAGTTTGTCTTGGAACTTTTGCTCCATATAGTCCTTTTTCTTGGATCTAGGCTGGAGCTGCCACTCTGGAGTGTTATTAGTCACCGTGGAAGAAAAAGCATATGGAAAATTGCACACCACTTCTGAAAGCACCTGTTTGGAAACAATGCAGATTAATTTCACCCATATTTTTTTGCCTAAAGCAAGTTACATGATCACATCTACCTTTTAGCTTAGGGGGAAATACAATTTCACCAAATATTCCAAAAAAGGAAAGCCAAAATATTTGAGGACCAAAAAGAGTGACTTCAGCAATGACTATGCCCTTGAGGATTTCACTTTATAGCATGAGAATTAGGACATATAGAAATAGCTGCAATAGAAATTGCTATATGCTGTGATAGAGCTCTACATAAAGTTGTTAATAATCAAGAGCAAAAATCTGTTATTTATTCCCATGGTGGTAGACTAAAATGATTACAATGACAAGTTGATATTTGAGTTTCATCTTGAAAAATATACATGTGGAAGGGAGCATGGAGTAAGGAAAAAGGATGCCGCAGTCCAGCTGCAGCGAAATAACCGGGGGTGACGAACAACTTGTGTACATCGATACATCAGGAGTAGGAGCCATTTATTGTAGGACAGGAGGGGTATATATACATTATACACAGCTTATCTTAATTAACATAAACTCGATACAGCAGTCAACCAATAAGGAATCTCTATACTTAATGGCTCGCTGGCGTTACTTCACAAACCACTCTCTCTGGCAAAATGCCAGGCGCCATCCAGACTTGTTTATAGACCCTAACACTAGGCAGAGAAGATATCTTGAAAAATCATGTCCAAGTCTTAGGAACTTGGATATGAATATTGCAGAAGACATAGTAGATATTAGGGATTGATAATGAACAAGATAGATATAGTTCTTCTACTGTGGAATATATATTCCAGGAGACTATATAGACACTAGGCAGATATAGAGGATTACAATTTAATAAGTAATTTTGATAAGTGCTTTGAAAAAGAAGCACTGTGTGGTTGGAGAAGTAAACTATAAGAATTTCACCCAGTCTGAGAGATTAGGGAAGATAGCTCACAGGCCAAGAATGTGTGTGCTTATGTCAGGGGACATATTCCAGAACAAAATATCAACATGTGCAAAAGTTTTGAGAATGGGAGGAATATGGCATTTAGTGCCAGAACATCAGACATATGTGGGCATGGCATAGGCACTTTGTAAAACTCACTTTGCTCTCAGTGTAAAAAATAGATGAAAGTGGTTCAAGAATGGATACAAGACCAGTCAGGAGTTAGTTGTTTATTTAAGGGTCTCTAGGAAGAAAGTAAGAACCTGATGAAGGGGTACACCATCCCAGAAACTTCACAAAGTGTTGATCACTAAGTTGTGTTAAAACATACATGTGAATGCATCAACATGGAGAATACTGTAATTAAATCTCTCCTTGGGGAGAATGCTCATATGGTTTGATAATCTACTGGAGGTAAGAGCGAATCGCTCTCAGCCATCTACCAATAAGGAACCTGTTGCAGTGTTAATTGATAGTTGTCATATAAGAAGGAGAATAATGAGCCCTTTTGCTTTGCTGGGTGGGGCTAGAATTGAATTGCATTTGAAAAAAGAAAAGAAGTAATGTTGTTTTCCACTTCCCCTGTAGGCCTCTGCCATCTTCTCAACAAATATTTGACAAATACTTAAAGAATGTCTAAGGATAGGATGTTACTCAATGGGTAGAACCCTTGTCTAACAGGTGTGAGGCCCTGGGTTTAATACCCAGCAATAAAAGAAAATTATTTTGATGAGTATCAAATTATAAGCTATTAAGAAATGCATATAGTGATTGATCTCACTTTGGGATAGAATGGTGACCATGGAGAAGATGAGAAGTGGGCATAACTGTCACACATGTTGAATATGATCTAACTTAGTGATAAATTAAAGAGGGACACAAGAAGGAGTGGGAGGTATGACTCCTATATGTCTGTATGAAAATAAGAGGCATATAAAAATTTCCTCCAGTCCTGGGGATCAAAACCAGGGCCCCGTACATGGTAGGCAAGTGCTCTACCACTGAACTACAATTCTAGCACTAAAAGTAATTAAAAAAAAACAATTTGATATATGTATTAGTTATTATTATTATTATCACTGTGATCAAAATGCCTGAAACAAACAACTTGGAGGAGAAAAGGTTTATTTTGGCTCATAGTTTCACTTCATGGTTTGCTGGCTCCATTGCTGTGGGCCTGAGGTTAGGCAGATCATTATAGTGAAAGAGGGTGGCAGAGGAACACTGCTTATCTCTTAACTGCTTATCTGCTTAACTGCAGCTGGGAAGAGGGGAGGGAGGGAGAGAAGAGAGTGAAATAGAGAGAGTGGGAGGAGAAAGGAACCAGCGACAAGATACAGGATGTGACCTACTGACCTTCTTCCTTCAACCATGCCCTACTTGCCTACAGTTTTCACCACCTCACAGTAGTCTATTCAATTATGGATGAGTTAATTCACTGATGAGTTCATAGCCCTCATGATCCAATCATTTCCTAAAGTCTCTACCTCTGAACATTTCTGCATTGGGAACGGAAGCCTTCAACATGTAAGTCTTTGGAGGACACTTTATGTCCAGGTCATAACAATAGATAATATACATCAAAGGAATTTTAATTTTTAGAGGTCTTGATGAAATATCAGTAGAGAAAAGGTGGAGTTTTGAATTAATTTTGAGAGAGAGAGAGAGAGAGAGAGAGAGAGAGAGAGAGAGAAAGAAGAAAAGAGAAGAGAAGAAAGGTAGAGAAACAAAATAGAGATTGAGACATACTTTTAAGAACCCATAAGGGATGTTATTGTGTTTGTTGTGAAAGACTTTTTTTTTTTTTATTCAGTCCTATTATTTTCTAGTACTTTTATACTAATTTGATTTATTTTGCTATGAATTATGTTCACTTGATTTAGGGTCAAGGTTGGTGGTTCTCATTTTGTCTTAATTTAATCTCTTTTCTATTTATTTATCTTTTTGATTGACTTGAATTTGTCTAATCCATTTTTTTTTTTACTTATGCTTTTGGATTGATTGGAATTTATCTACCTGATTTGAACTTGACCCCTAGTTAATGTTATCTGAATGGATTATTTTTTAAGACACTGGTGACTAGGAGATTTGTTCTCTTCTATTTTACCAGGACGAAGCACATAGGAGGAAATAAAAAAAATACTTATTGAATGACTAATGAACAACAGATTGTGACTATGCTTTGTTAATTTCAATTTTGTTTGTTGAAACTGAAATGTTTGTATAGTAAGTCTTTGCACTTGGTTTTAGGTGTTTTACTTTTGTTGTTTGAACTCAATTCCTACTTCTAACCTTGCAATTCTAAGTAAATGAATTTCCTTCTTCTAGTCCTCTCAAAGCAATAATCCAAACCATGAGATACTTAGTCCTTTCTAATCTAACTGTTGGTAATAGCTAATATCACCTTTTTTTTTTTTAATACAAATCATCTTGAATTGTTTGAAACTTCAGATTGCTAAGGAGAGCCGGTTGTTTTAAGCTTGATCATGATTGATTAGGTTTTTTTTTTGATTGTTTTTTCTGGGGAACTATGGGATTAATAATTCTAACACATTAACCTGATTAAGTACCCAAAGAATTTTCACTCAACACAGACAGGGAAAATGTTAGATTTCATTATTTTGGGAAAGAACGGCTACTCCTTTGAATCCATGGGTCTTGTCCAATTCTGGTGATTTGGTGTTTAATATATACAAGGTCAGATGAGGCTTTGACTAGTCTGCTATCTTTCTTTTCTCATTCCAAGAATAATTCATTTATTGACAAAGTGGAAGCAGTTCTCTGATAGTGTCAGCCTATGGTTACTGGAATCTGTGTGGTTTCCTGTCACATTTGCATGGAGCAGCCAGAGCATACTGAGACATGTGCTACCTCATTTTCTGGCCTTACCTCATTGAGCCAGCAGAGAATTGATTTCTCTGGTCTTCTTTAATGGTCTCTTGGCAGAGAGTTAATTTTTTTAACTCTATTCAACAAATATTTATTTAATTATTTTTTTACTTTTTTATTTGTTTTTTTTTTAGATATATGTGTCAGTAGAGTGTATTTTGATATATCATACATGCATTGAGTGTAACTTATTATAATCAGAATCCCATTCTTGTGGTTGAACATGATGTGGAGTTACACTGGTTATATATTCATATATGACCATAGGAAAGTTATATCTGATTCATTCTGTCTTTCCTATTCCCCTCCCCACTCCTCCTTTATTGTCCTTTGTCTAATCTAATGAACTTCTATTCTATTCCAGCCCCTCCTCCCCCATTGTGGGTTAGCATCTGCATATCAGAGAGAACATCTGGCCTTTAGTTTTCCGGGATTGGCTTTCAGCAAATATTTATTAAGCACCTACTATGTGATAGACATTATTCTGGGTTCTGCAGATACAATTTGTATTCTAGGGAAATGACACAGATGACAAATAAATAAAATTTGTAGTGTGTTCTTAGAGTGTGGTAAATGTCATGGAGAAAGTAAATCAGAAAAGAGGTTGTGTGTGCTGGGGCATTTAATTTTTACATCGTATTGTTGGTGGGGAGAAACTCACTGAGAATGGTGACATTTGCACAAAGATCTCAAATAGGTGAGGGAGTGAGTAATTGAATTATTTTTTAGTAATTTTCTTAATTAAGTGGCTATTGATTTGGAAAAAATCATTTGGATTTTATTCAATTTAGAAGAATGTGCAACATTTTTTATAGTAACATTTTTTTTTTCTTTTGGTACTGCAGATTGAACCCAGAGATGCTTTACCACTGAGCTATATCCATTTTATTTCTTATTTTTATTTTAAGACAGGCTCTTTGCTTAGGGCCTTCCTAAATTGCTGAGCCTGGTCTCGAACTTAAAATCCTCCTGTTACAGCCTTCTGAGTCACTAGGAATATAGGCATGTGCCACAGTGCCTAGCTAGTGACAAACATCTTTAAGGACATTTGTTAGATGCAGCTTTTTAGTTATATGGATATTAAAATTATAAAAGAGCCTTTTAAGAAATGTCATTAGAGTTAATACCTCATTGAGAAGAAATATCTCACTGGCCACACAAGGGAGGAAAATGTGGAATGTTTTAGAGATCAGTTAGGGGCAATAATTTTTGTCCCTCAAGATTTTCATTAAAGACACAATTTACAGACTAGGGAAGTCATTGGTTTCAAGGAGGATTATTTTATGAATTATTCTGATTTTAAGATTTTAACTCAAAAAGTCAAATAGTCTCAAATATTTAATGTCAAGGGGGTAAATAAGTTTTCTGACATTATATAGATGATGGCTTTTTATAAGAATAGGAAAGGTTTTTGATTTATAGATATAAGACACTGTTCATGGAGTACTGATATATCTACACTATACAGGTGATTTAATAAAAACAAATTGTCAGTAGTTATCTTCAAATTGATTGCTGTCTGTTTTAGTTAGCTATTTTGCTGCTGCGACTAAAAAACCTAACCAGAACAAATGTATAGGAGGAAAAGTTTATTTGGGGACTTATGGTTTTAGAGGTCTCAATCCATACACAGTCCTCTCCATTACTTAGGGCTCCAGGTGAGGTAGAAATAACATGGTAGAAGAGTGTGACAGAGGAAAGCAGTTCATGTGGTGATCAGAAAGCAGAGAGAGACTTCTCCACATACAAAATGTATACCCCATAATCACGCCCCCAGTGAACTACTTCCTCTAGTCACACCCCACCTGCCTCCATTTACCACTCAGTTAATCTCATCAGGGATTAATCCACTAAACTTTCTCCTCTAAACCTTCTTGCATTGTCTCACATGTGAGCTTTTGGGGGCCACCACATCTAAACCATAACAAAGTCTGCAAATACTTTGTATGAGAAATATCCTTGAAAAAGGAATTTGAAGACTTTCTCATCAATTTCATAGTTGAGAAGAGCCTTGGAGATAATCTGGGTCAATCTTCTATTCTATGTGTCATGAAATTTGCATCCTGTTATTTCCTTGAGGTACCACAGCCATGACTATTCACATATAATAAAATGCATGTAGTCCCCTTCTAAGACTTGAAAGGTAAAACAAAGATAAAAACAAAGTTTATGAATTCCTGCTCCCACAGCTTCAAAGAAGTACTGCCTGTGGCTATCCAAGAAAATGAATTATCTTCTGACCACGTATATTAGTTAGGAAAGGTCAAACTGTGCTGTGGTAACAAGCAAGACTCCAATTCTCAATTTCAATGCAACATGGGGTTTTGTTTTACTTCTGGGAAGAATTTCTGGTGAATAGTTTTCCTCCATGTGTTAACTCAGAGATTTAAGCTACTTGGAACCCCTCTATGTAAGTCTTGTCATACAGACTACAAAATCATGCATAGGATTTTCACTACCCCAGGCTGGAACTGATATATCCCACTGATTAAAACTATAGTCAACTGCAAGGGACTGAGAGGTATGTTCTTCTTATAACAATAAGTAAGGACATTGTGATGGTTAATTTTATGTGTCAACTTGACCAGGCTAAGGGATGACCAGACAGCTGGTGAAACATCCTATCTGGGTGTGTTGGTGAGGTGTTTTTGGAAAATATTAGGAATTGAGTTAGTTGACTGAGTAATGATGCACCAATGTGGTTGGTCTTCATTCCATCTTTGAAGGCATGAATGGAACAAAAAGGTGGAGGAAGGGTGAATTATTTCTCTCTGCTGTGGGCCTTTGGACTTGGACCAAATCACACCATTTGCTTTTCTGGTTCTCCAACTAGTAGATGGCAGATTGTGGAACTTCTTGACTTCCATGGTCCTCTTAGCCATTTCCTAAAATAAATTTCAAACTTGTACAGATGTCTGTATCACCTATATCTGTATTATATCACCTATATATATATTCTTTCTATCTATCTGTCTGTCTGTCTATCTATCTATCTATCTATCTATCTCCTGGTAGTTCTGTTTCCCTGACAAATTCAGGGAAAAATACTAGATATTACAGAGACACTAGTAATGTCTATTGTACCTTGAATCTTCTCTTGGATATTTCAATAATTTAATGTTTGATGTTGCAGTAAGAGCAATTATGAAATATTTTAGCAACTGTTCTCACTCTTTTACATTAATTACTGCATATAATCCTCAGAACAGTTCTGTGAAGGACGACAAATAAAAGGGTAATAGGAAAGATACCCCAAAACAAAAATAGTATAAGCCTTTGTAGGATCTGTATTAGGATGTCCTAGAGCATCTTTATGTGTGCACTGGGGACTATCAGTGCCATATCAGTTTGGCCAATTTTAATCAGTACTTATGGAATATGTGTTATTAATCAAGTACAGGGTTAGCGTCTTAGGTTTCATGGTTTCCGAGAAGCTGGTTAGAGTCTTGGTCAAGCAGAAGCTGAGTTAGTGGTCTGGGCTTACTTGTCTGAAGAATCTGCTTAACTGAAGGACTGTTTTTGGCTCTTTATTTGGAGTGAGAATTTACATTCTGATCTACTGAGCTGAGAAATCTCTCCTAGCTCATAGTTCTGTTTGATCCCGTATCTTTCTTGGGAACTTCTTAGTTGACTGGTACACCTTTTTTGAACCCTTCATATTTTATGCTCCACTCAATCTGTCCATCTTCTTTTTCTTGGTATAATTTTATATAGAACAACTTGGAACTTAAGTAATTTCTTCAAGAAACTTAAAGTCTCCCTGACTGGCTCCTCTAAGAACTCTCTCTTCCCATCACCTCTGTCCCTCTTTCCTCCTTTTTCACCATTATCTTTCTTCAGCTCCTGTGACATTTCTGCCTTCATGTTCCACCTCCCTCACCAGCCTGTGCGTCCTTGACAGATTTCTTGCTTCATACTCTTTATTACTTGAACTTTCGGCTCCTGACTCCTTCCAAGCTCTTAACGGACTCAGGGACCACCCCCCACCCCCCCGCCGCCAAAGCAACATGAGGCTGAAAAGAAAAGAAGAAAAAAAAAAGAGAGAGAAAAAATATACTTGGAAATAGACTGAATATTATATCCACTCAGATGGGCTTTGGGGACATCCAAATTGCTTCCTGAAGCCTCCTCAATGATTCACTTAAAGTGTGTTCATAACCTTCATAATATTACAAGATTAAAGCAAACGGGAGAATCTTAAAAACTTCTCCCCACCTATTGGTCAAAAGCCTTGGCACTTAATAAATAGGTAACCTCAACTTTTCTATTTTTGTCTGAAGCACAACTCAGATAAAATATGAAGTAATGATAAATGAGTGTTTTATATTATGGTGTTGCCTGAGTCATGACAGATGGAAGCTGTAAGGGCTTTGCTCTTGTCTGTCTACAGGCTTATGTGTGTATGTTGTATATGTTTGATCTGTACGGTATCACCAAATTAACTTATAAAATTCTTTGAAGGAGTTTTATTCAAGTTGGCTTAGAGATAATGAATGCTATATGTAGTTTGCATAAGTTAAATATTCTTACAATTCCCAGAAATGTAGAAACTAACCCAGATGCTTTTAAAGTTTATGTGACTTGGGTGAATATTTGATAAATGACATTATAATGTTATTAGTTGTTAGTTTAGTAAAAAACACCTTCTTCTACATTATCAACATTAAGTATGAGCATACAGTTTTATTCTACTTGGATTTATTAGTTGGAAAAAATAATATTTTATCTATTGGATTTTTAAGAGTATAAATTCAATCTAAAAACAAATGTGTAAGTAAAAATGAAATGTTTGCTATCCACTATTTCATGTTGAGCACAGCAGTAAAATAAAAAACCCATATAGTTAACTTTTTGCACATGCTGTGAAAATAGCTAAGAGGGAAATAACTTGAGAGAATGGATAGCTTTGCTTTATGCCAAAGTATGCCTGTCTGAAAACAAAAAATTTGTAAAATCTTAGTTATGCTAAGTTAAATTAATTAATAAATATTCATTAAATATCTGAATTTTCCTAAATAAGATAAACCACTGTTTCACTTCACTAGTTTCCCAGGTTCCACTGACTTTTTCACTTCTTTACTTGATCTGGCTGTCTGCTGAACAAAAGAATCACTTAATTCTGCAAGCTCCATTCATGGAAATGAAGGTCAGTGTGTACCATTTCTTACTTTTTTTGGGGGGGAGGCGGGGGGCGGCTGGTACTGGGAATTGAACTCAGATGCACTCGACCACTGAGCCACATCTCCAGCCCTATTTTGTATTTCATTTAGAGACAGGGTCTCACTGAGTTGCTTAGCACTTTGCTTTTACTGAGGCTGGCTTTGAACTCCCAATCCTCCTGCCTAAGCCTCCCAAGACACTGGGATTACAGGTGTGCACCACCACACCTGGCTCATTTCTTACTTTTTTTAACCTTATTTTTATCGTAAGTTTTCTGTTTAGGGTATTTTTAGTTACACAAGTACCACTGTGTTACAATTGCCAATAGTGTTCAGTACAATAACATGCTATGCAGTTTTGTAGCCTCAGAGCAATAGACTCTACCATATAGCCTTACATGTGCAGTAGGCTGGACCATCTAGGTTTATGTAAGTACACTCTGATGTTTGCCCAATGACAGAATTGCCTGGATGCATTTTCTCAGAATGTATTCCCATTAAGCAACATGAGTGTATGACATTCCATTCAAAGCCTTGGTAATATGACCAGTGTTTCTAATTATGTCCTGTGAAAAGTAGAAGAGATTCTTCTCAAATTTATGCAAATAACTCTATTGCCATGAAAATAAGAGTATGCTGTAAGAGTTTCTGAATTCTGAAGGAATCTGGGAGAAAACACAAAAGTTTTTGGTTCTGGTAAAAGTTTAAACATTCAAGTTTTTTGAGTTACAGATAGCTTAAGAGAAAAGGGAAAAGGATTCTTGAAATTCAGAAAAGAGAAAAATAATCAGCAGTGTTCCAAAACAGAACCCACAATCATCAAAAAGAACTGTTACTTGACTGATCCCTATGTCTTCTATCATAACAAAGTGAATGAAGCTGAAGACCTCTAGACCAAGATCTTTGATCTTGATTCTTTCCACCTTTCTTTGGGCTGTATGTTCAGCTATCTGAAGAACTGCTTGAAGATGATGGTATACCATGTTCCTTTTTTCTCTTGCTTCTGTTTTCATCTTCAGTATCTGAAGACCAGCATTCCATTTCTACCAGCTGGGTCCAGACCTTTGGGCTCACATTTCCTGCTGATCTTGAAGAACCTGTAGTCGTTCTTGGAAGTTGTTCTGGGTGAGTTACTGAGTGAGTGAAGTAAAGGTGAAGGCCTAGGATGTGACTGTGCACTACTTTAAGACTTTATAAACACTATACACTGAGGCTGCACTAACAATTTTTATTCCTTCAATAATAAATTAAATTTAGCTTACTATACTTTTGTACTTTATAAACTTTTGACTCTTTTATAATAACACAGCTTAAAGCATAAACATATTGTACAGCTGTACAAAAATATTTTCTTTCTTTTTGTTCATATGCTAAAAGCTCTTTTCTATTTTAAACTATTATTTTTGTTTTACTTTTTAAAAATCTTTTTTTTTGTTAAAAATCAAGACCCAAATCCACTCACTAGCCTACACCTATGCAAGATCAAGATCAACAATTTCTGTGTTGTACATCTCCATGTCTTGTCCCACTAGAAGGTATTTAGGTACAATAATAGGCATGGTGTTGTCATCTCTGTGACAACAATGTCTTCTTCTGGAATAGCTCCTGAGAGAACTTCCTGGGGCTGTTTATCAGTTAACTTTTTTTTTCTTTTTAAATAAGTAGGAGTAAGTCTCAAATAAAAGAAAAAAAAGAGAGAAAGGGAGAGAGAGATAAATATACAAATCAGTAATGTAGTCATTTACTCTAGTGTTATGTACTATAGATAACTCTATGTGCTATACTTTTATACAACTGGCAGGACAGTAGATTCATTTACAACAGCATCACCTGGATGTGTGATGATGTTAAAACAGCCAACATGTCTCTAAGGGTTAGAATTTTTCCAACTCCTTTATGATGTGGGACCTCAATTGTATATGGGGTCCACTGTTAAATGAATGTAGTTATGTGGCACATGACTATGTTTGAGAATGTGCATAGAATCTGATTTAAGGAGCTATGGTTGACTTTGTAGATCCAATGTTTACAAAGCATGGCTTGATACTTGGCTTATAAACTTCTCTGCTTTACAGGTAAATAAGGAAGCTCATTTCCTGGCAGGTCCAGGAACCTCAGGATATCTTGTAAATCTTGAGGAGAGAATTCACCCAAATCTATAGGTACTAAGGGTGAAGTGCAGTAGTGAGTTCTTGTCTTAGCTCAGTGGCCTTGAAAGGCTCTTAAGAGTCTAATCTGAGATTTTTTTTAAAGGTTTAGCAAAGCAAACTTAAAAAGGCTTATATGGCCAATTAACATTATTACTGCACTTAGGTAAAGGCTGAATGTAATGAACTCAGATTATTTGGTTAAGGATAACTATAACCTTGCATTCATTATTTTTGATTACAAAAGGATTGGTGAGATCTCTAGCAGTCAGAGAAATGCAAATCAATACCACCCTAAGATACCATCTCACTCCAGTAAGATTGGCAGCCATTATGAAGTCAAACAACAACAAGTGCTGGTGAGGATGTGGGGAAAAGGGTACACTTGTACATTGCTGGTGGGACTGCAAATTGGTGCAGCCAATTTGGAAAGCAGTATGGAGATTTCTTGGAAAGCTGGGAATGGAGCCACCATTTGACCCAGCTATTCCCCTTTTCGGTCTATCCCCTAAAGACCTAAAAAGAGCATGCTACAGGGACACTGCTACATCCATGTTCATAGCAGCTCAATTCACAATAGCAAGACTGTGGAACCAACCCATATGCCCTTCAATAGACGAATGGATTAAAAAAATGTGGCATTTATACACAATGGAGTATTACTCTGCATTAAAAAATGACAAAATCATAGAATTTGCAGGGAAATGGATGGCATTAGAGCAGATTATGCTAAGTGAAGCTAGCCAATCCCTAAAAAACAAATGCCAAATGTCTTCTTTGATATAAGGAGAGTAACTAAGAACAGAGTAGGGACGAAGAGCAGGAGAAGAAGATTAACATTAAATAGGGATGAGAGGTGGGAGGGAAAGGGAGAGAGAAGGGAAATTGCATGGAAATGGAAGGAGACCCTCAGGGTTATACAAAAGTACATACAAGAGGAAGTGAGGGGAGAGGAAAAAATAATACAAGGGGGAGAAATGAATGACAGTAGAGGGGGTAGAGAGAGAAGAGGAGAGGGGAGGGGAGGGGAGGGGAGGGGGGATAGTAGAGGATAGGAAAGGCAGCAGAACACAACAGACACTAGTATGGCAATATGTAAATCAATGGATGTGTAACTGATGTGATTCTGCAATCTGTATATGGGAGTTCATAACCCACTTGAATCAAAGTGTGAAATATGATATATCAAGAAATTTGTAATGTTTTGAACAACCAACAATAAAAAAATTAAAAAAAAAAAAGGATTGGTGAGATTGTAGATAGAAAGTTTGCTTCAGTGGAAAACAATAATGTACTCTTGTGTGTTCTGAGTTCTGGTTTCTTCCAATACCTGGGTTAGCTCTCCAAACTTTTTATACTCCCAATTTTTCTCTCATCCTCTGATCTGGCATCATTAAGAATAAGAGTTATACTTTCCCAAAACTTTGTATTCTGAAGCTGGGCCATTTGATATGAGCTTCAAAGAAATCACTATGACAGATCATGTATGGGCAGATTTTGTGTCGGGTGCTGTGTAGGCTACTTAGCAAACTCATGGAAATAGTGCATCACCAAAAACATTCAAACTGCAAACCAGGAAATTGGCCAGATTGCCACTTCCATGCTCAAGGCCACCACCTACAAATCTCAACTTGCTGCCCTCTGGATCCAGAAACTGGGTTTCCAACCACTAATCTTTTCTTTTCATAAACATTGCCCTCATGAAATGCTTGCCTGCCTGTGGTTCAGCAAATATTCCCTATTGACAAGTTTCAACATGCTTCAGCTGATATGTAATAAGCAACAGGCAACCAAACAAAAAAATGAACACATATTATTCAGAGAAAAGAAGAATGTCTCTTCTTTCTTTGAGCAAGAGTGGGGACTGACAAAGATTCTCTTTTTCATCAAACTGTCATCAGGCTCCACAGTACTGGCTTTTCAAGTAGGTCCTGACTTTTGGGCTTCCATGTTTGTCTTGACATTGTCCAATTTAATTGTCTGTTTAGCCAGAATCTTCCATCTTTGATATGGGAACACCTGCATATATGATTGGTTTCCTCATCCACCACCATCCTCCAGGTGATGTCTGACTGCCATTACCTATCTTCAAAAGAGTCTTGATAGATAAATTTAGCCCGAGTTACCCCATTGCTCCTAATGTTTTCTCTGTAGTAATCTTCCATCAACTGACTCCCTCACCCAAGTTGTTCCTTGACTATAATTTCCTTGTTGATTTTGTAGTTGAGCCCAATCTTCCCAATCTTTCTCATATACTGCAAAACCTTGTTGCAGTGGCCCCTACACTTACTGTGATGGTCCCAAGTAAAGTCTACCTTACCACGGTTTAATAAGTGTCAAGAATAATTTTTTATTTAACAGTACTATTTTGGTTTCTAAGGGTACAATGAGACAGGATCTCTTTCATCAGGGGGCTTATACTCTCATGGGTAAAACAATTTATGGGTAAATGATAAGACAGGCATGCACAAAATGGTGGAGAGATTCTGGGGCATTAGTGTTCAGAAGACTCCTAAGGGAGAGGTGCACACAGGAGGAGTCTAGAAGGATGAATAGGGTGAGTCAACTGAGGATAGATGGTAAATGAAACTGCATTGACAAAACATCAAGGTGTAAAACTGATGGTATTTGACCTTCTTCCCCAAATTTGGCTTATTTCCTTTTCCCAACCTCTTACCTCAAAGCCAAAGGAGACCATAATAGGAATGGTGAACTGTTCCCTTTCCTAAGATCCCAGGAGGAGCAAGCATATATACACAGTTTCCAAGTCAATGTCCTTCTAGGATGAGGTTTCAATACAGGGAATCTATTAAAGCTAAGAAGTCAGTGACTCCGCCTCATGTTTCTCTGATCTGCTTTCTTTCTGATTAGAAACTTTTCTTACATAGCCTCAATTCCAGGCAGTATCGGAACTACTGTGAAGCTTTAGACCTTTGGATCATCTCAATGATATTTAAAAACAAAGCTCCTTTTCTTGGAGTCTTAGGAGGTAGAAAATTTGAAGAATTTTTTTAAATAGTTTCTAATGGAGAAAATTACTATAGTTCTTTCTTGAATTCCAAGGAGATGTCCTTTCAAAGAAATACTAATATTATCTCTATTAAGTACTAATATTAAGGACTGCAGTCATCCATGAACACTACATTTTTTCTTTTTTCTTTTGGAAACAGGTAGCCATTCTTTGAATAATATCTAATGCAGTGAGCTGATTGAGTGGCAACCTAGAAAGTTGGTCTCTTTTGCTGTGCATCTTTACTTTGTTAAGCATTAAAGATACAAAAATAAGTTGTAGGCTTTGTCAGGTCTCTGCTGAAGGCAAGATGCCCGTGTAATAGTTGTCCCCTTTCAAATTCTTGGTGGAGAGTTGACAGTGGGCTGGAGGATTTATATGATATCATTGCACCTGGTGGATTCTCAACAAATGTTTATTAAATGATAAAAATGAAAGAAACTCTTTCAAGTAGGTGTGTGTGTGTCTCTGTGTGTGTGTATCTGATAATTTTTTAACTGGTCTTTCTGTTTTTGCCTTTGTCCTCCTACAATTTATTCTTAACAAGCAGCCAGAGTGATCCTGTTAAGACAGAATTCAGATCATCTGAACATGTCTTTCCTTGGTTTAAATCCTTCTTGGCTTCCCATCTCACTCAAAGACAAACTCCTTCAACTACAAGGTGCTGCACCATCTAGCCTTTGTGACTTCTCTGATTTTATATCACATGTCCTTTGCTTAAGTCACTCCTTTCCTTTTGCATAATCTTTCTTGTTGTTTTTAATAAATGCCTGACAGAGTTCTTCTCCAGGGCCCTTGCTGGTCCATCTGTTTGGCATGTCCATCCCTTTCAATATATGAAGATTCCCTCTTTCTGTCCAGTCTTTGTTGAAAGCTGGCCTCCTCAGTGAGGCCTTCCCTGACCATCCTATTTAAAGTCACAGCTGCCTCTCTCCCAGCCCCACCCATTCCCTGTTCCTCTTACCAGCATGTGGCCTATTCATTTGGGTTAATCCTATTAATTGTCAGCTCTTCCCTAACACCTGTACCACTGCAAAAGAAGACAAATTACATAAACACAGTGGCATATTTTATTCACCATTTTTTTCTCCTTTGCTGGGAACATGCTTAGTATATAGTAGGACCTCAAGGGACCTGGACATGGACAAACCAGGAGTCTAGGGGCCCTGATTCTGTTGGAAGGATATAAAATTAAAGAAGAAAAATTGAATTATGAACCTATGGGTTCTTAAAAAGACACAATCAATTTTAATTTCTGAAATGTGGTATATATGCCAACAAACTGTGGCGCTGTGTTGAAAGAGAGAGCTCACTACTTCTGAGAAGGATTGGTTTGATATTGTAATTAAGGCTAGCAAAAAGTCAGAAAAGGGAGTGAAAGGCACATGTTCAGCTTAACTATGGAAAGTGAAATTTGTTCATAAAAGTTTTACTTGCTTTGAAATAAATGAAAACCTACACATGTTTTAATTTAAGGTCTCATAAGTATGGTATGTGTTGGCAGTACTATGGGCTGATTTGAAGATTAAGTCAAGCTGACCTAATTCTGTTCAGACATCTCACCCTGCACTCCTGCGCCACCCTCCTTTCTGCAAGAGCCACTCACGTAGAAGCTGACATCACTACCTATGTGTGCCCTGACCACAATGCTTGCAGATGCTAGCCTATTAGTCTTTACAGCAGGTGCCAGTCCTAAGAACTTGGTGACAGTGTGCTTGTCCCTCCTGCCCCTCTTTTTCCCTGTGTGGTTTTTGGGGTCTTGAAACGTGCTCTCCACCTGCAATAGCAAGGGCTCAGCCCGCCTCTAATGCACAGCCTAGATTCTGACTTATAATGAGCAATACTCAATGGGAAGTGCTGCTTTTCTCTCTGAGCAGAGATAGCCATCATGTTTCAGAGAATAAATCTGCTTTTGGCTTTGTCCTTGTTGTGTCTGAGTGGTCAGTCCTGTGCTCAGTTTCCTTTCAGTATGCATAATATATCATACTGAAAGGATCAAGTTTGACAACCAAAGATGTGGATCAAATTTAAATTGAGTGTTTCTCAGCATAAAGGTTTTAAATATAGCAAAAAGTTTTTCATAAGTTGGATGTAGTCAAAAGAGTGGACTACTGTATCAAAGGATCTTAGTTTAAATTCTGACTTTACCTGTCTGCCCATAAGCAAGTTATTTTATCTCTCTGAGCCTCAGCTTTTTCACGTCAATAAGATGATGACAATAAGGATTTTAATGATTATGAGGATTATGCACATAGTGGGTACTCAACAAAAAATAGCTATTACTAATATTGTTTTCTAATCTCCATGAGTTCTTTCCACACTGAAATTATATATGTTTATCCCTCTTAGATTATTTTTACCTCCTTCTCTCTTAAATTCTCTCTCATATAGACCATGTTTTATGATTACAAAAGAAGAAGAGCTCTAAGTAGAAGTTAGATGTATGACTAGTTATGTCAGCAACAAATGCTTGGCATTGATTCTACTCAAACTAACATTTGAAATACATTCTCTAGGATTTACATAGGCAAGCATAAGAGATTTCTCTAAAAAAACCAACTCGATTAAACAACAACTCATTCTGTGAGCTTGAAAAATGCATTTCTTCTCCAGTCATCATATTCTTATGACGGAATACATATAATATTGAGGCAAGTACACACTGAGTCTACAAACAAACAAACAAACAAAAAACCAATCAAACATTCCCAAGGCCTCAGTAAAATTCCTTTGCAGTTTAGATGCATGAATATCTAGTCTCAAAATTTGTTAATTTCATCATTTTATAATTCAGATATCTGGACAATGTTTGTTCAAAAGATTCAAACACTTAAACTCTTTCGTATGTTTCTTTTTCTACCTTTACCAGTTTTCACTGATCTTGGTCTATTAGGCTGCCTGTGTTGATCTGTAGATATATAATGGAGTAAAACACTTAAGAATATTAATAACTTTTTATATCATAGATTTTATTTTTTAAGTTTTTAATTTTAAAAAAAGCTTTGAATTTTTCATTTGTTCTTTTTAGTTATACATGACACTAGTATACCATGGATTTTAGCTCAACCTACTCTGGGAATTTGAAAAAATTTTCATAATATATTAATCACAATATATTAACAACATGAATAAAAATGTTCACAAGATAGTAATGGTAGGTTCTACACAATAAACACACATTTGATGCCTTTATTCCTTCAAGAAATAGTAATGGAAAATTTACTACGTGTTGAGCACTGCTGAAATTCACTGTAAATAAAACTAAGTTCTATATTACATGCTTAAAAAATTATTCTACAAGTTTGAAGTTTTACATCTGTAAGGAGATGTAGAAGATATAATGAAATGCACCAATTTTGTAACCAAATACATGTAGGCCAGAGAAAGCTTCAGTAACATCCCTCAAGGTCGCCTGATTAATGTAAGAACACAAACTAGGATTTGTTTGCTAGTTCCTACTATAGTCATCAGTCCTTACTATAAATATTGAAGAAGATTACTCAACATCTTTGTCTGTGTATCCTGGGATCTTCTGCCTTTCCTAGGGCATAACAAAAGGGCAAATTTCAGATGTTTATGTGTAGGGCAGCTTCACAAATTATCATTAGTTTTGTTACACTTTTTATCCATCTGTCCTTAAATCTGTTTACTCAGTGCAGGCCAATTATCACAATAAAAAACACTTTGTTGATGAGGCCTGTGATGTGAAGAGCCATGCTGAGTCATACTGACTGGCTGCTAACAGGTCTTTAACGCTGAGCTTAACTTATTACAGGATTCAGCCAGCCACCTCTTGTGAAATTGGTTACTTGTGAGACTTAGTAATTTATGTCACCATTAAACTCCCAGACTGTGAGATAGGCCTTTAGCCTGCAGAATGAGGCCATTTCAAGGTTAAGTTGATAAGGAGGTGGCTTTTAAGTCAAGGGAACTGGACTATCCTCCTGGAAAATGAATGTGAAAGAGAACTCTGGGAAACTTAATTTTAAATAATCTAACACATTAGTAATTAGATCTGGTACTTTTTTTTTTTTCAGTCCTGCAAAAAACTGAAAAATGGATTTGGAAGAAGGAAGAAAACTGAATGAAATGGTGCTTTAGCACTCCATTATAGAAAGCAAGTGAAAGATAAGAACATGGATATTTCACCATTTAATATAAGTTCATTGGTAAATATAAGGGGCTATAAAACTGATGTTTATGGACCTAAAGGTAGCCAATGTTTGTCTTGATTTTATTTAAGTTCATTTTTGGGCATATTTTATAATAAGAAACTTGAGACATGCACTAACCCTTATTAATATAAAATGGAACATGTAGCACTTCCTTTGTAAGACTCTGTTTCAACAACATTAGTGCATATTACCCGAAAGACTTGTTTTTGTGAATAGCTTGTGACTCCAAATGAAGACCTCAGAAGTGTCTTTTGCAAAAGATTAGTTGTTGTTATAAACTGAATCAAATGAGAGAAAGTTTTGCCTAGCACTGATCCCCAGATTTTCATTTTTTTTCCTGACCTGGACCACTCTTTGTTGTACCCGAAGACCATATGCCGATGAAACTTTAGTGTAATGAGAGAACAAATCTAACCCCTGGAAGTTGCTTTTCAATGCTATGTTAGAGAATGGACTTCCCTGGACTTTATTATCTTTTGCTTTAGGAGTAGGCACAGAAATCTCTTTCTGTGACTTTCTGGTTCAAAGCAGCTAACGGAGTGTATCAGTCAAAAGGCAAGTGTTTAGCCCTTGACCTTTAATGATGCAGAAAAGTACATTGGGGTTATTTGATATTGATTTTTAAGAATTTATTTTTCTTTCCTTACATAATTTAGTTTAGGAACAGTAAAATAAGAATGACTAGCACATAGCTATTTGGAAGACAGTTTACCCTTAACTGACCTCTCTCTTCAGGGCCACATTTCAGAGACTGATGCTTGCTCATGCTAGTACTCCAGAGACATCATGTTTATTTCCTTGTAGAGATTAAGAAGCAAAAAGATAATCACTAATGGAATGATGCCAAATAACACAGAAGCTTTCTTAGAATGAGTTAGCATTTCTAAATGGTTTAATGTATCTTCATGAGGTTCCTTTTTTTTTTAAATTGGATGAGTTTTATTTTGTGTGAATTTATCTAGTAATTTTTTTTTGTTGTTATCTTTCCATGTCTCTTTCTGTAAGCACTTGGAGTGGGAAAGGCTGGCTGTGGGACAGTAGATCATCCCATACAGACCCAAGTGGAGAAGCAGTCTATGACTGTGAGCAGGGTTTCAAATTTGGTTTCATTCGTTGTATATATTTGGGCAAGTTACTTAACTTTTCTAAGCCTCATTTTTCTTCAGTTGTCTAATGGAAATGATAGTAAGTACTTTCCAGGGTTGTTCTGAGAATAACTTGTGATGGTAAATATAAAGTGCTCAGAATAATTCCTGGCAATAGCAAATCATAAATTAGCTAGATTTGTCCTTAAGGAAATTAAGTTTTGTCATAGTATTCCAGTTACTTTTGGTGACTAGTATGGGTCAAGCACTGTAGGTGGCTTCAGGATATGGCAGTGAAAAATATGGAAATAGAGCTCTTGGACTAGATGACCACAATGTGGAAGAATGAAGGAAGGGAGCTATGAGTGGGGCTCTGAGTTTGAAAATTCCTGGGTGACTCACTCTCTTCTTATTCCAAGAAGAGCCCAGTGAATATGACTTTTATTTATCTCTTGGATGATGTAATTATGTATGTTCAGGCTAAGATTGGTCTTGACCCATCCATTCAATAGAATTATTATTGGACTTCCATGATACTTTGCAATCTAACTCATTGCCTTAGAATTTATATTTCAGCTTGCATAAATGATATATCCATGCTTATTTGCCATTTCTAGGAAATCATTTTGTGGAAAGCTGTCACTGTTGTGATAATTTTCTTTGATGCCTAATGGAAACTTGAAATACAGAATAAAACTCATTTACAGAATGATGTTCACAAATTTAAATGATAATTGACAACACTGTGGTATTTATGTATAAAACTAGACAAATCCATGACACCGAATTCTTGTCTTGAAGGTTTGACCTCATAGCTGAACCTGTGGTGGTGTGTTTTCTACTTTGATTTCCTTTTGATTCTACTGGCTACATTCCTGAGTCTCACATAGCTATTCTCTTGGGTTATTTTACTTATATATCTATTGCTATTCATAGGTTGCCAGCAACTGAGGTTATCTTACTTGCTTCATTTATTTTCAACTGCTCCTCAAATTTTCCAGGAAAATGGAAGATAATTTTCTACTCCTTCTTAAATGCCTCTCCAATAAATGCAAAGACTACTTACTGTTGCCTAAGATTTTTCAAAATGTCAATGGATATTCCATAGGCATAGTACTTATTACAACAATTGTGTTATATTTGTACTATAGTTGCTTGGAACTTTTTTCTTTATTTTATTTTTTTTATCTTATCACTTGACTTTGAGCTTTCTAAGGTCAGGGATTGTATTTAGTTCATTTTTATATCTCCTGTAATACCTGGCTCAGTGGCTGGATAATCAAGAGAACTTCAAAAACCCCTGCAGAATTGGCAAATACTAACTTGACAGTCAGGGACCACAAGAGGAACTGGGATGTCATTGTTTGGCTGAAATACTAAACTAATAATTGTGAGATAAGTCAATCTAAAATGAATCTCATAGGACATGTACAAATTATTCAATAGTACTCAAGTTTGTCAAATACCACGTTGGGTTCCTTTAACCTAATAGAGTTTGATGTATGGCAAGGCCTCATCTGTTCAATGGGCTGCTCATCTAGGGACAATGTGAAGCAGAGTAGGTAGAGTCCAACTGGGTAAAGCCAGGAGGACTGACACAGGTGGCACACTTGGTGGGGCAAATTTTACAGTAGATGGTAGTTTTTATCAAGAGTACTAATAGCAGGGGCTGGGGATGTGGCTCAAGCGGTAGCACGCTTGCCTGGCATGCACAGGGCGCTGGGTTCCATCCTCAGCACCACATAAAAATAAAAAATAAAGATGTTGTGTCCACTGAAAACTAAAAAAATAAGTATTAAAAAATTCTCTCTCTCTCTCTCTCTCTTAAAAAAAAAAAGAAGAGTACTAATAGCAAAGAAGTGATGTCCAGCACAAGCAGAGGCAATAAAGTTAACAGTTTCCTTCTGGAGCTAAGACCTATGCAGACACCAGAGACCAAAGGTTTGATGACTCTGTCTTAAACATCCTTTACCATCTTCAGTCTATTTGTTTGGCTTTTGCTTATTCTCTGGCTTTGTTTTAGTTGATAAAGCAATCTTGACTTGGATTCTGTGTTGGACAGAAAGTCCTGACTTCTTTCTCTCTCTCTCTCTCTCTCTCTTAATTTGTTCTAATTAGTTACACATTATAGTAGATTGAATTTTGATATATTATACATATATAAAGTATAACTTTTCATTCTTCTGGTTGTACATGATGTAGAATTTCATTGGTCATGTAATCATATATGTGCACAGGATAGTAATGTCTGATTTATTCTACTGTCTTCCTATTCCCTTTCCCTATTCCCTTCCCTTCCCTTCATTCCCCTTTGTTTAATCCAAAGTACTTCTATTCTTCCCTACTGCCCACTCCCTTATTGTGAATTTCCATACACATATTAGAAAAAAAATTTAGCCTTTGTTTTTTTTTTTTGTATTGGCTTATTTTACTTAGCACGATATTCTCCAGTTCCATCCATTTATTGGCAAATGCCATAATTTTGTTCTTCTTTATAGATGAGTAATATTCACACACACACACATCACATTTTCTTTATCCATTCATTTATTGAAGGGCATCTAGATTAGTTCCATAGTTCAGCTATTGTGAATTGAGCAGCTATACACATTGATGAGGCTATATCACTGTAGTATGCTGATTTTAAGTCCTTTGAGTATAAATCAGGGAGTGGGATGATTGGGTCAAATGGTGATTCCATTCTATTTTCTGAGGAAATGCCCTGCTGCTTTCTGTAGTATATCATGAATAGAATTAATATTTCACTTTATTTGTTTTTTAAATTAACCACTTCTAAACTTTAAAAGTTAGCATACACACATAGTGAGGCAATCTTATCCTAGATTCACATCCTCATCTGCTCTCTTCTCCTATTCTTCCCATCTCTACCATCTTCCTTGTTCCTCCTCTATAGGTAATCCTTCTACCTTCCTTCCGCTCCCTCCTTCCCCCCTTCCTACCTTCCTTCCCCCCTTCCTTCCTTCCTTCCTTTCTTTCTTTTTTTTGGAGTCTCCTTCTAGGAACCTCACAGCCTGGCCTCATGGATGGATGATGCTCCAGCTGAGACATGTGAGGGAAGCTGCCTCTAATTCTAGCCTCACTTTCAAATCACTCCCTGTTAAGAATTCCCTACCCTCTGTGCCCTGACCGAATGCCTCACCCACAGATTTCACAAACATAGAGAAATTAGTATCTTACACTTCTGGTATGAGAGGGGTTTGTTTTATTGCAATAGTAATTGAATGGTAAGTTTTAATAACTAATACAGATATATCTTGATCATTCTTTTTTTCCAAGAAAATTTCTGACTTCTACAACATTTTCATATATGTTTTGAAAACATATTATAGTCCCCAAATCCCTTTTACCAACACAACACAACCACCAATACCCTACACACACATACATCACAAGAACATATATATGTATACATATATGTCACACATATATGTGTGTGTATATATATGTGCACATATATGTGCATAAAATGCACATACATACATATCTTGTTTTTGAACAGAAAAATCTCAACATCAAAATCTTTAATTTTTAAGTCATCTTAATGAAATTACACACACAGATACACATATGGGTAGGGGTATTCATATATATATTTATAATTTCTTAGGTTGGCTTAAAATTATAGAATATTATGATGAGATTTGCTGTTCAAAAATGGGATATATATTCCTGTCTATTAAATATTTTAAAATATCCCTTAGTACTAGGGGTATAGTTCAGTAATAAAAACATGGTCTCAGCATACATGAGGCCCTGGAATGGATCCCTGGGACCAAATCCAACCAAACAACCAATCAAACAAACTGAAGAAGACTTAGTTACAAATGCAAGTCAAAATGACTACTATGGAGAATAATATGGACATAACTCAAAAGAAAAATTACCCACACAAATAAAAAACACTAAGAATAGATTTGCCATATGATCTAGTTATTCTACTTCTGTGTAAATATCCCAAGGACATTAAATCAGCATACTGAAGAAATTTCTGCACACCAATGTTTATTGTAGCATTATTCACAATACCTAAGATATGAAAACAGCCTACGTACCCATCAACAGGGGAATGAATAAAGAAAATGTGGTGTATATATACACACAATGTGGTACTATTCAGCCACAAAGAAGAATGAAATCCTGTCATTTGCAATGTAACTGAAGGATATTATATTATATTATATGGAATAAACTGGACACAGAAAGACAAAAAGCATGTATTCTTTATAAAACATTGAAGCTAAAAAAAGAAAAAAAAGAGGAAATGACCTGAATGTAGAATAATGATTAATAGAGATTGAAAAGGAGGGTGTTTATGAGAGGGAACAACGGATTGGATCAGTACACTCTGTAAATATGTTGAAATACACACTGAGCCCAGTTAAAATTTAATTTATACATGTCAATAAAAATAAAATAATTATTAGAAAGTTTGCTTAGCAAAAATTTAAATTTTTCTTTTTCTTTGGTATGGGGGATTGAACACAGAGGCATTTAATGTTTAAACTACATCCCCATCCCTTTTTATATTTTATTTTGAGACAGGGTCTCTTTAAGTTGCTCAGGCTGGGTTTGAACTTGCAATCCTCCTGTGTCAGTCTCCTGAACCACTGGGATTTCAATCATGTGCCACTGTGCCTGGCTAAATTTTTTAAGTATGCAAATCCTCCAAAATATCTATTAAAGACATTCTTAAGCATTTAATCTTTCTTTAAAAAGACTTTTATTTTTTTCAAAGCAGTTTTAGATTCACAGCATAATTGAGTGGAAGGTACAGAACTTTCCCATCATCCCTTGACTCTGCACATGCTTTGTCTCCCCCATATTAACCTTTCCCCAAGAGTGGTATGCTGGTTACACTTGATGAATTTACACTGACACATCCTTATCACTCAGAGTCCCTAGTTGATTTTCAAGTTCACTTGGGTGTTGTATGATACTTCTGTGGCTTGGACAAATGTATGATGGTGGTATTTTCATTTCATTTTTTTCATCATTATTGTGAATTGAATATTTACTTATATTGTATTTAGAATTAGTGGTCTCTTACATATTATATAATATTGATCTTTATGCTACCATTGTAGCATCTTCGTGAGTTTTCTCACTAATTTTAATATTTTTTTAGTTGAGTTTTTTAAGGTTTTCAGGAATAAAATTATACTCTGAAGAAAACAGCAGTTTAGTTAATTCTTTTCCCATTTTTACAGCTGTTATTTCTCCTTATACATTGTCTAGTGAATCTAGATTCAATATTTAATTATAGATACAGTAGGGAATATGCTTATTTTATTCATTACTTTAATATGAAATCATTAAAGCTTCATCTTTAACTGTGATACTGACTTGATTTGAACTAAATATAATATATGTGTGCTTGTTGGTCTCTTTCAATCTATCTAAGATAATGTTAAGAAAATATGCTATTTTCTTTTTTAATACTCAAAAATATGCTGATATTTTCAAAGATTTTTTGAAATCTACATAAATGGTTACATAATTTTTCTCATTAGATCTATTAATATAGTAAATTATATTAAAGGCTTTTATATTCCTCCATTTATTCATCAATTTAATGCATATTTACTTAAACTGCAAGGCATTGCTACTGTTGAAGGTATTGGGAATACTGAAGCATTTAAGAGTACAGGTATTTAATTTATTGTGGCATAAATTTCACTTGGTTGTGGCAAATTATTCTTGAATATATTGTTGCATTTTTATTTGCAAATATTTCATTGAGGGTGTCTTGCACAATTTCCCAAGTAAGACTAGTCCACAGTGTTCTGTTTGTGCTATCTTTATTGCATTTTGGTATCAATGTTATTCTGGATTTGGAAAACTAATTTGAAAAAAATGCTCTCATTTCTTCCAAGTTTCTTTCCTGGAAATTTAGTTGAAAGTTAATTGCATGTGTATTCAAAGATGTATGTTCAAGTATGTTCTGTGGAATCAACCTGTTTTTCAGTAGCTGAGTATAGTATATAGCAAGAGTCATAAAAATGAATGAGATATTCCGATAGTTCATGCAAATGTATATTGACATGGAAAAATCTTTAAGATGCATTGTTATATGGAAAAAAAATCCAGACTATAAAATGCATGTTTTTACTTGTATCAAGGAAATAGTTATTAAATGAATGAATGGATAGATAAATAATGATCTGTGTGTATGTATGTATCAGTACACTTATTTTTCCAACCTCCAGGTAAATTACTGAGAAACAGTTTTCCCAATCCTTTCACCTTAAAACATAATTATATATGTCATGCTTGTGATTCTGAATTCCATGTCTGCTTCCTGAGGATGAAGTGTGTGGCATGACAATGCCAGGTAATTTTCTTTATGCACACAGGGTGGCTCTATTAGCCAGACTCCCTTACCATTAGGTTGGAACTTTGGAATATGGGCAGCAGTGATACAAGCTACTTCTTAGGCCTGACTTTGAAGAATGACATTGACTCCAGCTTTTCTCCATCCTTTTATGGAACCTGCTGAGATCCTGTTGTCTTAAAGGACAACCTAATGACAATCCCATATCATTCTTTGGAGAAGAGCTGATCAGCATGTACTGAGAAAAACTTCTTCAAAAGTGGAGGCTTCCTAGGTCAATTTATATGCTAGGAGAAGGGCTTTGATTAAGAAGGCTGAATGCTAGCCAGGTGTAATGATGTTCTCCTATAATTCCAGGGTTTTGGGAGGCTGAGGCAGGAGGATTGCAAGTTCAAAACTAGCCTCAGCAATTTAGCAAGGTCCTAAGCAACTTAGAGAGATCCTGTCTCAAAAAAAAAAAAAAAAAAAAAAAAGAAAAAAAAAAGTATGTTAAAGAAGGCAATAACAGAGAACTTCCAAGAAGAGCTTGGAAAAAGTTAATCTGCTTTAGAAATTCCAAGAATTTGGGATTGATGCTATGATTTCTTTAGGAAAGAAATTTTACCTGGAATACATCTGAATTTCAGGAGTTGATACAAAAATATACTTTAATCATGAAACATTAGTCTTCCCTAGGGGGCTTTTCTTTATGCCATCTAAGACCAGTCTTGGAGATGCTTTTACCTTTACTTTATTTAGTTTTTTCATATAGTGCTGGGGATGGAACCCAGTGCCTCATGCAAGCTAGGCAAGCACTCTACCGCTGAGCCATGACCTCAGCCCAGTGTTTACATTTTAATGGTCCTTCCTTAGAGGGTGATGAGGAGTGTTGTATAGGGTGGTGATACTGTGGGTGTGATAGCCTGTAAACCAAACTAGTCTTTCCCACAGGAGTTCTCTCTTTGCACAGGGACAGGTTTTTTATTTGCTTTTGAATTCTGAATACTTACTGAAGTTGGAGGACAGTTGTAAACCTGAGAAATTCTGTTAGAGCCAGAGTGATAAAGATCCTGATACTAAGCCAAGTACTTGGTAATCAGGATCCATTGCCCTCCACATTCAAGTTTATTTGCATTCTACTAATTTACTTTTGATATTTGAAATACACTTTAGATAGGATTTAAACATGTAACTATGAGGCAAGCAAAGTGTAGAAGACCTACCTTTTGAAGGGGCCCTTTCTTGAGGGTGTTAACCTCAGGTTTCCCTCCTGTAGCTCCTGAATCCTGTTTTCTGTAACTTTGATGACCTTTGACATTCCAGGCAGTACTAGTCAGGATTCGTGTTCTGAAAAATCTTCTCATAGCTTAAACTGTAGGACTCCATGCAGAAAACTGAATTATGACCAGTAAGCTGTTGTATTTGCTGGTAGCCCTTGCTTCAGGTGGTAACATTGAAGAAGAGGCACCACATAGGCCAGAGAATCTGTGAGCTTGGCAGTGATTACTGCCCACCTCTCAAGGGATATGGATGGTAAAATTGACATATTAAGGCAGCAAACATAACCTAACTGCTGGATCATCTTCCAATCTCCAGCTCCCCAAACAGTACACCTGATTATATTAGATTTGTTCTGGAATATTGTGTTCTTGTTTTAAACCGAAGAACTCATCAGCTAATTATTGCATTCAAAACTTACGTTCTCTATGTGCCACAAAGTATGCTAAACATCGCTGAATGTAATGGAAAAAAAAATTAAAATAAAATCAAAAACTTAATTTTCAGGATATGTAGCTACTGTCTTACAAATGAGGATGAATTAATTAAGCATAAATGGTAACATGCTTGCTATGTGCCAGACACTGTTCTACATTGTGGGAGATGTATCTGCGGACAAGACAAATCTCTTAGCAGGAACATAATAATTGAGAGACGAGGTAGACATGAACAAGAAAATCATGAAACAGCATCATGAAGGCTATCAGAGGAAAAAGCAAAGGGAGTCTTGAAGGCTCATAGAAAGAATACCCAGTGCCAATGTTGGGGGTGAGGGCAGACTTTTTGGAGCAAGTAATGCAAGGTAAATTTTGAATAGGTTATTATCTATGACTTGAAAGTGGAGAGTTTTCCTTGCAACTAAATTTGAGCAGATGATCATAGGCAGCATTTATTTTTCAATTTGAAGTGGCTCTCCCTACCTCCTGAAGTAATTTGCTAAACATCTCTTCAGAAATATGTAATAACTCCAGTACTCCAATACTTCGCTACTTTTGTCTATCAAAATATGAAACAATTTACAGTTTTGAACATCTTTATGAAAGCGTTAATTATAATGAATAAGGGAAACAGCAAATATTTAGCAGTAGGAGACACATTAATTAAGTTTTATTATTTCTATGCTGTTACTAGACATGTTGGTTATGAAAACTTCATGAAGAAGTTTTTCCTGCATATCATCAGAAGTAGAAATGGAGAAAAGGAAACCACAAAAAGGCGGAAAAGGAAAGACAAAGAGACTTAGGGAAGAACAAATTCTCTAAGCCACAATCAAACTGGGATTGCTCTGAACATTGAAGCTTTCTGTTTAATATTAAATAGTAGTTTTCAAAAATTATTTTTGGAAGAGGAAATCTATTTAATGAAAATAAGATATTACTTGGGCTTCCAATATATAAATCTTACAAATTATACTATATACAAAAAGTATTTTATTAATAAGAATTAATTTTACAAAAATCAAAATATTGACTCTTGGAATAAGCCAGTTAATGAGAACAACTAGAGAGCATTGATGGACTCAAATAACTTGAAACTGAGTTTTATGGGTGATAGTTGCCATCTACTCTTATCCTTATCATCTGTTGATTTTTCAGTTTGTTTTGACTGAGTACTATGAAGGAAACTTTTTTTTTCCTTTCCTAAATTAGAACTTTATGGTTATACATAGTAGTTGAGTTCATCCGGACATACTCAAACATGTATAGAAATAGATTTTGGTTCATGATCCCCCTTATCCTCCTCTCCCTTTTCCTTCCACCCCCCCTTCTTCCTCTACTAGACTTCCTTTTACTCATCTATTAATTTGCATCTGATTGGTTCCTTATGTAGTCTGATCTTTTCTTCTCCTTTCCTTTATTTTACTCTAGCTTCTGCCTATGAGAGAAAACATTCGTAGTTTGACTAATTTCACTTAGCATGATATTCTCCATTTCCATACATTTATCGACAATTACCATAATTTCATTCTTTTTTATGGCTGAGTAGAGCTCCATTGCATAATTTTTTAAATCCATAATCTAATGATGGGCATCTGGGCTGTGAAGCAACTCTATTATACTATTGAATAGTAGTGACAGGTTTGTAGAGCTTTCTAAGAGAAAACATACGCAATTCATAAAAAGAACAGTATGAAAGTTAATCAAGAACAAATTTCAAAGAAGGATAAATAGTCCATAAAGTTGGTAAGACTATCTATATTATCACTATTACACAAAGGCAGGTTAGCTTGGCAGTTCTTATAAAATTGCATTTGCCAATATATTTGAAATTTGCTGAATCACACATTTGAGTAGGCCTTTAAAACATGCATATATTGTCCATATAATTGTATATGTATATATATATATATATATATATATATATATATATATATATATATACACACACACACTTCTTAAAAGTAAAAATAGTTATATATAATACCTGATTCAAACTTTATTTCTATAAGAATATCGGATGTGTTTGGCTTTGTCAGGAGTGATATTTATTATTTTGAAAGATGTGGATGAGTGTTAGAGGTTGAATTTGGAATATCACCAAATGGTTCAATGTATTGAAGGCTTGTTCCTCAATACAACAGTGTTCAGAGGTGGGGCCTTCAGGAGGTGATTGGGCTATAGACTCTAATCTCATGAGTGGATCAATCCATTGATTGATTCATGATTTGCTGGTATTACTGGGAGGTGGTGGAAGCTGTAGAAGGTGGGGTCTAGTTGGCAGAAGTAGATGTTTTAGTTAGCTTTTAATCACTGTGAAAAACCATACCTGACAAGAAAAATTTAGAGGAGAAAAAGTTTATTTTGGGTTCACAGGATTAGAAGTTTCAGTCCATGGTTGGCTGGTTCCAATTACTCTGGGCCTGAGATGAGGCAGAACATCATGGCCTAAAGTCACAGTGGAGGAGGGCTAATCAGCTCATGGCAGCTAGGAAACAGAAAGAGATGGGAAGAGGCTGCAGGGAAGATGAACCCTTTTAGGGCATGCCACCAGTGATCCACCGCCTCCAGCCACACCCCAATGGCCTACAGTTACCATCCAGGTAGTCTGTTCAAACTAGGACAGATTGATCAGGTTGTAGCTCTCATATCCAATCATTTCACCTCTGAACATACCTGCATTAACACAGGGGGCACCCCATATCCAGACTATAATAGTATGTTACTGGGTATGTGCCCTGGCAGAGTATACCTTGTTCCTGGACCCAGACTCTTATATTCTCACCCCCGACCTTTCCCTACTACTGTGAGGTGTGCAGCTCTGTCCCATGCACTGAGTCCTCCATGATGCTCTGCCTTGCCACAGGCCACAGCAATGGGCCAGCCTGTCATGGGCCAAAACATGGGAAACTGTGAGTCAAATAAATCTTTTTTTCCTTTAAATTGTTTTGCCAGATATTTTGCCATGGAGGTAAAAAGCTGACTAACACAATTAGTTATTCTAGATTCTGTAACTTTGAGGAAAGTTTGAAAGAAGGTATTCTAAAAAAATGCAGTATTATTAGCCATTATGCTTGTTCCATGGATTTCTGTCCATGAAACTTATAATAAATGTCAAATGAGAAAACAAATGCTTACATCAGAGAAAACATTCGGCATTTTTTTTTGGGGGGGGATTGGCTAACTTCACTTAGCATTATCTTCTCTAACTCCATCCATTTTACCTGCAAATTCCATGATTTTATTCTCTTTTATTGCTAAGTAATGTGATGGACAGTATTATCCAAAGTACATGTATGAAGACACGAATTGGTGTGAATATACTTTGTATACAACCAGAGATATGAAAAATTGTGTTCTCTATGTGTAATAAGATTTATAATGCATTCTGCTGTCTTATATAAATAAAAAATTAATAATAATAAAAAAGAAAACAAATGCTATAGGTATTCAGGGAGACAGCAAAGTGATCTTGGGGAGAAGGGACACATATATTTCAAAGAGTAGAAAGTACTAGAGTTGGGCTATAAAGATGAAGAAGAAAGGATTGTGAAGTGACCCTACACTGGAGGATGGTATATGAAAAGAGGGTCTAGGGTGGAGCAATTGAATAGGACTTACCTTCCCATAATAAACAACTACAGAACTGGACAGACTATATATAGCAATTGTTTTTAGGCATGGAGTAACCTGCAGAGCAGGGTAGGCATCCTTGAAAGTGGGAAAGCATATGAAGGGGATCTTGACATTTATCCAGGTTTTCTGCCTTTCTAAATTGTGGCAAAAAGAAGTGGATCCTAAAAACAATAATCTTACTGGGCAGAGAAAACAGAAATCAGAGTTTGGAAATGCTGATGTGATTGAAATTTGTGGAGAATCCTAGAGGAAGGTCCTCTGTGTGGAGAACAGCTCTAGGAATCTTCTCAGGGGTCCCTTGACATTGGTCTGAATGCTAAGTTGCCCTCTCATAGAGAGGCTCCATGAAGGTCTACAAAGAGAAACTACAGGTTTTTGTCTTGTTTTTATTGTAGGTCACAATTTCCTGTTCTTTGCATTTTAATGATATTTTGGTGGTGCTGAATGTTGAAAATGTTATTGCTATGGTCTGAATGAGCAACCTCTAGATTCTGGAGATTGAACAGTTCTGAAAGACATTGGTTTTCTAGTTAACCAGAACACCCCAAACATTTCAGTTGAAACTCCAGAAGTTCACACTTTGGAAGTATATTTATTCCAATACTATAAAAAGGGCTACTTTAGATCTGATATAAATGTAGCTCAAAACAAAGCTTCAACATGTTCAATTTGACTTGTCAGTAAATTAACTGCTTCCCAAAACCAGTCCAACACCCCATTAAAGTAAGAAAATATGACCTAGTTGCTCAGCAACATAACAGTTGTAGTCTGTTTAGGCTGCTATAATACAATATTGCAAACTGTGTGGTTTATAATAACAGAAGCTTGTTTCTCACAGTTTTGAAGGCTGAGAAGTCTAAGATCAAGGCACCAGTAGATTTGATGTCTAGTAAGGGGCTTGTTCCTGGTTCATAGAATAGTTTCTTCTATCTGTGCCCTCGCATGGTACAAAGGACTAGCTAGTTCTATGTGGTCTTTTCTCTAAGGGCACTGATCTTAATCATGAGCACTTCACTTTTATGGTCTAATCACCTACCAATAGATCCACCTCCTACTACCATCCCCTTGGAAGCTATGAATTTTTTTTTTTTGGGGGGGGGAACAAACATTCAGACCATAGCAATAACATTTGCAATGTTCAGCATTCATCAAAAGATCATTAATATTGCAACGGAGCGAGAAAACATGACCTCCAATAAATAGAAAAATCAGTCAATAAAAACATATAAAAAAGAGATGATGGAATTATTAGATTAGGATTTAAAAACAGTTTGTATATGCATATATGTTTAGAAACTGCTTGTATATATGATTAAAGTTTCATAGTTATACATGAACATGACTAGAGGAGAAAGATGCAAAAAAGAACAAAATGATACTCATAGAACTAAAAATATAAAACCCCAAATGAAAAATTCTCTGGATGAACTTGACAGCTGCATAAACACTACAGAAGAAATGATAAATGATCTTAAAATTATAACAATGGAAACTATCAAAGATGAAGGATGAAATGAACAAACAAAAACACTGAAATAATATGGAAAAAAAAAAAAAAAGCCTTAGTGACCTGTGCACAGGGCAATCTTGACACAAGTGCAACTTTGTCTGCCATATCAGCTTACCGACCTCAGCAGGGCCCTTACTTGGCTCAGTGTTCTGCTGTTTTTGAGTAAGGGTTTCTCGTTTTTGTTTTGCACTGGGCTCTGCAAATTATATCTGGTTCTGACTAGAGGAGAAAATATTAACAGTCTAACACTCACGTTGTTGGAATCATAGGAATGACAGGGTCCTAACACAAAAAATGTCTGGAGAAATAGTTGTACTAATTTCAAATTTCACAATATAGCCTGCTGGTCTGAGAAGCCTATTGGAACTAAATAATTAAAAAAACTAAAGAAATCCATACTAAATATAATAACATTCAAATTGCTGAAAATCAGTGATAAAGAGAAAATTTAAAGCAGTCAGAGAAAATTAACATGGGGGAACAAAGGTAAGACTCACCACAGATTTCTTATCAGAAATTATGCAAGTCAGAGAAATATTAAAGAAATATCTTTAGTGTTGGGAAAAAACATAAAACTATCAACTCAACATTTATATCCAGCAAAAACTTTTTTTCAAAAATAAACTAAAAAGAAAAAAAAAAAAACCATTCAGACATAAGTTCTTAGTAAGTTTGCCCACAATTTAGACCTAAACTACAAGATATACTAATATATGTATTAAACATATATGTGTGTATTAAACATATAACATTTTCTATCTATTTACCTACCTACCTACCTACCTACCTACCTACCTATCTATCTTTCGAGACCTGAGCCCAGGGCATCCAATTCTTCTCTTCCCCTGCTTCACTCTTCTTAGACACTCCTATGGTGTCATCCCTTATGGCAGGAAAATTAATATGTTGAGCTTTGTTTGATCTACATGTATTTTTGGTAGACTTTTGGGAAACTGACTGATCATCCATTAGTCCTGTTTCTCCAGAAAATCTTGATCAATACAGATGATATTTTCAGAACTCTACTACTTGTTTCAGAAAAGTGGCTCTGTGATCAATAAAACTGATGTGAAGAGGCATGGAAAGAGTTTGTAAAAATGAGTTCATTAAATTTGAAAGTGAAAAAAGTAATATTTTAAATGCAACCATATTAATTTACATGTTATATTATTAAAATAACATTTAAAAAATTATGTAACTAAATCAAATACTTGTATTTGGATTTAATATTTATATTCTTAGTATGCAGATACTCAGTCACACTCTTATTCCATTCCATATATTTATTGTGTATGCATTCTCATTTGAATATTGAAAGTTCACCTTATATATCTGAGTTGTCTTATGTTTATCACTGAGACTGACTTCAAAACTAGTCCACTAATATTATGGCATAAACTCAGCCCATTCTCACCTACAGTTGATCTTGGGAGTCCCTCCTTAAAGCCACTAAGCCCAGCTCTCCAAATTCTCTCCTTTTCCTTCTTTCACTCCTTAGACACTGTTAAGGCTTTGTCAAAGTGGTGTTATCCCTTAAGTTAGGAAGTCTAATGTTTGGCTTTGCTCAACCTACATGTGTTTCTGTGGACCCTTAGGAAGCCAACAGTTGACAGCACATGTTTCACCTTTCATAATACTTAGCTGAAGCATCCTTCATGACCCCGAAATGTCCCTTCAATTCCTTGTCCATGTACAGTGTAAGCTTTTCCCCTGGGCCCCCATACCTCCCTGTACATACCTCCCACAGTCTACCAGGAGGCCTCCCTGCTGTTCATACTGTTTGTCTTTCCTCTTTGACAGGGAGACCCTACTGCCCAAAGCTTGGTCCTTGTCCCCATGCCGATCCAATAATGAGGACACAATTTTGAGAAGAAGGAAAAAGAAGGTTTATTGTTTTGCTAGCAAAGGAGAAACACAGGGGACTTCTGTCCCAAAGGTAGGGGACTTCTGCCCATCAGCAGGAACAGGAGACTTCCACTTGCCACCTGATGTATCCTTCATAAGTTTCCCACACTGGCCCTTCATATCTAGGCCTCTGAATCCCAAACAGATCGTAATATTCCAGCTGAGACCAGTATCATGATTTTTGTTTGTTTGTTTTATTTCTCCATGTCTTGCCTTGTATAAGAGAGCAAGAGGATTGAGGAACTTGGGAAGGCACAGGGTGCTGCTGGATGGGGCATTACAGTATGTTGCCTGGAGAAGCTGGGGGTAACCCAATGTCTCTCTGTGCCTATGGAGGGTCCATAAGGAGAAAGACAGGCAGTAAAGGATGTGGGGGGATGAGAATGTCTTTCTACTTCTCAAATGTTCTGAGAATCAATGCTGCATCTACATTATGATCATAGAGCTTGCTTTCCTAATAAAAGTATCTAGTGTTTGTGGGAAAGTATAACAAGATGCTTCTCCTTGTCCCTATAGCCCCTATTGTCTTTTAAAAACAGGATCTGTACTTTCATTCCTTCCCACAGTTATTATCCCAATGTAGAAGGCAGAAAGAGGTGAAAGGTCTTTTCTCACTGGGACCTTTTAGCACTCATTTGTAGAGTTTATGGGAAAGAAGGTCCTCTTTTCAGTCTCTTCTGATGCATGTATTTCCATTTCCTGACCTTTCCAAAAAATGACTTTTCAAAAGCAATAGTTGTTGGGAATGGGAAGTAATATGGACAACTCAAAAACTTTTTTTTTTTAACCAAATTCTGTTTCAAAATTGACCTCCTGCTCATCCTTCAAAAATACTCTTTTTTTTTTTTGACAGGTTCCTCCGCCTAGGGAATTATGGCTGCCAGAATTTCTTGCAAAGTGGTGCATAGAAAAGTCTGCTTTCTATCTCATTTCCTCCAAGATGTGTAAATATTTTAGTTCATATTTTAAAAAAATTAAAGTGCTTTCTCATCTCTGTCTACTTTTCATTCTCATTCTGAAAGTGACTGTGAATCAGATAGAAAGGATAAATGTGCCTTAGATTAAGCGAAGTCAACAGAATAAGTTTGAGCAACTTTCTAATTACAGCGAAACCTGGTGATGGAACCCAAATCTTGGAAAGTCTAGTTCTGATTATTCTTTTTTTTTTTGGGGGTGGGGGTGAGGGTTGTACTGGGGATTGAACTCAGGGGCTTGTGACCACTGAGCCACATCCCCAGCCCTATTTTGTATTTTATTTAGAGACAGGGTTTCACTGATTTGCTTAGTGCCTCGCTTTTGCTGAGGCAGGCTTTGAACTCGTGATCTTCCTGCCTCAGTCTTCTGAGCTGCTGGGATTACAGGAGTGCCACCACCACACCTGGCTTGATTATTCTTTATTGCATGATTACATTACTGTATTGTGCAGGGATCCATTAACGTTCATCTTCCATTTTTAAAAGAAATTATTTATTAAGTGATACATGGAAACAAAAAATACATATTAATGAGGTTCCCTGCAATGTTTCAATGCATGTGAACAGTACATAATGTTTAAATTATGTTAAACATATCTATCTCTTCAAACATTATCATTTCTTTATGGTGAAAACATTCAAAATGCTCTCTTCTAGCTTTTTGAAATGTACAGTACACACTTGTTATACGTAGTCACCCTAATGTGCAAGAGCCACTGGACTTCCCTGCTTCTATGTAACTGTAACTTACTACCTATTGACAGACCTTTCTCCACCCTGCTCTCCCCATCCTCTGATAGTCACCATCTACTCATTTCTATGAGATCAGCTCATAATGTTTATCTACTGTCTTAAAAAAACACAAAACTTTATCCCATATATTTGACTTACCTAGGGAACCAAAAATACTGATATGTATTTTTAAAAGTTTTCATATAATTTTGATTCATAACAAGTTTGGCCGCTATTTCTGGAATAGTCAACTGTCCATTTTCCCATGATGGATGCACAATTTACAGATTGTTCTAAATGCCCATATACTCTTCTCACTGTCATAATCTTGAATTCTTTTTTCTTTCCTTTCATTGAAAAGCCACTGTAACATGCTTCTTTTTTGGCTAATAGTAACAGAAGCCATTGGGTTTCAATGATTGACTCAGCACTACCAGTATAAAAGATTTTTCTCTATTAATATTATTTAGAGGTGATAGGTAACATAGAATAGTGTTCTATGAAGGAAAATGCTATATTGATACTACATATTGTGTGTAAAATATTCAGGACATATTTAACCTGTCTCATTTACATGTTTTAGAACTGTCCAAAGGGTTTATGGAATAGAATCATTGAGTAGAAGGCACCTTAGACACGAGTCCAGATGCTAGCTCCTCTGAAATACTGTCCTTCCTTTTTCTGGAACCCTTAGTTTCCCTTCCTTTCTGGGTTCAGAGCACTTTTTTCACACCTTCCTTATAGAACTTACCATTTGTCTTGCAACCTGTTCACATCTCTAACACCTCCACAGAACTGTGAGCACCTACAAGGCAGGTAACACATGTTTTTCTTTTTATATTGTCTCTAGATCCAAGCTCAGTTCATTCTAACATTTATTTAACACATGCTAAATAATCCTTTTAGCAGGCCTCATGGTTGACTACCTAATATCTACTTCACTGCAAATGATCAGTATAAATCAGTCATAGTAACTCCATCCTCCCTTGACAGAGTCACAAACTGGCCTAAGTGTATGTGGGCCAATATGGAGAAGAAGCTTCCTTGTGGTTTCTGGAAAAGAACTAGACTGGATATAAACAAGGAAGCATGTTTATTCAGCTTTTGTAGTCAAACTTTTTATGACTTTAAGAAAAAAGTGTGTGTGTTTAGACAGATAAGGCCAACTGGAGGAGTGAGGAGGGAGAGGGAGCAGGAGCATTCCCTAATGACAGGCCAGAGTGAGTAAAAGCTGGGTAGCAAGGGGAATCTTGAGCTTGAAGGTAATGAGGGAGCTAAAACAGGTTCTGCAGGGGGGGAGTGAAGAGAGAGAAGCTGAGAACATGAGACATGGCTCAGAGTGGGAGAAGAGGTCTGATAAGGCAGGTTAAGGTGTGTGCCTGATGTTTATTGAAAAAGAAAACATTTGTTGAATGATGTAGTCTTCTTCTCTCACACTAATTTTGAGTATACTAAGAATCGAAAATGTTAGGTAACTTACTAAAAGATCACATATTGAATTCTTAGTGGAGGTGGGACTAGATTATGCAGTGGGTATGCAATCAAGTGTTGATTTCTTTATGCTAGTTGGTCTAATTTAGAGGTTGTCTATGTCAGAATTACAGGGGAATTTTTTTTTTTTTGAAAACTATAGAGACCTCAGTTCATCCCCCCAAATTTTATTAAATTGGATTGGTATGAGGCCTGAGTATGAGTGTATTTTAAAAACTTCCTGGGGATTCTAATAGGAAGCTGGGTTGAAAGATTTATTATTCAAATGTTTCTCCCTCCAAAACTCGTGTTGAAACTTAATTGCTGTTGTGACAGCTAAGAGGTAGGGCTCTTAAGAGGTGATTAGGCCATGAGGGTTCTGCTCTCATGAACAGATAAGTGCCAGTATCATTGCAGAGCTTTTCTTATAAAAAGATAAGTTCAGCCACCTTTTCCTTTCTTACTCACCTTGTCTTTGTCCTTCTGCCACTGAATGACACAGTAAGACGACTGATGCTGAACTCTCCAGAACTGTAAGTCAATAAATTAATGTTCATTATAAATTACCTAATATCAGTCATTCTGCTAGAGCAGCACAAAATGAACTAGGACAGATTCTTTGACTAAATTATAGGGCTTTCTTTCCTGTAATATCCAATATAGCTAATGCATATCCTTTGCTTTTATATTTTTGAAACTGAGAGAATTGTTGCTATGAATCTTGTGTTTTGCATTTTCCTGCAGTGCACTCTGCCTTAATGCAGTCATTAAAATGGAAGAGCCTTGATCTCTTGGAGTTAGGGAGCTAGAAGCCATTTCTCAACTGTAGGTCATGGTGATAATGTATAATTCTATACAGCTCTCCAGGTAATTCTTCCAGATGTGTCTCCCCTGTGTCATCCCAAGTTGGGAACTACTGCTCTAGTGTACATAAGGAAGAAGAATTTGTTCTGAAATGGTGGCTGACTCAACATTTCTCTAAACCTGCCTCGTCAATCACTACTTCATTATGGAAGAAAGCCACTAGTTCAATACCAGTGCGGGAGGCTAAAGGGTCAAATGCCTATGAAGATCATTTATCTTCACACAGAGTCACCAACCATGATTACAGAATGCATTTCTGACCTCCATCAGTCATCTTGCATTTGTGTCTCATCACAAGAAGAACTCAAAGATAATGGAATGCACATTGCCACCAGCTCCACACCCTCACTGTTATGTACCAAACTAGAATTCAAGATTGCTATTTTATTTAACATAACAACCCAGGAAACATTGGTGCACATATAAAATCTACTTGTCACTTTGGGAATAAACAAAACTGTTGTCTAGAAAACAAGGTCAGAGTTTTTACCTACCTATCAATATAGGAACACTGGTTTTACATGAGAAGCCCTGAAAATAGGAAAGCTTTTGATCCAAATACATGCTTAGTGTTATTTGAAAGTATTGTTTCTTTATACATCTTCCTTCCTCCTTTGATTTTCTCCCTCCCTCCTCTTCTTCCTTCCTTTGCTTTTTCCCATTTTAATTTTTTCTTTTCACTTTACAAAATAATGTTTTCATTTATACCATCCTTTTTTGTCATGTTCCTATCTAGTTTTCAGAACTTTTCATCTTAAATATAAAATTTTCTCTTTTCTGATACATAATTGTCCTGAGATTGTTCCTGTTCCATATTCAAAAGTCTTATTAGCTACACAAGAACTGAAAACAGTATTACATTATTCCAGTCCTTATTTCAGATTTCCTTGATTATTTTGTTTATTTGCTTGTCTTAATTTTGTCTTCACATTCATTAATCATATTGCTACCACATCTCTTTTCTTGTAAGAAGGCTACCTTAGGATCCCATGGCCCTGAATTGACATAGAAGTACCCTATTCCTGAGAAAAAGAACATAGTGAGGTTTTGTTCCCCTCCTGCTTATGGGATTCTACCTGTACTCTACCCATAAACATGGATGGCTCCCAGAGGTTGAAAAATAAAGAAAATAAGAAGAGTCAAAGTTATAAAAAATTATAGTTTATTTGAAAAATAACATGTCTAAAACATATATGGGAATAAAATATCTATTTCATGCACAGTTCTGTTTGGAGAAAATTTCAGAAGTCTAAATGTCAGGTCTCTGAGAGAATAGATGGAAGAGAAAGAGAAAAAGCTATGATTAAAACACATTTGTGATTAAAACACATTTGTGCTTGGAATTTGTTAACCCAATGTGATAAATGATGGATTTTCCCTTCTGACACCTTCCAGGTCAACCAATCCTTCTTTCAAAGACTCTAAAACTCTGGCCCTTGCTCAAATATTCTCATTGATGACAACATTTATGGACCTTTAGTTTTCTAAAATTCTTTTAAAGGTGATAAGAATCAATTTTTTTTGTTATAACTACATAGGATAAAACCAATATGATGTTGTAAATTTGTCTCTGAGATAAACACACAAATCCTTGAAAAAATTTTAAACAAACTTCCTGCTAATATAGAATTACAAGATATTTCCCCATCTTCAACATTCTTCAAACACAATACTGTGGGTACTTATACTTTTTGACAGTGTCTTATAGCATTTAACAAGGGAGAAGGTAAATCAACTTGCCCTTTGTCCTGGCTTGGGGGCTCCCTCCTGCTTATAGGATACTACCTATACTCCACCCATAAAAATGGATGGCTCCCAGAGGTTAAAAAATAAAAAAAATAAGAAGAGTCAAAGTTATAAAAATTATAGTTTATCTGAAAAATAAACATATCTAAAACACATATAGGAATAAAATATCTATATGCACAGTTCTGTTTGGTGAAAATTTCAAAAGTCTAAAGTTAAGTCCTCTAATACATGCGAGACTCAGAACACTGATCCTCTTGTAGCCATTCCCATAACAGATTCCTTCCTGAGGCAATGAAGGATCAGGGCATTACTTCACACATTGGCACTTGGCTCTCTCACTCATGCTCTTTTACATCCTAAAGTGATATATTTTGTATGTCACATAACCAAAAGATGAGAACCATTCTCGGTCAATAGATGTGGAGGGAGCTACACTTGACATGAAGGCAAGTGTAAACTGTACAGGTGTAATCATCTTAACCTTGGGATATCCATGAATCTAGAAGGCTGTTGCTTAAGTGGAAGCCTAATAAGCCATGAATTAGATTTAAAAAATTCCAATTCTATGACATAGATAGTAATAGTGCTTTGTCCTTTTTTATTTGCCTTTTCTAAAATACTCAAAATTTTATTAGGTTGTTGTTACTATTTGATTTTTAGATATCATTATAATTTGGGTATGGAAGGTTCTCTAAAAGCTCATATATTGAAGAGTTGGTCCCCAGTGCAGCAAAATAAAAAAAAAATAAGAAGAGAATTCTGAACATAGGTGGGGCTTTGGGGAAGTGATTGGATCATGAGGGCTCTGGTCTTATCAATGGGTTGATCCCTTGACTGATTTATAATCCAGTGGACTATTGGAAGGTCATGGAAACTGTTGGAGGTGGGGACTAGATGGTGGAAATTAGTCATTGGGGGCCTGACTTGAAGGGTTTTTCCAATCCCTCCCTGTTTCCTGGCTGCCAAGAGGTGAGCAGGTTTGCTCAGCCACACCCTCCCTGCTATGATGCTCTGCCTCACCACAGACCTAGAAACAATGGAACCAAAGGAATATGAACCGAAATTTTGGAAACTGTAAGCAAAATAAGTCTTTCCTCCTCTAAGTTAATTTTCTCAGGTATTTTGTCGCCCAGATGTAAAGATGACTATTGTTAAAATATTTGATAAAGGCATAATTAGAACTTTGTCAAAACATGACATGTTTCTCTTTTCTTAGCTTGCCCTAAAATAGATTTGAAGGGAAAAAAGGCAAGAAAAGATTTTTTTTTACTGTCTTCTTTGTACTATCCAATAAAATATGAGAGGATCTTAATATTTGAAAATTTCTCGACCCTCTGTACTAAACTTTCTATATTGAATGCCTAAAAATTCTTGGAATATCCAAAATGATGAAGCAGATAAATGTGAATTGGTCTGCAACTCATTATTGGTTTTACTGGATTCAAAGGGACTAGGGGAGCATTTTAATCTATTTTATAACTTTCTTGACATTTGAAATATGTAACCATTATTATATCTGTGGCAGGCACCAAATGTTAATTTCCTTTGTCTATATGTCTTCCTTTTTCCTTTTGGTTATGATCCTCCCTTGTCAAGTTGGCACTGCTAAATACTGTATTTCTATATATGGCCATGTGGCCATGTGTGATTGGTATGACATGTGAGTGGAACTGCTGTATAATAATCGTTTTTTTTTTTTTTTAAAGAGAGAGAGAGAGAGAATTTTTTTTTAATATTTATTTTTTAGTTCTCAGCAGACACAACATCTTTGTTTGTATGTGGTGCTGAGGACCGAACCCGGGCTGCACGCATGCCAGGTGAGCGCACTACCGCTTGAGCCACATCCCCAGCCCTTAACAATAATCGTAAAGGAAGCACTTTCTTTTATTTCTCTTTCCCCGTTTACATGGGCTGGAACACAGACAGGATGGTGAAGAACCAACTGTGGCCATTCAAGTGAAAGAAAAACCTTACAAGGACATACAATAGTAAGAGAGAAGGAACCTGAATCATGAATGGCTTTGGAAGCAGAAGTCTCCATCTTAGATAAAAAGATGGATACTGCTGCTGCTACTGATATATCTTGGATTATCTATCAGTCTTCAGATTATTATGAGATAGAAGCACTTCAATTTTTTTTTTTACGTTTCTGTATTTTTTTTCTCTTGTTGTACTTAGTAGTAACAAAACTTACGAATGTCATTACAATTTCTTTACTTCAATTGAGATCCAAGGGAGCAGATTTCTTCTCATGTACCTTCCTTACTCTAATAGAAACATTAAGATGGTGAGAAAGCACTGTTTGGGACATGGAATTTTTGTGAAATTTTTAGTATTATTTATTCCCATACTTTCCTGGAATGAAAAAAAAAAAATATATATATATATATATATATATATATATATATATATATATATATATCTATATATATCATACAAAAATGGAACTCTGACCCAGAGCTTGTAGCAATGTGCCCATGAAACCAACTTCCTCTGTGCTATAAACACCCCAGTAAAACATGGAAGCCAGTCTTCTATAAATGAAACTTCTAGGAAGCTGGTATTGATCCAGGAAGAAAATATATCTGTGACAAGGGATCCAAGTCCCCAAGACTGTATTAATACATGAAAATGTCTCTAATTTTCATTCTCACTTTTAACTTAGGACAAAGCAGAGAACATCAAATATGCATGCCATTAGCCAGTCATGCCTGCGTCTAGTTATCCTGCCTTCAGCTTCTCTACACAACAGTTTCTAATTAGGGCACCCCTGGCTCTTTTTTCTTCTGTACAGCTTTTCCATTCCTCTGCTTATCTTTAAGTCTTTGCCACAACACAAGTGACAGTGGTTTAGTCTTTTACAACAGTAAACTGAATACATGGCCCTTTTGTGTTCTCATTAAGTTGGTCTTTGTTTATTTCCAGAAAAGACTTACTAAATCATGTTCTAAAAACAATTTAAAAAAAAATTTAATCCAATTTCTTTCCCAGAGAGAGAAAATTTTGGAGGTCAAACTTACAACAGCTCCCTGAAGAGATATTTTCTGAGGGTTTTCTGTGTGTTCATGAAATGACTCCTGGAACTGTGGGATTCTTCTGATTTCTGATTTGATCACAGTTGAGTTTCCAAGTCATTATCAGCAATAATGAGAGTGAACTCTCTGGAATTATAATGGGAACCTTTGGCTTCCAAGTCATTTCTCCAGTGCTGCTGGCCAGGTCAATTTTCACTAAAAAATACCCTTAGGTGCTTCAAAGCTATGTCTCTGTATTCACTGACTATGTGTAACTACCATTAGGATAAGTGGAGATCTGGCGTGGGTATAGCTAATTTGATTAATATAGACAGAAAATAGGAATTCAAGCCAAAATCAAAATATGCTTTGGCAGTCTGATCTGTTGGATTGGGCTTTCTAAATTATATAACTAGTGGCAGATCGACTTGAAATTTTTTTTTGCTAGATTTATAGTATTAGCATATGAAATTCTGTTATAATTAGATTGCATTCATCTTAATTTTGATAGAATTAATTTTTATTGTAAAAAACATCATCACCATTACCACCACCACCATTACCACTATTCACGTTTTACCAATTTATATATAAGCCCCAAATAAGAAACTAATATGGATAGATATTTTAGTACATTTATATTGAGATTGAAAAAAATGTTAATCCATAAACTAAGATTTATCTGGAAGGTTCCATTACATTTACTTGCTTTTTCTGATTTTAAAGGAAAATTATATACTTTATTCTCCTAAAGTCATTCAGACTAATTTTATAGATAGGATGAATTTCAAACAAAGTAAAGAAAATATTTGAGAGAGATGTCTAGAATCTCTAGTACAGGAAAAACATCTCAAATGCATTTGTTTCATTAATGAATCAAATTAAATTAAAAATTATGCAGAAATGGGGAGCATAAGGGAACTTTAATTTTCTGTTTAAATTTTGCTGTGAACCAAAAACTGCTTTAGAAAACAAAATTTGTTAATAAAACCGCAGAAATGGAAGGGCACACAACATTATTTATAAAGGAAAGACCCATCAGTTAATATTTTCTATGGAAGGAGAAATTTTATATTTCTCATGCACAAGAGAAGGGATGATTATAATTGAGCTTGACATAATTTTAAACCCTAAGAAATCCTTTTTTGTTGTAACTCAGGAAAGGAGAAAGCAGGCTCGGGGGAGCCAGATCAAGTGTGTTTTTATTGGGGGGACAGGAGCTCTGTTGTAGTAGCCCCTGGGCCATCACGTGGCAGCAACAGGTGCTTAGATAAGTGCAAAAGCCAACAGTGTTCGGAGGGAAAGGTGTTCAACAGTGTTCGAAGGTGTATTGTGTCTACTGCAAAAATGGGAGGAGGATGCATTCTACTTTCACTCTTTATTGCCTGAGGTTTCCACAGGTGACTTCCTGACACTCTGTGGGCAATAGCTTGGATTTAGAGACAACACACCAATGCCCTATTCCATTCACTCATTTATATTTATGTATGAGTTGTAGTTTGGAAAGAGGTTCTCAAACCAAAGCTTACTTTCCTTTTCATTTATTAAATTTCTTCCTTAAGTATCATTGTGAGATGCAAAGGATTTTATATTTTCAATTACTTGATGGTGTCCATGTCTTTCTGAAGACATTCAAATAAACACTGTAAACACTGAAGACTCAGGAAGAGCCACGCTTGGTATGTAGCTCTCCGGTTTCTCAGACTGGCAGAGCTGTAATGATGGCTGATCTCTAGAAATGTCCTCTTACTGTTAATTGGAGATGGTCATTTGTTTTCCTTAGAAGTTGCAAATAATCCTTGAAGGATTGATTTCCCATCTGTACTGTCTTCAAGTTAGTGGAGACTGCCATTGCATATAAATATTCTTCAGCTCTGATTCCTGTTCACTAACCTTGATTCATTGCTATGCAACTGATGGCCCCTATCATTTTTTTTAAACCCCTGATAGACTTCTCCAGTTCATCAAATTCCTGATAGCTTAAAGGGTTTTTGTTATAGCCAGAGGCCAGGCAGGCCATTTCAAACTGCACCCACCCCTCAGCCAGATATTAAATTGCCGTACTTAAGATCATTGTAGGTGGATGGAGGTAAATATTGCATGGATTTTTTGTGTCCTAAGAAAAGGTGATAAAGATGCTAATTAGACATATATTAGAAGTGATTCTTGGAAGTTATTGTAGGGAATTAGATTATATGCACTAAAGTACTATGATTTTTTTTTCTGATAGTAAGGCAGAGTAGGAGTGCAACATTGAGTAATGGAATTTCAAGTTCATAGCAATTCAATGTTTATAAGTCATTATTATTAGTGGAGGCTATTTGCTGTCCCTTCATGCTGTGGGAAGGTAAAACCAAAGCTACTCCAGGAGAAAGTAATAATAGTACTCAGAGATTGTCAACATTAGGGTAGAAGCAACACTTTCCTTGGAGACAAACTGCTGAATAGATGTGTAACATAGCAGTATAAAGTGCAATGCAAGTTCTATTTATATCTAAGCTGTTTAACTTGCAATATGCACATTTTGAATTTTTGAAAAATATTTGTGGTAACATTTAATATTCTATTTGGCATGGTGGCACATGCCTGCAATTCTACCAATGACCTGGGAGGCTGAGGTGGGAGGATCGCAAGATCGAGGCCTGTCTCAACAACTTAGTTGAGATTCCATCTCAAAATAAAAAGGACAGGGAATGTAGCTCAGTGGTAGAGCACCCCTGGTTTCATTTTTCAATACTTAAAAGAAATATACATCTACTATCAAGAAAATCAGCAAATATCTTTATGTGGCCACACTTAAAAGGTATAGGATGGCAGGTCTAACACATGCAGTAATTTGACATCAGGGCATTCCACATTAGGGTAGTTAATTGTGTTGGATGAAAAAAAAACTTCCTGGTAAAACAACTTAATGTTCTAGTAAATCAGTTTTCTATTAAAAGGACATCTACAGACTTAAAATCAGCATGCTACAATGATGCAGCCACATCATTTTTCACAGCTGTTCATAATAGCTGAATTCACAATAGCTGAACTATGGAACCAACCTAGGTGCTATTCAACAGATGAATGGCTAAAGAAACTGTGGTATATATACACAATGAAATATAACTCAGCCTTAAAGAAGAATGAAATTAAGGCATTTGCCAGTAAATGAAAGGAGCTAGAGGATATTATGCTAAGTGCAATAAACCAATCTCAAAGAACCAAAGGTCAAATGTTTTCGCTAATTCACAATGGGGAGGGGAAAGAATAGAGGTAATTTGGACTAGACAGAAAAAAAGTGAAGGGAGGGGAGGTGGCATGGGTGTAGGAATGATAGTAGAATGAATTGGACATTATTACTCTGTTTACATATATAATTACATGACCTTTGTAACTCTGCATCATGTACAACCAGACAAATGAGAAGTTACACTCCATTTATGTATGTTGTGTCAAAATGCATTCTACTGTCATGTAGAGAACAAATAAAAAAATATTAAAAAAAGACTTTTGTCAGGTCCTCCCTGTTACTTGGCATATGTGCGCCATTATTACCAAAGCAGCTGATAAAGACTTAGGGAAGAAGGAAAATTCTCATATGGTTCTTTAAGGATTCAGGTGGTGATTGAAAAGAAGAAAGAGGAAGTAAAAACTAAGGCTGGGATTAAAACAGAAAAATGCCTTCTATGAATGGTCTGAGGAACTGCCTCACAGATTCTCTCCATTAAACAACAAGGCTTCTAAGAATCTTAAAGGTGACGTTTTGCAGAATTTCACAGAGAACCCAAGGAATAATATCAATAATGTTGGGGATATGATTTTTGTGTAATGAAGTATATTTATTAATCAGGAATCTCTGAAGAAACAGAACCAATGTGATATATGCACCTATACCAATATTTCAGCTCAAACAGAGTGAATTCAACCTTCCTTCCTTCACTGTTTTTTGTTCTATTTAGGCCTTCAGTGAACTGGATGAGACCCACCACATCAGTTAGAATAATCTTCTATACTTAGTCTATCAGTTCAAATGCTAAACTTTTCCAGAAACACTTTCACAGACACATCCAGAAATAAGATTTAACCAGCTAGCTGGGCATTCTATATGGCTCAGTCAAATTGGCACATAAATTTAATTATTCCAGTAGATTATAAATCAATACACAATGAAACCACAAAAACTTTAATGGAATTGTATCAGCTTAGACTAAAGGAACAGAAGCATTACAAAATGAAAAGCACCTTGTCATTCTTGAGTTTCTATATATAGTAACTTCTGTAGGCTGAAAAAACCATCCATTTAGCTGAAGATAAAGGCAACTTATTAAGGTGGGGGGAGTGGGGAACCAAGCTGGGTGCAGTGGTATAGGTATATTATTTTACTTGAAAAATAAAATGGAAGGATCACTTGAGCACATGTGGTCAAGACCAGCCTAGGCAACATAGTGAGATTCCCATCTCAAAAACAAAATAAAACATAAAAAAAATCAACTAATGAACCTACCAATTAATTAACCAACAATACCATCACGACTTGTAGGGAAGAACTAAGACTTGTGAGGGAAGCCCAGAGATCCAGAAAATCAGTTTCAGAAAGCAGCACTAGGTACTGATCAGGAAAATGACAACATGTGTCTGGAGGGCTTTCAAAGTTGGTGTATACCAACAGCTACTGTGGACCTCTCATCCTCTCCCCCCACTTTTTTTTTGTATGAATAATTTACAATGGTTATTTTATTATGGCCCCATCTGTGTATGTCAGGAATGTGGGAGAGGGAGCAGACAACTTTTCTCCTTAAATCATAGGTCTTCAGATAGAGTGGAAGACTCCTAAACAAACAGGACCTGAAAAACTACAGCAAGTAGCTTTACTTGTACCTGGATCTGGATTAGATGGTAAGATTCTTGGTCATGGGGGCTGGGGCTATAGCACAGTTGATAGAATGCTTGCCTCGCATGTACAAGGCCCTGGGTTCAATTCCCAGCAGCACACACACACACACACACACAAACACAAATCCTTGATCCTGAGTCTGACCCCATAAGTGGGACTAAACTTTTGAGAGTTTTTTTGAGAAGGTAAGTTTGTGTTTCTTGAGTGTGTGTGAGAGAGGGGGGTAAGGCATAAATTGTGGCCAGAGAGTTAGCTATGGCATGTTTTATCTCTCCAAAAATCACAAAAATAAGATTTCTGGTCACAAATGTTCTTCTAGATATGTGCTACTCCTCCACCAATAAAAGGAGATAATCCTTTCCCTTTAACTGCAGGAAGGCTTGTGAGTTATCACCTGTAAACAACATCACGAGGGAAATAAGGCTGCCAGACTCCATGGCTAAGCCATAGAAGGCCATGCCTGGTTCATGAAAATGCTTTGTTTAGAGGCAGTAAGCTCTCCCACGATACAACTGTTCTGAGGGCAGTGTGTTATAAGGAAGTTAAGGTTAGCCTATGCTAGAGACCATGTGGGGAAGCCCTGAGACCACATAAGAGAGAAGGGAGTCTGACCAGCCCTCCACTCTTTTAGATATCTTCATTGTCTCAGCATTAGTCTCTTTTAAACTGCAGCTTCATGAGAGATCCAAAGTCAGAAACTTCAATCTGAATCCTTGCTGTGCTGCAGAATGTGGGTGATTTACTATGTGGCAACAGATAACTGGAACCTGGACTGTAATATTTGGGGAAATATATACTAGAAAATACAAGCACCAATGTCAAAGAAAGAATGAAAAAGGAAAGCTTATAATAAAGTCATGTGTGGTGCACACGATGGTTGTTTGGGTATCAGTTCTTATTATTCAGTCTCTTTGCCATACCAGCTATTAAATTTTGGGGGATATAATTTCTTTGCATTATGTGCAGTATGTTTATGGCAGTGTTGTTTGTAATAATGACTCCTTTCCTACTAAGAAATGAGAAAAATCAAATATCTATCAATGCAGGAAGAATTGAATATACATTTAATTCATATTATAGAATATTAGATTACTACTAAAAATAACCTTAGACCTACATGTTTTGTCCTTCAGGGATATCTATCACTAATAGTTAAGAGACAAGAGAAAGCAATGAAAGTATAATGCATGTTTTATTAAATAAAAAAATGTATTCTGTGGTTTGAGCATGGAGTAGTGTGTAAGACTTTACACCACTGTTCACATAGCTAATTCTAGGAGGTAGGTTTGGAAGGAGGATATGGAAAAGATTATTATATTTTACATCTTTGTATTGTCTTACTATGTGTGTGTGTGTGTGTGTGTATGTATGTATGTATATATATCTCAGAGCCCAGCTCATGTGAGACATGTAATTAATATTTGCTGATTTGGTTAGTGAAGGAATATATTTATATCTTAACTATAGATGTATTTTTCATATATGTTTTATACATATATTTATTTCACATTAAAACATTAATGAATATCCAATAGCTTTGTGTTCTTGGTGACTAAATGTCTGGGAATCAAATATATATATTTGATATATAATATATATATAAATATATATATATAATCAAATATATATATTTGATTCCCAGTGTATATATATATATTCTCTCTCTCTCTCTCTCTCTCTCTCTCTCTCTCTCTCTCTCTCTCTCTCTATATATATATATATATATATAATGAAAAGTGTCAGTTGAGAGGCTGGAATGAATCCTCTGAATTAACTACTGACACAAAACTAAAACTAAAACCTCAGTGGCTGAACACAATAAAGGTTTATATTGTGCTCATGTCATAGTCCAGTGTGGAGAAACTTTGCTACAAGTTCAGGAGCACAGTTTGCTTCCATCTCATGATGCTGCCATGTACAATGTCTTAGATCACTGCTGGATGGGAAGAGTAAGAGTACAGTTTTGAGTGAGGAAGATTTTCATGGCCAGGTTTGAAAGCAGCTTAGATCACTTTTGTCCATATCAGTTTTCTCAGAATTAGTTACATGGTGCCAAATTATCAGCAAGGAAGCCAAGGAGGGTTAGCAGAGTCAGGCCACAGAAGGCCACTTGGGGGAGGACTCCCAACCTGGAACTCCACTGTGTGACTAGGACCTACAGAGAGAATACATGCACAAATGTACCCTCCAAAGAAACTACATTAACTTCATGTTCATTTAAAAATGCTTAACTTGTAGGAAAGGAAAAGAGATGTCATTTTGGAAAGTGAGAATCTTGTAAACTAAAAATGTGATGATTTCTAGTTCATTACAGATCTCCAAGCATAACTTCAATGCCTGGCCTTGCATCAACCACCTGCAGTTCCACAAAAACATCTCTCACTTGCTGTATCCTCTGATTGGGATGTCCCCTTTTATTTTTTATTTTTATTTTTTTCTGATTTCTTTCTACTTGCCTTTTCAAGACTCAACTCAAGGATTACATTCTTTAGAGATTTTCCTAACTCAGTCTGGGAAGGATGATCCTTTCTTGTGCCCCACATTACTTTCGCTCTTTCATTGTACACTGCCCTGGATTATAGCCTGCACTCTAAGACTCTGTACACAGTGAGGGCAGGGGGTGTGAATTTCACAGAATATCTCAGAGCCCAGCTCATGTGAGACATGTAATTAATATTTGCTGATTTGGTTAATGAAGGAATATATTTATATATTAACTATACTTGTATTTTTCATGTATGTTTCATATATATTTATTTCACATTAAAACATTAATTAATATCCAGTAGCTTTGTGTTCTTGATGACTAAATGTCTGGGAATCAAATATTCTAAGCTTAAAAATAAATATGCTTCCTTGATGACTTTGTTTACGTTTTTAGAATGTGCTTATGAGAAAAAAGGAGTGAGACGGTTGGGTAAAAACTAGTGGGAAGGGAGAAAGCTGGGAAAGGAGGGTCACAATGGAAAATGAAGAGGAATATGTCCTTGTTTATGTGCTTTTTGTAAAAAAGTATTTTCTAAATGAACTAGATAATTTTTTATTTGAAATGTTAGATGGGCATAGTTTGAAAAACTTATTAAAACCATATAAAAGTTGGTATTACAGAAAGACAGTTTCTGGTTACAGAAATATATGTGAATTGAGATTTAGCTACCACATCTGACTTTGATTATTTTGTTGTACAAATGGAATCAGACAGTTTTATTTGGGAATTGCTGGGAGCCATTAGCCAAGTAGGTATGACAATTTCCTTGCCAGCGTACCCCATGTTGCTGACATGTTGCAGCGACATTGAATGTAGGTGACCTTGCTCAAGGACCAAGGCAGATTAGGGTGTTCCCGGTTTTAAGATAGTCGTGTTTAGGGCGTTCCCAGTTTAGGTTCCAGGTTTAAGGTTTAAGATTATTCCTGCTGGGAATAGGGCGTATCCTGCTGCCTGAGTTCCCCTTGAGTTCTCACGGGATTCAGACAATATATTTTGGGAGACAGAAGCCCAGTGGAGGTGGAGTTGGGCAGAGAACGTGGATTTGGGCAGAGAACGTGGATTTCCCCAGAACGTGATTGTAGATGGCTGGTGTGAGTTCGGGAATAAAGAGTTGCTGTTTGAATCTACAAGCTGTGTGGTGGCTCGTGATTGTGTGCCCAGCCAGACTGCGGCATTTGTGCCCAGCTCCCAGCAGGGAATGACTCATTAGTCCTTCCTCCTTCTCTGTTAATGTTCTCTTAATTTAATAGTGGTGTTGTGTAATTGATCATATGGGTGTTATCCGGCAAATTTGAAGATGATACTTAGTGATGTGCCCTGGATACACAGACAACTATTTCCTGCCATTTGGGTGCTGAAAGGGTTTTCTAATTATCTTGGGTGGTATTGTGACTCATGTAGCTGCATGAGAACAGGAAAAAATATCAGTTTCAAGAGCCTGTCTAACTGCTTTACACTTCGAGGTGTATGGGCTATAGATGACTATAATTTTAGATGAAATATCTCACCCCTCCTTCAGGACACAGCAACATTTGCCTTTCCCTTTTTCTCCCACAAGTCTTTCCCACTGGTATCAACTCTGAAGTCCGTCTGGATTTCGTAATTTTCTTTCCTGGATTGTCATTTATCTTTAGTCACAAGACAACCTACCCACAGCAAATCTGTAAACTCCTTGCAGGTAGAGATGATTATTATTTTGTTTTTACAATTAAAAATATTATTGGCCATTAATATTGATCATTCAGTTTTTAACTTATTAAGGGAAGTTTAAATCTGAGAACTTTTTATGTACCCTTGCATGTTCCTCCATAACGAGCAAAAGCATTCAAAGTAACTTTTGAAAGTTGGAATCATTAAAACAACAACCCTGCCCCTGTCAGTAACTGGTCTGAGTATTTTAAGGCTTCACAATTAATTTTAATTTGGAAGGTATCTTTTTATACCTCGTACTTTCCAAATTTTAACTAGGTGCCAAAAGCTTTAGATACTTTATCTTGGATATGGTTTTACCTAAGCCTGTGTTCTTCAAACTTGGGTACCAATATTTCTTGGGAGAAATTTTCACCAGGTACTTAAAAACTACAGAATAATTATGACATAAAATTTATTAACCAAAGTGTTGATTAATTCAAGAGGGGAGGGGGAAGAAAAAAGGCTGGCTGCAGTGGTGTATACCGATAATCCCAGCAGCTTGGGAGACTGAGGCAAGAAGATTTTGAGTTCAAAGCCAGCCTCAGCAACTTAGTGAGGCCCTAAGCAATTTAGCAAGAATATATCTCTAAATAAAAAATATTAAAAAAAGGGTTGGGAATGTGGTTCAGTGATTATCCCTTCCTGGGTTCAGTCTCTGGTACCAAAAAAAAAAAAAAAAAAAAAAAAAAAAATTTAGTTTACACAAAAACCCATACTAAAAAGTGCAAGCAACTGAACAATGGATCAATGGAAAATCAAACTATGGTAACTGCTCACCATGAAACACTACTCAAAAAGAAAAACAAACAAACAAAAAAAAAACCCAAAACAATTGATTCCTGCAACAATATAGAAAAATTTCAAATGCTTTATGTTAAGTGAAATAAGCCAGACTCCAAAGGTTTCATGGTGTAGATGCCCAATTATATGTGTTTATGGAAAAAGCAGATTATAAGTACAGAGAACAGATCAGTGGTTCCCAGGAGTTGGGGTGGGAAAGGGGTTAATAATGAAGGGACACCTTGGGGGTGATGGACCTGTTCTGTGAATGGTCACTTTATAGTACTCAGAGAACATGCACCAAGAAGGGTGAATTTTACTTTATATTAAGTTAAAACAATTAATTGACAAGAAATTAATGCTAGTAGAATGCTATATCATTTGTGTTTTTGATACTTGTCACATATAATATTTTAACTAAGCATTTCATAAGCTTTTCATTCAATTATCTCATGCTGAAGAATTTATCCTAATGAAATCTGAAAATCATTAAAAAAATATGGAAAACCTATGGGCATGCAATGGAGATGTTTTTCAGTTTTTTGTTTTTGTACTTGGATTGGACCCAAGAGTGCTTAACCACAGAGCCACATCCTGAGCCCTTTTTATATCTTATTTAGAGACAATGCCTTACTAAGTTGCTAAGGCTGGCTTTAAAGTTGTTATCTTCTTGCCTCAGTCTCCTGAGCTGCCGGATTATAGGCATGCATCGGAATGGCCAGCTGTTTTTTAGCTTCCTTATAGGTGAAATGATGATTTGTTGCTTTTATTTGCATTTCTCTTCTTGCTAGCAAAATTAAATATTTTTACTCCATTAATCAATTTTATGAGAAAGGATCAGATTAATATCCTCAATTGCTTGAAGAGTAGTGGATCTTCTGATTTTCTCTTCTCATTAAACATACAAAGCCATCCATTTCTGTTATGTGATTAGAAACAGCTTAGGATTTAGAAAAAAAAAAAAGTTTCTACTGTTGTTGCTTAGGAAAACATCTGAAATTTTAAAAATGTGGTTGCTAGGCAGGCCATTTAGTGTGATTTTGGTTTAAAAGTCTTTCAATACATGTCACAGTTGGGTTTGTCTCCAAATTTTTGTTCCTTTGATCCAGATTGGACCCTTAAATTTCATGTTTAATATCCAAATACAAGAAATAAAACCTTTTCTTCCTTGGGAACTCAGAAGTTTTGAACTCAACCCAAACTTTTCATTCTTTTGAGCTCATTTAATTTTGGCAAAATGTGTCTTTTAGTTCATGAAGCTTTTAAACTCTCCATTAGATACGGCAAAACAATGTTTTGACAAATTAAAAATAGATGAATGCAAACCACAAATTGCTGTCTTAAATGGCTACATATTTTTAAAAAAATCAATTGGGAAAAGTGCTCCTAAAAATGTGCTGAGGTGAGAAGATTGCATATTTGTGGGTGAGAAGACTATTCGTAACAAGAAAAGGGTAAAGATACAGTGGCTCCTTCATCAGTGAGTATTTCTTGAGCATATCCCATGTATAGACAATGTTCTAAGCACCATGATTTACTTGAGAGCACAGTAGACAATACTCTATTCCCTCATGAACCTTATTCCTAACTTATTCAGAACTGAGAGCAGGTAGAGTTTACTTCATGGAATAAGTAGAAGTGATCCAAGCACTGCCTATACCAAATCCACTAGCCAGCATGCTTTGCAATGCATATCCTACTCTCTCCCTTTCTATTATTTTTCAGGAGCTGTTGATGTGCCTATTTGAGATCAAGCTGACCTGCCGCAGTCTGGCTGGGCACAAAATCATGAGCCACTCAAGCAGGAACAAAGTTTATTTTTTGAAACTGCCGCCAATGTCCGGTACCGCCTGGGAAGATTTTTTTCCACCCACGCGGCCTCCTCCTGGACCCACAGAGAGAGCTCCTCCCCCGGAACTCCCTCCTACTGTACTTCCCCAACCAATGGGAACTCTCTAGGAGTCCCGTAGCCGGCCTAGGTGAACAGCAGGAGTCCAATATCCATATGAATGCAAATCTTAACATAATCATATCATCTCAATGGCTAGCTGGCGTCACCTTTAGACCAAAAATGCCATGCATCATATACTTGGCTCTTAGCATCTCCCCCCTTCTGTTTAAGTAACAAGCAATCTGGCTAGGGACCGTGCCTGTTAGGTTTGTCCAATTCAACATATGGTTCTTACCCGTCATCGGAAAACTGACTTTTAGGCGTCAGCCTCCTGTCTTAGGTTGATACCACTGCAATTGGATCATACCTGTCACTGACTACCGGTCCAGCATATAGCCATACTTGTGGATAGGCCTATGTACCAGTGGGGGGGTGAGGTTCTTTGCCTCACCTCTGTTGGCCCCCAAATTTGGCCCTTGGTGCCGGTGGGGGGGTGAGGTTCTTTACCTCACCTCTGTTGGCCCCCAAAATTAGACCATCACTAGTAGAAGGGAGGAGGATACAGAAATGTCATGACACCAAGTCAATTAATGGCTCCTAGGAAAAATTACATCACTGGTGACACATCAGCAAAGATACACTAGCACTACCATAATTCGCTGCATCAACAAATAGATCACAAAGCATACAAGTGATACATAGTCCAGGCAAGTTCTGTAAGCAGTTCAAAGCAGAGGAATCTATCAATATGTCCATATCCTTCCAAAATAAATCGACTCATTGATTGAGCATTACTTGTTGAGTTATAAATCATTGATGTATCAGTTTACACGGTTTGTTGTGATAACTCTCGAAGAAGTTGTAGTTTGGTTTTATCTTTGTCTTCACCGGCACTGGGATGAAAATAGGAATTTTGACAATGATGCTAAAAAAAAATATGTAACATTTCAACAGGTACTAAGAGAACAATATTTAGAACAATTTACATTATCCTGAACAGAATTATTAAATATAATGAAAAGGAAAGGTGAAAGTAAACAAACAGATCTGTTAACCTTCTATTTGTTCATATATTAAAACAATCCTCAACAGCTGTTTACCCAAATTAAATTAAACTATTAAAATCACGTGAATAATAAAAAAAAATTTTTTGGATTCATGTGCATGAGCGCTCCTCATATGTGATATATGGACATACGCACATACAGACATACAACACAAAACAGAAGTGTGCACACGTAACATATAACACATAAGACAATAGTAAAGGCCTTGTAGCTTTACCTAGGTGAAATCTCCATTGCAATGTTCAAAAACTCCACAGTCAAAAAATAAAACTGATGAGAAAAAACATTAACCTAGGTCTGTATGAGCTCAAAAATAAAATAGAACTTTATGATGTGGGAAAAAGCAATAATAAAATAGATATTGAAAAAAGCATCCTGGTTAATCACTGTCGCAGATGTAAGAATAGCCAAGCTGGAGATCTGGATATCAGCTGTTATGGATTTGAGTCAAATCATTTTCCTTTTGGTCTGTAGAAATTGTTTTAGTTAATCTCTCTGGAATCCAAATCGGCTGCTGTTCTCCCTGTGGAAAAACACAAACAGAGCCCCGACTACAGACTATCACTGGGTCAGGACCTTTCCATTGTCCTGTTAGAATATCTTTCCAAAGTACCTTAGGCTTATGTACATTTTTTGGATACAAATGTCTTTCCGCAGCACTAAGCCCTGATGAATCCAAATTTAAAAAGTTTAGAGTAAAAAGGGTTATTTTAAGTTTATCTTTGGGGGATATATACCCCTTTCCAATTCCCTCCTTTTGTTTTAATAAGTACATTTTAATAGTTTGATGAGCTCTTTCAACTATGCCTTGTCCTTGTGGATTGTATGGAATTCCTGTTATGTGAGTAATGCCAAATGATGAGCAAAATTGTTTAAAAGAGGTGGACGCATAACCAGGACCATTATCGGTTTTTAACTGTTTTGGAATGCCCACAGTGGCAAAATTTTGTAAGCAATGAGCTATAACATCTTTAGTTTTTTCTCTGGCATGAAGGGAGCCCATCAGAAATCCGGAAGAAGTATCAACTGTAACATGTAAATATTTTAATTTTCCAAATTCTGGCAAGTGTGTGACGTCCATCTGCCAAATATGGTTAGGTATCAGTCCTCTAGGATTGACTCCAAGATTAACTTGTGGTAAAAATGTCACACAATTTTGACATTGTTTTATTATATGTCGGGCTTGTTCTTTAGTTATTTTAAAACACTTTTGTAAAGTATTAGCATTGACATGGAACCTTTTATGAAAATTTATAGCTTCTTCTATTGTGGAGAAAATATGTATGTCATGTGTAGATTTATCTGCTAACTCATTGCCCAAACTAAGGGCTCTAGGCAATCCTGTATGTGCCCTGATATGTCCTATAAAGAATGGATCTTTTCTGTCCCAGATTAGACTTTGTATAGTGGAAAACAAAGAGAAAACAGTAGAAGAAGGGGAAATCCTACCAGCATCTTCAAGGGATACTATAGCATTAACTACATACTGACTATCAGAAAATAAATTAAATACAGAATCTTTAAACATCATAAAAGCTTGTAATACTGCATTAAGCTCTACCTTTTGAGCTGATTGTTTGGGTACTAAAAATGTAAAAGTTTGATCAGGGGTAACTACTGCTGCTGTACCATTATTTGACCCATCAGTGAATATATTTGGAGCATTCATGATAGGGTTTTTTTTTTTTTGTCATCTTTGGAAAAACTACAGGATGTTTAGACCAAAAAGACAACAAAGGATTAGACGGTAAGTGATTATCAAATGAAACATTAGATTTACACATGATTATTGCCCAAGTATTTAACTCATTAGCTAACTCATCAATTTGATCTATAGTATATGGAGTAATAATTTTATTGGGAGAAATCCCAAACACTCCCTTGGCTGCTTTTATTCCTTTGAGTATTAATTGTCCTACAGCCTCAGGATACCTAGTAAGAATAGTGTTAGGAGAATAAGATAAATGTATCCACAATAATGGACCTTCTTGCCAGAATACTCCTGTAGGAATATTTTTTGTTGGCAGTACAATAAATAATAAAGGCAAACTTATATCAATTCTATCCAAATGCATATTTTCCATATATGTTTCAATGATTTTTAATGCCTTTCTTGCTTCAGGCGTCAACATGCGGGGTGAATTTGGATCTGATGGACCTTTTAGAATATCAAATAAAGGTCCCAACTCTCCTGTTGGTATGCCTAGATAAGGCCTTATCCAATTTATGTCTCCTAATAACTTTTGAAAGTCGTTAAGTGATTTGAGTTGATCTACTCGTATTTGAATTTTGGGTGGACGGACCATGGTTGAGGATAATAAAACCCCTAAATAATTAATTGGAAGATTTAATTGTACTTTATCTATTGCTATCTCTAGATTATAATTTTTTAATAAATTTGTAAGTGTGGCATAACATTCTAGCAATGTGTTTTTATCTTTATGTGCCAATAACACATCATCCATATAGTGAAATATTTGTAGTTCAGGATTTTGATTTCTAAGTGGCTGGATTGCTTTGTTAACATAAATTTGACACATAGTTGGACTATTAGCCATCCCTTGAGGGAGTACTTTCCATTCATATCTCTGATCAGGACCTTCATGATTTAGTGCAGGGATAGTAAATGCAAAATGTGGACTATCCTCGGGATGAATTGGAATTGAAAAAAAACAATCTTTAATATCTATAGCTAAAACATACCAGGTTTTTGGTAAAGCAGACAATTGGGGAATCCCTGATTGAGCAGGTCCCATAATAACCATCTCATTATTAATGACTCTTAAATCTTGCAATAATCTCCATTTACCAGATTTCTTTTTAATGACAAAAATGGGAGTATTATGGGGAGATACGGAAGGTTGTATATGTCCCTCCGCTAATTGTTGTTTGACCAGGTCATGGGCTATTTGTATCTTTTCTTTAGTCAGGGGCCACTGAGGAACCCATACTGGTCTTTCTGATTTCTAAGTAATTTTTATTGTCTCAGTGGCCCTTTCTGAAAACCCAATCCATGTCTATTTGTTTTTTGATCTATTTGAATTGGTGCTGTCATACCTTGTTCTTGTTCTCTTAATCTTTCTTCTTTCCTAAAGCCTTGTCTAGCCCTAGTAGTGGGAGCATTAGGATTGATGTTATTTGTTAATGTCAAACCTAATTGATCTAGGACATCTCGTCCCCATAAATTTATAGGAAGATGATCCAATACATAGGGCTGTATAGTTCCTTCACATCCTTCAGGATCCTTCCAATCTAATACCATTGCACTTCTATGGGGATTAGTTGCCACTCCTAGGCCTCGAAGCGTTTGAGTGGCTTGTTGTAATGGCCAATGTTTCGGCCATTCTTGACGAGATATGATGCTAAGGTCTGCACCTGTATCAAGTAGCCCATTAAAGTCATGTCCTTGAATATTTAGTTTTAGCATTGGGCGAGAATCTAGATTTAAAGACAGCATAGCCCAATCTACACCTGTGGAGCCTAATCCCCTGGAACCTCTTTCTACAGTACGACTGGAAAATTTATCATGTAGGCTGGGTATTATTAATAACTGTGCTATTCTATCTCCTGGTGAAATTACTGATATACCTCTTGGAGAACTAGCTATAATTTTTATTTCACCTTCATAATCGGGATCAATTACCCCAGGACTTATCATAAGTCCTTTTAGTGTTGAAGAACTGCGTCCCAATAATAAGCCTACTGTTCCTTGGGGAAGAGGTCCTTTTACTCCTGTGGGAATGATTTGAACTCCCATCTCTGGAGTTAGTACTGCTCTGGCAGAGGCGCAGATGTCCAACTGCGCTCCCTCTAGTTTGTCTGATGAGGGATTTAATGGATAATGCGTCCTGGGCACTACCTTGATGGTGTTGCTGGGTTCCTCCACTGCCCTGTATATTTGTGGTTTTGGGCCCCGGAGCATTGGGCCCTCCAGTCCGTTTTTTGGCAATGGAGCCTGATGTCTTTCTCCACGATATCGTGGGTAAACACTTGGTCCTTGTCTGTTTTTTGATAACGGAATACCTTCTATGGTGGTTTGAGAACGGCATTCATTAGCCCAATGTTTCCCTCTATGGCATTGTGGGCAAATACCCGGTATTCTATTCCTTTGATACCTAGCCTTGTTAAACCCTCCTCCTATGGGGCAACTCCTTTTAAAATGTCCTGTTTGATCACAATTATAGCATGTTTTTGGCCTGGCATCTAAAGCCTGTTGTACTGCTGCTAAGACTTGCCCTTGTTCATTAATGTCTCTACATAATTTAATATATGTGTTTAAATCTTCATGTTTCCATGGTCTGATGACCTCTCTGCAGCAACGATTTGCTTGGTCATAAGCCAGTTGTTTTATAAATGGCATTGCCTGTTTTGTATCTCCAAATACTCTAGATGCTGTCTGAATAAGCCTATCTACAAATTCAGTGTAAAGTTCATTAGCTCCTTGTATTACCTTAGATAGCTGACTTTGTAAATCTCCATGCCTCTGTAAAGTTTTCCATGCCCTAACTGCATCTGCAGCAATTTGTGCGTATACGCCAGGATCATATTCAATTTGTTGCCGTTGACCCTCATAAGGTCCTTTTCCTAATAACATCTCTAGATTTCTTTGAGGGTAACCAGCTGTTGCATTTCGCCTAGCTGTCTCTGTGCAAAATTCCTCATTGGCAACCTTCCATAACAAATATTGTCCTCCATTTAGCACAGATTGACACATGTTAGCCCAATCTGCTGGCGTCATGTCTAAGTTGGTAATGGATTCGACCATGCTCACAGTGAAGGGTGCTTGCGGCCCGTAGGTTGTTACAGCCTCCTTTAATTGCTTCACTGTTTTGAAATCTAAAGCACGGTGAATTCGTTGCCCTCCTGCCTGCTCAAGTACAGGGCATGCTAATCTTTGGGGTCCTGCCTCAGGATTCCGTCCATCAACTACGGGAGTTGAGGGCCGCTCAGCTGTAGATGGAGCTGTTGGTTGAATTACGCCCTCTGGTGATAGAACGGGGTTAGTAGCAGCCTCCTGTTGTAATTCCCCGCCTGATGGTTGTTTTTCCTCTAAGCTTTCTTTCTTCAAATCTTCCTCTGTCTGACTAGCTTGAGAGACCTTCTCTTTCGCTTGACCTAACATGTTTTCTACCATAGTCTGGACCTCTAACAATTTACTTAACAGTCTTTCGGTTTGTTTTTTACTAGTTTCTAATCTACTATAAAGGTAACGCAACCCAATAAGATAGCATAAAACAAAACCGAAACAGAATGAAACAAAAACCGAACAAAGAATAGTTGTATCAATTTTCTCTTTCTCAGGGCCGAAAAACTTCAAACCTTGAGCCAACCAATTTTCCCAGTTTGCCTGAGAAAATTCTAGGGATAGGCAGCTTGAAACAAAAACAAGATAAATCAAAACGAGAACACATTGTTTTTTGAAATGGTCACCCATTTTGTTGCCTTTCCTCAGGGGCGAGCAATTTTACTCACCTCCAAACTTCAGGCATTCCCCGTGCGGGCCGCCAGTTGCCGCAGTCTGGCTGGGCACAAAATCACGAGCCACTCAAGCAGGAACAAAGTTTATTTTTTGAAACTGCCGCCAATGTCCGGTACCGCCCGGGAAGATTTTTTTTCACCCACGCTGCCTCCTCCCGGACCGCAGGGAGAGCTCCTCCCCCGGAACTCCCTCCTTCTGTACTTCCCCAACCAATGGGAACTCTCCAGGAGTCCCGTAGCCGGCCTAGGTGAACAGCAGGAGTCCAATATCCATATGAATGCAAATCTTAACATAATCATATCATCTCAATGGCTAGCTGGCGTCACCTTTAGACCAAAAATGCCATGCATCATATACTTGGCTCTTAGCACTGACCCCTTAGGCACTGGACCCAATCCCCTCTTGTGTATTATGATGTTTACTTCTATAATTATCTACTGTCATTCCTACATAGTCACTTTTTTTCATTAACATCAAAACATAGTACAACATTTCTAATCTTAAATTAAAAAAGCATCCCAAGATGCCACATCTCCCTCTAGCTAAGATTCCATAGTTCCTCCTTTTATAGAAAGCTCCCTGAAGAGGTTGTTTATAGATGCTATCTTGATTTCCTTGCCTCACAATCTTGCTTGGAGTTATTCTGCTGAAATAACTCTTATTAAGTCTACCAAAGACCTCCATGTTGCCAAAGTCGATGTTCACATTATGTCCTCATCTCAAGAGCACATCATAGAGTTTCTTTTTCCTTTTTGAAGTCCTAGCTTCACCTGGCCTTGGAGTTATCCTATAGAAATCCTTCATGGACCACTATCACTCAGCTCCTTTGCTGTATTATCTTCCTCTTCTAGACTTTAATAGGTTGGAGGACTCAGGACTTAGACATAAGTCTTTTGTCTGCCTACCATTCACTCAGTTACCTCATCTCAAGATTTTTATAGCATCTATATGCTGATTATAGAAAATTATTTCTCCAGTCCAGAATTTCCCCTGGACTATGGATATCTCACAGATATCTTAGATTTAAAATTTCTAAAAGTTAACTTTTGATTTCTCACTCTCTTCCCTCCTATAATGTTTCCCATCCTACTAAATGGCATTTAATTTCTAATGTTGCTCAAAGATCTTGGAATCATCTCTTACTCATTTCTTTCTTTGATGCCCTAGTCTCAATCAGTTAGCAAATGATGTCCCAAAGCTAACCACATCTCATGTCCAAACTACTTTCATCTCATGATTGAACACCTGCATTGACTGGTTTCCATGCTAACCATTGTCTTGTTCTCCGGTGCTAACCACTCAGTAGTTCCCCACAGTGTTTAGACTAAAAGCTAAGAGCTTTACTGTGACCTATAAATATCTTCACTATCTGTCTTCTTATTACCCCTCCAGCCTCATTTCCTCTCAATTATTTGCCTACATCCAGATTCCCAAGATTATATACACTCTTCCATCTGAATGGATCACTCTTTTTCAGCTATTTTCCTGTAGGGTTCCATGTCCCATGGAAGGAATGTGTGTGATGTCTCCTACTTTATAATAAACATCTCTCCTGATTACACATCTTACTTCCTCATTTTCTTCATTTTACTCATCCCTATCTGATGCATTATTCGCCAGTAATAAAGCTCTCCATGTAGAAAACAAGTCTATGAGGGAAGGTGCTGGTTTTATTTGGATCAATGCAAATTATAAGGGCTTGGTACTTATAATATAAAATAATATTTATGAAACAATAGTGTTGCCAGATTAAGCAATAAAGTATATAGGATGTCTAATTAAATTTCAGATCAATAGCAAATAAAATTTTAGTAAAAATATGACCCTAATTTTGCTCAAAATGAATGCAATATTAGTCTGAAATAACAGTAAACAATCAAATATGTGTTAAATCTTATTAGATACCACTTTGGAAAAAACCCAGTTTTCTACAGAGTAGAAATGGTTGACATCTAACTAAACTTGAAAATAAACATCTCTGCCTTCATGACTATATCACCAGCTGCTAGAAAATAAGTCTATTTGGGGTTTAGATTTTTGATGTGTGCTACTGGTTTAACAGGAAGAAAGAGGAGATATTTATGGCTCTGCACGACTAACGTTTAAAAATATAATACTGGAGGGATTTAACCTAGGCAGAGCATATTTGTTTTGCAACTATCAGGGCTGAATTATTTTTAGGTGGAGATAATTAGCTAGCAATACACATATTGTTTAAAAAGAATGATGTGGAAGAGAGACTAGACTGAGAGTTTGGAGATGTGGGTTGTGGCCCTAAATCATCCATTGAGTTATGTGAATGATTTTGTACTTTGACCATCTTGGGCCTTCATTTCCTCATCAGTAAAGTAATGATGTTTGACTCTTTAATTTCAAAAATACTTCAAGGTCTCTTTGCCTTATATTGAAAATATAAATATCTTAGATAATAAAGAATCTGCTAAAATTAAGTATATTTTGCCATGGTTGGAAAACTGTGTGGGCCAGATTCCTGGCAAGTATAAACTTAAACATCAGTTTGGCTATTTATGCTTAAAATTTTTCATTTTTTCTAGAAAAATGAGATATTAATTCCCACACTCAACCAACATTTATTAAGATACTGCTCCAGATAATGATGATGTTGGCATTAAATTTTGGAGAATCTAAGAGACTATCAGGTTATCTCTGCCCTTCAAGGATCTCATAGTCTGGTCCTGGGAAACAGACAGGCCAGGTACATACCTAGTCAGAGTTGTCATAAAAGTAAGTACCAGGCAGCATGAAGCAGGAAAGAGAAAGAGACAACTGTCTTCCTTTTAGAGGAGGGGAAAGTGAGCAAAGAGGTGGATTTTGTTGAGAAAGTGTGTCTTGAAAGGAAGGTGCAGAAGTGGTATTGTAGAACATCCAGGGGACATGTCGCTGTCTGTGTGTGCCTTTGTATAATTGTTCTATTCATTTAGTGGTGTTTTCAAACTACATGATAGAATTGGTACTTGCCTACTTTAGATACCTCATGTAATTGGAATGAAGTAGTATTTGTCTTTTTCTGTCTGATTTCTAGTATGTTCAAAGTTCACCATTGTTGTAGCATACAATAGTATTTCTTTTAAAAAGCTGAATGATATTCCACTGTATAAATATACCATATTACATTTATCCATACATCTGACTATAGACACTTAGGTTGAATATATTTCTCATAGATGAAAGGAACTCCAATAAACTTCATTTTTTATTACTTGACATGTTAAGGGAGATAGCTAGTGCTCTTAACTGGATTGTTTGTTGTTACTTCTCAGCAGGGTGCTTTATGACTGTACCGAGTGTCTACCATGCTGTTACTATGGTTACCTAAGGACTCTGAGCAATAAGCTATAATACATATGAAGTCACAATTTGCAACAGTGACTTAATGATCTTGAAAAAGAAGAATATAATGTGTTTTATTATTTCATTTTATGGTCTTTGCTTTCAGTTTATATGTTAAAGCAAAACATTTTTTTCAGAAAATTCAATAAATATTTACTATGTTTACTATGGACCAGGTTGTCATTCAAAGTTCTGAGTTTTAATTGGCAAATAGGGTATATCTACCTTTATAACTTGGAAGACACAAATGACCTGTTTTATTTGAAATGTAATCCTTCCTTAAAAAATTCTAGAATTAAAAGTCATAAAATTATACTTAGAATCTTAAAGAATCAGCATCAAGCAGATGTCAAAGAAAAAGTTGGAGTTTTTAAACCAGATAGGTCTGGGTTCAAATCCCAATTCTATTATTTATTTGCTGTGTAAATGATCTATCTGAACCTCGTATGCCTCATTGGTTAAATGAGATTGGATGAAATAATGTAGATAAGACACCTGTTATTCAGTAGAGATCAGGAGGATTTATTTTTTCTGTGCATTTTCTTATTGGCACAAAGATAAAATGAGGGCATTTTAAAAAGTAGATGTGGACCTACTTGATTTTTATATATTCACTTATTTATTTTTTCAACAAATAATTTTGTTGAGCAACCCATTGAGACAGTTGAATGACCACACTACACAGAGACCTATTCAGACAATGTGACTTGCATTAGGGCTGGCAAGCTCCTCAGAGTTGGGAAATTAATGCCATTGAATTCAGGCAAACAGGACTGAGTAGTCCCCTCCCACCAAACAGTGGGGAAATTAGGGCAACTGACAAGACTGATCAAGAAACTTTATACATTATTAGAGGCTATGTTAAAGGGATAGTCTGAGTATGATCTTTTAACATTTAAAAAATGCGTTGTGGTTTGGATATGAGGTGTCCCCCAAAGACTCTTGTGTTACTGCAAGAGGTGAAATGCTTAGACTTTCAGAACTGTGACCTAATCAGTGAATTAATCCCTTTGATGGATTAACAATTTCAGTGGAATCTTGGGTGGTAATTATGGGCAGGTAGGGTCTGGTTGGAGGAAGTGGGTCACTGGGGCTTGGCTTTGGGCATTACGTCATGTCCCCTGGCTCCTCCTCGTCTCTCTCTGTTTCCTTGTTGCCTTGAGGTAAGCAGTTCTTCTTCTGAATGCCCTTCTGTCATTTTGCTAAGATTCACCTTAGGCCCAGAGCAATGGAGTCGGCCAACCATGGATTGATCCTCTGAAATCATGCACCCCAAATTCAACTTTTTTCTCCTCCAAGTTGTTTTTGGCAGGTATTTTGGGCATAAAGATAAAAAGCTGGCAACAACAAAATGCTAAAATAGCTGAGGGTGTAGCTTAGTGATTGAACATATGTGAATTTCTGGGTTTGATCCTTAGCATTGGAAAAAATACAAAAACTCCCTATAATAGTTTTTTTTTGGGGGGTAAAACATTCATGTTTTAAATTTTACTGCTGTAGAAAGGCAATAAATTGAAATCTGGGGTGGTAGACCTGAGTGACGTAAAGGTCTGACTGCTGTGAACTGTGGACGTGTTTGTACATTTGTATGTGTATGGAAGCGGGGAGATTCTCCAGCTACTGCAAAGGATGGAGGTTTACCTTTTCCTTTTGCTACTGAGTAGAAGACAGGACCAACACTGGGAAGAGGAGTCTCTGGGTATGAGGAAGTTTTGAAAATCAACACTTGTGTCACCTGTGGGAGTGGGCAATTTCTTGTCATCTACTCATTCAGCATCTCAAAGAATATATCTTTGAGCTGATTTACAGTTACAGTTTATTATCTTGATAATTATTGTTTCTGATGTTAAAATAAAATGTTTCTTTTGAGTCCTGTTATTCTGTGGATCATGATAGACTTTGGGGAGAGAAACACTTCAAGAGCACTGACTCCTAGAGTGTGCTGGTGGAGGGTGAGATGAAATAAATAGAATCCTTAATAAATAAATATGGTGAACTTGTGTAAGCTCCCAAATCAATGTCTATACATGCTAACATGTGGTCATAAAAATGGCAATGGTCACTTCTTGAGTTTATCTATCAAAGTTCAATCAGTATAGTTTAAGGTCTGGTATTGTGATGCCTCCTGCTTCACTCTTCTCGGTAAGGATTGCTTTAGCTATTCTAAGTTAATTTCATGATTGCTTTTTCTAGATCTGTGAAGAATGTCACTTGGATTTCGATAGGAATTGCATTAAATCTGTATTATGCTTTTGGCAGTATGGCCATTTTGACAATTTTAATTCTGCCTATCCAGGAGCATGGGGCATCTTTCCATCTTCTAAGATTTTCTTTCTTTAGTGTTCTGTAGTTTTCATTGTAGAGATATTTCACTTCTTTTATTAGGTCGGTTCCCAAGTATACTATAGAGCCACAGTAACAGACATAAAGACCAATGGTACAGAATAGAAGACACAAAGACAAACCCACATAAATACAGCTATTTCATACTAGACAAAGGCACCAAAAACATTCACTGGAGAAAGTATAGACTATTCAATAAATGTTGCTGGGAAAACTGGAAAGTCAGATGTACAAAATGAAATTAAATTCCTATCTTTCACCCTGCAGGAAACTCAAAGTGGATCAAAAACTTAGGCACTAGAACAGAGAACCTATGCCTAATAGAAGAAAATGTAGGCCCAGATGTTCACCATGTCTGCCTAGGATCTGACTTCCTTAATAAAACTCCTGAAGCATAAGCAGTAAAACAAAAAAATCAATAAATGGAATGGATTCAAACTAAAAAGTGTTTTCTCAGCAAAAGAAACTTTCAATAATATGAAGAAAGAGCCTACAGAATGGAAGAAGTTCTTTATCACATACACACCAGAGAGGGCATTAATCTCCAGGATATATAAAGAACTCAAAAAACTTAACACCAAAAAGAAGAAATAACCCAATCAATGAGTGTGCTAAGGAACTGAACAGACACTTCACAGAAGAATAAATAAAATCCATTGACAAATATATGAAAAAATGTTCAACATCTTTAGTAATTAGAGAAATTCAAATCAAAACTACTCTAAGATTTCATCTTACCCCAGTCAGAATGGCAATTTTCAAGAATACAAACAACAATAAATGTTGTCGAGGATGGGGAGGGGGAGGTATACTCATACATTGCTTGTGGGAATACAAATTGGGGCCATCATTATGAAAAGTGGTATGGAGATTCCTCAGAAAACTTGAAATAGAACCACTATTTGAACCAATTAGTCCATTCCTCAGTATACACCCGAAGGAATTAAAATTAGCATACTACCGTGATGCAGTCATATCAATGTTTATAGCAGCTCAACTCACAATAGCTAAACTATGGAACCAACCTAGGTGCCCTTCAACACATGAATGGATAAAGAAAATGTAATATATATATATATATATATATATATATATATATATATATATATATATACAGATATATAGAGATATAGTATATATTTTTATATAGATATATTTAATATATTTATATATTATATATATGATTTTCAGCCTTAAAAACAAGAATAAAATTGTGGCATTTGCTGGTAAATTGATGGAACTGAAGAATATTATGCTAAGTGAAATAAGACAATCCCTAAAAACCAAAGGCCAAATGTTTTATCTGATATGTGGATGCTAATTTACAATAAGGGGCAGGGGAGCTAGGAAAGAATAAATTTACTTTAGGTAGAGGGGAGTGAAGGGAGAGGAAGGAGGGTGTATGGGGGTAGGAAAGAGAGTGGAATGAATCAGACATTATTACCCTATATACATATATAACTATGGGATTTTACATCATGTAAAACCAGAAGAATGAGAAGTTATACTCCATCTATGTATGATGTATCAAGCGCATTCTACTGTCAGGTATAACTGATTAGAACAAATAAAAAAAAGATTTTTAAAAAGTTCAGTAAGATAAACAAAAGTTACTCCATGTCTTCCACTCTTTAGAAAAACATGAAAGTAGAGGCTTTATACCTTGGAAATACCAGGGCACTGTCATTTATTAAAGCAACTACTAATGTTCTCAGTCTGAGACACAGAGTGTGTGTGTGTGTATATATATATATATATATATATATATATATATATATATATGGACATAATTTTCTGGGGAACCCCTATTAACTGCCCATCTACAGCAGTGAAAGAGTTGGCTCTCAAGAGTAGGAAATTGAGGTAGGAAATTTCTGTCAGTCTTAGATGTACTAACATCTGGTTGCACTCGCCTTCAAAGAACGTGGCTTTCATTTTTGATTCTATCTTCAAAATTTTGTGCAATGGCTTTCCATTGACAGATTCCAAGTAGGGGATTCTGAGAACTGAGGTTCTAGAATGAACTAGAACAGTGAAAATACAATCATGTAGTTGAGGAAACAATAACAGACCATCAACAATTACTAGGTATATATAAAAAACAAATATAAAATACTTTCTAGAATCAAAAAGTACAATTTTGAACTCATTAGATGAATTAAATCAGATTAGATACAGTGGAAGAGAGAAGAAACTACTCAGATTGTGGCACAGAAAGATTAGGACATGGAAAGTAATGATGAGAATATACATGGAGGGTAGAATAAGAACATTTTAGAGAATACAGATACATATACTCAAAATGGATACTTTAGAAAAAGAATTGCTTTGAAAGCCAGGTATAGTAAAATCAGAAGATGAGAGAAGATGGGAGAATGTGTAGCAAGATATTATTAGAGTTAAGGATAAGCAGAATCTTAAGGTTCAGTTGGGTAGATTATCCATGTAAATGTTGAAGTTGCTGAGAATCAAGGATGGGAAAAAGGCTTTGAGAGGAAGAACAGGAAACACAGACACAGACTGAGTAAGAGCACAGTGGTCTGGAATGTGGGCTTTAACCCAAGGCCTGAAGGTGACACAGAGAAAGGACATTTGATGGTCTGTTTCTGGTTCAACGGGCCTAAGGAGGCCAAGATCCAAAACAGTGCCAGTTTGTTGGGTGTTCAAATGACACATTTCTGAATGGCTGACGCAGTCTTGAAGGTCCAAGACTTAGGGGACTAAATTGTGAGCATATCTATCCCCCATGCCAAGGATACTCACAGGGACCTAAGATTTTAAGAAGTCAAGGACCCTTATGGAGTCACAGAAGACATAGGGAGGATTTGGGAAGGAGTGGGAAGGAGTGGCCCTTGGCAGAGTTGTTCCCTGTGAGCCTGAGGGTGGGCTAGATCCTTGTTGCCTAGCTTCCAGTGCTGCCTGGCAGTGTGTGGTGCAGAGAAATCCTGGTGTTCTAAGCAGCAAATGTGGCAAGGAATGCAAAAGGGGATTTTCTGAGAGTAGCTTACTGGATAGAATTAAAAACCCACTGCCACAAGCTGTCCACTGTGGGGATGTTTGGTTGCCAACTATTTCCTCCAATTGAAGAGGGAAAACAGGGCCAAATATATTCTTTAATTTGAAAACACTTCAAGCTCTAAAGGACTATTTCTCAGTATAAGGTAGCTTAAAGGCTATTTGGCTTTGGTTTGTTTTTCTCTGTCACATATATAAGCCAAATCTTTAGACATGGGAAAAATGACTTTTACCCACAAAGAATGTCAGTGTTAACTGCTGCAAGAAAAATCTCAAAAAAACAAATTCATCCTGGGCTGGGTGTGAAATATCTTCTGGGAGTGGTGCCTTTATATAATGGTCCACAAGAACCACTGTTCATGGAGGTTTCACATTTCTACATAGTTGTGAATAGATTTGGGATCTCAATAATATTGTTTTGAGAAAGAAGCAGAACATCTGAGATTGTCTACAGGATATTAATAACCCATCTGTACCACAGGCTTTGGTGTTACACAAACCTCTTCTTCCCTCAAAGAGGTCCAAATTATACTGTTAAGAGCACAAAACAATTTTCCTAACTTCTTTTTTAAAAATATTTTTTACAGTAGAGGGACACAATACCTTTATTTTATTTTTATGTGGTTCTGAGGATCAAACCCAGTGCCTCACACTTGCTAAACAAGTGCTGTACCTACTGAACTACAACCCTAGCCCAATTCTCCTGACTTCTATCATTTAGACATGACTCTAAAATAACCTGTAGAGTGTCTGAAGAACATCGTCACCTCTTTGCCTTCTCTCTTCCTCATTCAATAAAAACAACTTTTTGCAAGTAGGACTGACTGTCCACAGATCTCATTTTAGAGTAACAAGCTGGTCCTTTTTGCTACTCTTTGTTGGCTAGATTTTCCATTTCCTGCACCAGGTTTCTGTGATGTCTTCTGTTGCAATAATGTCAAAAGAGGTGGCTCTAACATGATGTGTTAGACATGATCACTGCTCATGGTTACTGACAATGTCTCTTCCTAAAACACACATCTTCAGTCTCCCCTGGGGTCATTCTGTCCTTGATCACCTACACAAGTTGCTGGGCCCAGTGAGCTGCCATCTTATTCCCATATAGATCGTTGAGCATTTCACTATTTTTATTTTATTTTATTTTTTTTTATTATACTTGTTTGCTTTAGGGTGTCAGTGAGTCCTGGATTGATCAATCTAAGGAGAATCTATGTGTCAGACATAATGGTTTAAATCAAACCTTCCCTCCCATCTTGCTCATTTTTCTCTGAATCTAACTAGTGTGCTTGATACTCTCCTTTTTTTCCTTAGGATAAATTCTTCCCCTGGAAACTTCTTGGTATTTTGTCTCAATTTAGCCAGTTTTTAAATTCAAGCACAGGCCTGTGATGCGGAAGAAGAATGGGGGGAAAAAAGCCCAGGGAGGAGAGTAATCCTCAAAGAAAAGGTAGGAACAGATGAACAGATTAATATAGACAATGCATAAGCATGCTTACTTTAGGCTGGGGATGGAGTGGAAGAAGGACAAACTCCTATAAGCCACCAGTACTAAGCCTAATTCCAGAAATAATTTATTTTCCCTGCCCCCCAATTTAGAATTTATTAATCTGTATTAAACAAATAGAAGGATTGGGAAACTAGTTTTATATGTCCCCTTTGTTAGTCATCAAGGCCCAAGATGCCCCCATTCGCTCTCCCATTTTATGTTCTCCCTCTAGCCACCCTATCACTCTGCTCCAGGCACACTGGCCTATTTTATTTTCCTCAGGCCAAATGTGCTGTTTCTTCAAGACCTTTTCTCCTTTGTTCCTCAAGGTCTCTGTTTAAACCATGTCTCCTGAGGGAAATCTTTCCTGACCCACACTATCTAAACTAATGCCGCCTTATTCTCCAGCTCCCCCCTCCCCCACTCCCCATTCAATATAGTGGATGTCTGTCACTCACAATTTTCCCAAATACTTTGCACATCCTCTCCCCATTTTATTAGTTTTCCATACTGTGAATCCAATGTAAACACTACTTTCTCTAATGAAGATTTAAAAAAAAAAAGTCTAGTATCTTCAACCTCTCTTGACGGTGAGGACAGATGCTACCAATTACATGGAAGGCTGTGATTTAGAGGACCGCTGAAGGACAAACAGACTGAACATTGCATCCATTGTCTTAATGCAAGAGTCAGCAGGAGCAAGAGCAGGAGCTTCCAGGCTGAGAGGAGCAAGGCAGCACTGGCATAGGCAGCATGGTGGTTGGCAAAGGTCAATGGTAGCAACTGCAACAGGTGCACCTTCTTATTGGGCCAGTTTATAAGGTAGTTCTGGAATTCATTTTTTTTTTCTGTGAGCTTTCTTTTTTTTTTTTTTTTTATTGTTGGCTGTTCAAAACATTACATAGTTCTTGATATATCATATTTCACAATTTGATTCAAGTGGGTTATGAGCTCCCATTTTTACCCCATATACAGATTGCAGAATCACATCAGTTACACATCCATTGATTTACATATTGCCATACTAGTGTCTGTTGTATTCTGCTGTCTTTCCTATCCTCTACTATCCCCCCTCCCCTCCCCTCCCCTCCCCTCCCCTCTTCTCTCTCTGCCCCCTTTACTGACATTCGTTTGTCCCCCTTGTATTATTTTTCCCCTTCCCCTCACTTCCTCTTGTATGTACTTTTGTATACCTCTGAGGGTCTCCTTCCATTTCCATGCATTTTCCCTTCTCTCTCCCTTTCCCTCCCACCTCTCATCCCTGTTTAATGTTAATCTTCTTCTCATGCTCTTCGACCCTACTCTGTTCTTAGCTACTCTCCTTATATCAAAGAAGACATTTGACATTTGTTTTTTAGGGATTGGCTAGCTTCACTTAGCATAATCTGCTCTAATGCCATCCATTTCCCTGTAAATTCTATGATTTTGTCATTTTTTAATGCAGAGTAATACTCCATTGTGTATAAATGCCACATTTTTTTAATCCATTCATCCATTGAAGGGCATCTAGGTTGGTTCCACAGTCTAGCTATTGTGAATTGTGCTGCTATGAACATCGATGTAGCAGTGTCCCTGTAGCATGCTCTTTTTAGGTCTTTAGGGAATAGACCAAGAAGGGGAATAGCTGGGTCAAATGGTGGCTCCATTCCCAGCTTTCCAAGAAATCTCCATACTGCTTTCCAAATTGGCTGCACCAATTTGCAGTCCCACCAGCAATGTACAAGTGTACCCTTTTCCCCACATCCTCGCCAGCACTTGTTGTTGTTTGACTTCATAATGGCTGCCAATCTAACTGGAGTGAGATGGTATCTTAGGGTGGTTTTGATTTGCATTTCTCTGACTGCTAGAGATGGTGAGCATTTTTTCATGTACTTGTTGATTGACTGTATGTCCTCCTCTGAGAAGTGTCTGTTCAGGTCCTTGGCCCATTTGTTGATTGGGTTGTTTGTTCTCTTATTGTCTAATTTTTTGAGCTCTTTGTATACTCTGGATATTAGGGCTCTATCTGAAGTGTGAGGAGTAAAGATTTGTTCCCAGGATGTAGGCTCTCTATTTACCTCTCTTATTGTATCTTTTGCTGAGAAAAAACTTTTTAGTTTGAGTAAGTCCCATTTGTTGATTCTAGTTATTAACTTTTGTGCTATGGGTGTCCTATTGAGGAATTTGGAGCCCGACCCCACCGACTGTAGATCGTAGCCAACTTTTTCTTCTATCAGACAGCGCGTCTCTGATTTGATATCAAGCTCCTTGATCCATTTGGAATTAACTTTTGTGCATGGCGAGAGAAAGGGATTCAGTTTCATTTTGTTGCATATGGATTTCCAGTTTTCCCAGCACCATTTGTTGAAGATGCTATCCTTCCTCCATTGCATGCTTTTAGACCCTTTATCAAATATAAGATAGTTGTAGTTTTGTGGATTGGTTTCTGTGTCCTCTATTCTGTACCATTGGTCCACCCGCCTGTTTTGGTACCAGTACCATGCTGTTTTTGTTACTATTGCTCTGTAATATAGTTTGAAGTCTGGTATCGCTATACCGCCTGATTCACACTTCCTGCTTAGCATTGTTTTTGCAATTCTGGGTCTTTTATTTTTCCATATGAATTTCATGATTGCTTTCTCTATTTCTACAAGAAATGCCGTTGGGATTTTGATTGGCATTGCATTAAACCTATAGAGAACTTTTGGTAATATCGCCATTTTGATGATGTTAGTTCTGCTTATCCATGAACAGGGTATATTTTTCCATCTTCTAAGATCTTCTTCTATTTCTCTCTTTAGGGTTCTGTAGTTTTCATTGTATAAGTCTTTCACCTCTTTTGTTAGGTTGATTCCCAAGTATTTTATTTTTTTTGAAGATATTGTGAATGGAGTGGTTGTCCTCATTTCCATTTCAGAGGATTTGTCGCTGATATACAGGAATGCCTTTGATTTATGTGTGTTGATTTTATATCCTGCCATTTTGCTGAATTCATTTATTAGCTCTAATAGTTTCTTTGTAGACCCTTTTGGGTCTGCTAGGTATAGAATCATATCATCTGCAAATAGTGATAATTTAAGTTCTTCTTTTCCTATTTTGATGCCTTTAATTTCTTTCGTCTGTCTAATTGCTCTGGCCAGTGTTTCGAGAACTATGTTGAACAGAAGTGGTGAGAGAGGGCATCCCTGTCTTGTTCCAGATTTTAGAGGGAATGCCTTCAATTTTTCTCCATTCAGAATGATGCTAGCCTGAGGCTTAGCATAGATTGCTTTTACAATATTGAGGTATGTTCCTGTTATCCCTAGTTTTTCTAGAGTTTTGAACATAAAGGGATGCTGTACTTTGTCGAATGCTTTTTCCGCATCTATCGAGATGATCATATGGTTCTTATTTTTAAGTCTATTGATGTGGTGAATAACATTTATTGATTTCCTTATATTGAACCAGCCTTGCATCCCAGGGATGAATCCTACTTGATCATGGTGCACAATTTTTTTGATGTGCCTTTGTATCCGAGTGGCCAGAATTTTATTGAGGATTTTTGCATCTAGGTTCATTAGAGATATTGGTCTGTAGTTTTCTTTCTTTGAAGTGTCTTTGTCTGGTTTAGGTATCAGGGTGATGTTGGCCTCGTAGAATGAATTTGGAAGTTCTCCCTCTTTTTCTATTTCCCGAAGTAGCTTGAAAAGTATTGGTATTAGTTCCTCTTTAAAGGTTTTGTAAAACTCTGCTGTATACCCATCCGGTCCTGGGCTTTTCTTAGTTGGTAGTCTTTTGATGGTTTCTTCTATTTCCTCAATTGATATTGGTCTGTTTAGGTTGTCTATATCCTCCTGACTCAATCTGGGCAGATCATATGACTTAAGAAATTTATCTATGCCTTCACTATCTTCTAATTTATTGGAGTATAAGGATTCAAAATAATTTTTGATTATCTTCTGTATTTCTGAAGTGTCTGTTGTGATATTGCCTCTTTCATCCCGTATGCTAGTGATTTGAGTTCTCTCTCTTCTTCTCTTCGCTAGCATGGCTAAGGGTCTGTCGATTTTGTTTATTTTTTCAAAGAACCAACTTTTAGTTTTGTCAATTTTTTCAATTGTTTCTTTTGTTTCGATTTCATTGATTTCAGCTCTGATTTTAATTATTTCTTGCCTTCTACTTCTTTTGCTGTTGTTTTGCTCTTCTTTTTCTAGGATTTTGAGATGAAGTATGAGATCATTTATTTGTTGGTTTTTTCTTTTTTTAAGGAATGAACTCCAAGCAATGAATTTTCCTCTTAGAACTGCTTTCAATGTGTCCCATAGATTCCGATATGTTGTGTCTGTGTTTTCATTAATCTCTAAGAATTTTTTAATTTCCTCCTTGATATCTTCTATAACCCATTGATCATTCAGTAACCTATTGTTCATTCTCCAAGTGATATATTCTTTTTCCTTCCTTCTTTTATCGTTGATTTTCAGTTCCATTCCATTATGATCAGATAGGATGCATGGTATTATCTCTACTCCTTTGTATTGTCTAAGAGTTTCCCTGTGACATAATATATGATCTATTTTTGAGAAGGATCCATGTGCTGCTGAGAAAAAAGTGTAACTGTTTGATGTTGGGTGGTATATTCTATATATGTCAATTAAGTCTAGGTTATTAATTGTGTTATTGAGTTCTATAGTTTCCTTATTCAACTTTTGTTTGGAAGATCTGTCCAGTGGTGAGAGAGGTGTGTTGAAGTCTCCCATGATTATTGTATGGTGGTCTATTAGACTCTTGAACTTGAGAAGAGTTTGTTTGATGAACATAGCTGCACCATTGTTTGGGGCATATATATTTATGATTGTTATGTCTTGTTGGTGTATGGTTCCCTTGAGCAGTATGTAGTGTCCCTCTTTATCCCTTTTGATTAACTTTGGCTTAAAATCTATTTTATTTGATATGAGTATGGATACTCCTGCTTGTTTCCGAAGTCCATATGAGTGATATGATTTTTCCCAACCTTTCACCTTCAGCCTATGTATGTCTTTTCCTATCAAATGCGTCTCCTGTAGGCAGCATATTGTTGGGTCTTGTTTTGTGATCCATTCTACTAGCCTGTGTCTCTTGATTGGTGAGTTTAAGCCATTAACATTTAGGGTTATTATTGAGATATGGGTTGTTCTTCCAGCCATATTTGTTTATTTATGTTACTAAACATGGTTTGTTTTCCACTTTGATTATTTTCCCCCCTTTAGTGTCCTACCTCCCACTGTTGGTTTTCATTGTTATTTTCCATTTCCTCTTCCTGTAATGTTTTGCCAAGGATGTTTTGAAGAGATGGTTTTCTAGCTGCAAATTCTTTTAACTTTTGTTTATCGTGGAAGGTTTTAATTTCATCTTCGATCCTGAAGCTTAATTTCGCTGGTAACACAATTCTTGGTTGGAACCCATTTTCTTTCAGTGTTTGAAATATGTTATTCCAGGATCTTCTAGCTTTCAGAGTCTGTGTTGAAAGATCAGCTGTTATCCTGATTGGCTTACCCCTAAATGTGATCTGCTTCCTTTCTCTTGTAGCTTTTAAAATTCTCTCCTTATTCTGTATGTTGGGCATCTTCATTATAATGTGTCTAGGTGTGGGTCTCTTATGATTTTGCACATTCGGCGTCCTGTAGGCTTCTAGGATTTGGGGTTCTGTCTCATTCTTCAAGTCTGGGAAGTTTTCTCGAATTATTTCATTGAATAGATTGCTCATTCCTTTGGTTTGAAACTCTGTTCCTTCCTGTATCCCAATGACTCTTAAATTTGGTCTCTTGATGTTATCCCATATTTCTTGGATGTTCTGCTCATGGTTTCTTAACAGTCTTGCTGAGCTGTCTATGTTCTTTTCAAGTTGAAATACTTTATCTTCATTGTCTGATGTTCTGTCTTCTAAGTGTTCTACTCTGCTGGTAGTATTCTCAATTGAGTTTTTAAGTTGGCTTACTGCTTCCTGCATTTCTAGGATTTCTGTTTGTTTGTTTTTTATAACCTCTATTTCCCTGTATAGTTGATCTTTTGCTTCTTGGATTTGTTTATGTAATTCATTGTTGAAGTGATCTTTCATTGTCTGATTTTGCTGTCTGATGTCTTCCTTGAGACTCCAGATCATCTGAAGCATGTATATCCTGAATTCTTTATCTGACATTCCATCAGCTGCAGCTATTACCTCTTCTAAAGTTGAGTTGACCTGCAATGCTTGTGGTCCTTTCTTTCCTTGTCTCTTCATACTGTTCGCATTCCTTTCTTCTTGGTGAAACTGTTGTGCTATTGAATTTTCCCCCTATATATTTATATTGGTCTTGTATAGTTGCAAAGTCTCCCTCGCAGGCGCGGGCGGCGGCTCTGCCCCTCCGCCAATTGGGGCAATGTGCCTACCACGCCGGCAGGCCGCTGGGCCTGCTCTGCCAGTCGGTAGCAGGTCCGCCGTCCTTGCAGGCGCGGGCGGCGGCTCTGTCCCTCTGCGGGCCGCTAGGCTTGTTCTGTCGGTGGTCGCAGTTCTGCCTACTTTGCAGGCGCAGGCAGCGGCACTGCCCCTCTGCAGGCCTCTGGGGCTGTACTGCCAGTGGGTCGCAGGTCCGCCTACTTTGCAGGCGTGGGGGGGGGGAGCGGCTCTACCCTTCCTCAGGCCACTGGGCCTGTTCTGTCTCTCGGTTGCAGGTCTGACCTGTTCTGATGGTGGTCTCAGTTCCGACTACCTTGCAGGCGCGGGGGGGAGGGGGCGGCTCTGCCTCTCAGCAGGCCGCTGCTCCTCTTCTGCCGGTGGGTCGCAGGCCCGCCTACCTTGCAGGAGTGATTGGAAGCTCTGTCCCGCCGCGGGCCACTGGGCCTTTTCTGTCGGTGGTCACCCTTCCCCTACCTGGCAGGCGAGGGGGGTGGGGGGCGGCTCTGCCCCTCAGCAGGCCGCTGGGCCTGCTCTGTGTTTGGTCCCAGTTCCCTCTACTATGCTGGCGCAGGGGGAGGGGGCGGCTCAGCCTCTCAGCAGGCGGCTGCTCCTCTTCTGCCGGTGGGTCGCAGGCCCGCCTACCTTGCAGGAGTGATTGGAAGCTCTGTCCCGCCGCGGGCCACTGGGCCTTTTCTGTCGGTGGTCACCCTTCCCCTACCTGGCAGGCGAGGGGGGTGGGGGGCGGCTCTGCCCCTCAGCAGGCCGCTGGGCCTGCTCTGTGATTGGTCCCAGTTCCCTCTACTATGCCGGCGCAGGGGGAGGGGGCGGCTCAGCCTCTCAGCAGGCGGCTGCTCCTCTTCTGCCGGTGGGTCGCAGGCCCGCCTACCTTGCAGGAGTGATTGGAAGCTCTGTCCCGCCCTGGGCCACTGGGCCTTTTCTGTCGGTGGTCACCCTTCCCCTACCTGGCAGGCGAGGGGGGTGGGGGGCGGCTCTGCCCCTCAGCAGGCCGCTGGGCCTGCTCTGTGTTTGGTCCCAGTTCCCTCTACTATGCCGGCGCAGGGGGAGGGGGCGGCTCAGCCTCTCAGCAGGCGGCTGCTCCTCTTCTGCAGGTGGGTCGCAGGCCCGCCTACCTTGCAGGAGTGATTGGAAGCTCTGTCCCGCTGCGGGCCACTGGGCCTTTTCTGTCGGTGGTCACCCTTCCCCTCTCTGTGAGCTTTCTGATAGCCCTTAAATCCCCTCCTACAGAGACAACCAGTGGATTCAATTGTGGATTCCACTGTGTGCACTTAGGACTCTGACTGGTACAACATGCATTTATCTTTCCTCATGGCTCCCCACGTAATATATTATTTGCTTATTTTGTACTAGAATACATCCCCGATATCTAGAACTATACTTGGTCCATAGTAAGTGCTCAATAAATGTTTGATGACTGGAAAAATGGCTAAATGTGATAGGATCCCTTTTGTCCTGTAGATTAAAGTAATTGATATTTATTATTTCTGGATATATAATATCCCAAATCTTCATAGCTTAAAACTTTTTTTTTTTTTAGGCACTGGGGACTGAACCCAAGGTTGATTTACCACTGAACTATATCCCCAGATTTTTAAATTTTTTTATCTTATGACAGGATCTCACTAAGTGGCTGAGGGCTTGAGAGTGGCCTCAAACTTGTGATCCTCCTTCCTCAGCCTACTGAGTTGCTGGGATTATACATTAATTGTACCAGGCTCAAATTTTCATGGCTTAGAATAGCAAATATTAATAATTTCACATAGTTAACTATAAATCCAGCATGTGGGGGCAGTTTAGTTGGATGGATTTGGCTCAAGGTTTCTTATGAGGTTGCTGTCAGAATATGGACAGGAACTATGGTCATCTGAAGGTCGGCCTGGGGCTGGAAGTTCTGATTCCAAGATGGTGCACTCACATGTCTATTTGGAAGGGGATCTCAGTTCCTTGCTATGTGATCCTCTTTAAAGGTAGTTTCAGTGTCTTGTGGCATGGCTGCTGGCTTCTTCTGAGCAAGTGATGAGAGACAGAAACAGCAGAGGCAGTCAAGAAAGATACATATAGAAAATACAGACAGAAAATTACATGTACAGAGATGGGGGAAAGAGAGACAGAGACAGAGGGGTAGAGAGAGAATAAGAGAGAGTCAGCGAATACTAAATGTCTTTCATAACCTAGTCTCAGTCACATTCTACTCATTAGAACCACAAAGTACTTCCCATACCTAAGGGGAGGGAGGGCATCAGTCTCCATCTTTTGAAGAGATAAAAGTCAAATAATTTTTAGAAATATTTTATTTATTAATTTTCTAAAAAATTGTGGTGCTGGGAGATGGAATTCAGGGCCTCATTTGTGCTAGATAAGTACTCTACCACTGAGCCACATCCTCAGCCCTGGACATATTTTAAAATCTCCAGGGGTCTAAAGCATGTAGTATAAAAAGCTACACCTATTTCTCCTTTCTTTCTTTGGGCTACTATCAAAGGTCTTTTCACCCATTTTTCTTGATAATTGTACTTCAATATTATTTGGAGGTGCAATATGCCTAGTTGATATATCACATTTTCTGTCTAAATTTGGTGGACCATGTAATAAAGTTCTGGGAGGCTGTAACTCTATAAGATGTGTACATCTACCATACTCCACTTTTCCCTTCTTCCTTCTCTTTTGTATGTGAAAATGATGAGTGACTCCCCAGTGGGCCTCCTGGACCACAGACAGTCTTGGGAATGAAATATGCAAAGAACAGAAATAGAATGAATGATGATGAAGGAGCAACCAAACAAGCCCCCAAACGACCTCTTCTTTCTTGCTTTTTCTAATATTACTTTGGTCCAAACTCATTCTGGTACATATGTCCTTGGGCAAGTGATTCCAATTGTCTTTTGTTTACTCTCTTCTTGGGAAATTGTCTGTTCTACTCCATAGTAACCCACTGGCAAAGTTTATACTAAAGTCATTGGTCTTTAATTCTAGTCCAGATCTGCTGTAGATAATGTATACGCAGAAGGAAGTTCTTTCTCTAACCAATGAGGGAAAGGCAAGAATTACTGAAATCTTCTTTAGCTCATTTGATACCAAGGATTTTGGGTTGCAACATAGTTGCGAGAGACTCATGGATGCTTTGCTGATTTTTGATTTTAAGTTAGATGAACATCTGTGATCAGGAGAGAGATTGCTTATTTCATTTTCATTTGTTGGCTCTTTCCACTGAGCTCATCCACCCATTCTGTAGTTCAACTTCTTGTTCTTTATAACTTACTGAGACTTTCTGATATCCCTTATACTCAAACATATCTCTTAGAGTCCCTTCCAAACTTTAGACAAAACTACCTGCAATCACAACAGTATATTGTCAAAACATCTATGTTTTATGCACCAGATATATCATAGTTATTTTTTTTTTAGCCCATGCAACCATCTGGAACAGTTGTACTATTATAATCTTTTTTATTTTTTCGAAAAAAGGAAATCAAGCCCTGGAACCTTACTCAGGGTTAGTCGGTTCAAGAGAGTCTGAGCTTGGATCCAAACCAACCTTAGAATGGGGCTAGGGCCAGTGTTCTTTCCACTTTTCCTGTTCTTTATCCTCCACTGACATTTTGGTGGACACATTTAGTTATGGTAGGAAGTATAAATAGGGAATGAAAATTACAATGTAATTGCCAAATTGGCTGACTCCATCATGCACAGTCCTGGGAATACATTTGTCTACAACATTTTTTCTTAATAAATTTCTTGAAACCAGATCAGCAAATTATTGCTAGTATGGGCCTTTGGCCAGGATATGGGAATCACTTTACTAAATGGAATCTTATGTCAAAATGGGATTTTCCCAAAGGGTTATGTATTTAGTGGAAACACTAAATAGATATTTAGACCTTGTCTATCTCCCTATCCATCTTTTCCTAAGGTCCTTTCCAAAGGGCAGTAGCATTATTGGAAGCCAGAGGAGTACAACATATAGTGAACACCAAAAAGTGCAGGAATTGGGAGTTTGGAAGAGAAAGATGTTAGGAACATGTATATTTCCACTTAGAAAAATATAGTTGTTTCACTTAATTATAATTTAATTTAACCCTCACATACTGAATGGATTGGGTCTCATTAATCATATTGTATAAATGAGAAGCCATTGGTCAGAGAACTAAAGACCTACAGTCAGAGATGTAGTACACAATCAAATTAGAATTTGAATTCTGGATGGTTTGATTCCCAAACTCATGTGCCTGGTAGAATTATCATTTATCTCTTCATAAATAGTAATGCTAATAGTATCCCATGTTTTATTTTTTCATGTGTCTTTCATTTACTCTCAAAATAATCCCATAAGGCAGATGTTAAGGTGAATTTTGTTTCACAGGAACCATGGTACCTCCATATTTAGCTAGATTATTGTACCCTCATATTTGGTCAAACATTATTCTAGATGTTTCTATGAAAGCATGTTTTCAATGATATTAGCAATTAAATTTGTGGACTTTGAATAAACCAGATTAACCTTTGTAATGTGAGTAAACTTTATCCAATCAGTTGAAGGCCTTAATAGAAGACTGATCTCCCTGAAAGAAGGGAGGATTCTGACACAGGCTACCTTTGAGCTTGAACTACAATATTAGCTCTTTTCTGAGCCTCCAGCCTTTTAGTCTAACCTGCAGATTTTAGACAGGACAAGACTTTATAATTGCATGAGCCAGTTTCTTAAAATAAATCTATATACATCCTGTTGGTTCTGTTCCTCTGAAGAATGGTGATGAATACAGCAATTATCATTACCCTTTTTATAGATGAGTGAGCAGGTTCAGAAAGATTTAATAATTTTCCTTCTAAACTTGCAAAATGCTCAAGATGACACAGCTAATTGGAGGACCTGATAGTTAAAAACAGTTTCCTTTGTCTTCAAATCTATGTTTATGCCTTTTTAGAAACTATTCTTTAAAAATTATACATAGTCAGTCAGGTGTGGTAGTGCATGCCACTTCCCAGTTACTCAGGAGAACTGAAGCAAGAAGATTGCAAATTCAAGGCCAGCCTCAGCTATTTAGTGAGACCCTGTCTGAAAATAAAAAATAAAAAGGACTAGGGATGTAGCTCAATGGCAAAGCATCTCTGGGTTCAATCCCCAGCATTAAAAAAAATTCAGACATAGTGAACTTGTCTATTAATTGCCTATGACTGCTGTAATAAATTACAAATCTGGTGGCTTAAAACAACACAGGTTTAGTCTCTCACAGTTCTAGAGGTTAGAAATCCAGAAGTTTTACTCATTAAAAGTCAAGGCATCTTCAGAATTTCTTGAGACTCTGCAGGGAGAATTCAGTTCATTGCCCTTTTTAGCTTTTAGTAGCTGCTGTTCCTGGGCTTGTGACTCCTGTCTCCACCTTTAAAGCATGTCACCCCAATCTCTGCTTCCATTGTCCACCTACCTTTCCCTCTTTTGTAATCGAGGCTCCCTCTGCTCTCCTCTTCTGAGGACACTTGTGATTACATTTTAGGGCTCACTTGGATAATCCAGGATTTTTCTACCAACTCAAGATCCTTAAATTAATCATGTGTTCACATTGCATTATATATGGTGTATTAGTCAGCTTTTTTTGTCACTGTGATTAAATGACCTGACAAGAACAATTAAGAAGGAAAAATTTATTTGGGGGCTCAGCATTTCAGAAATCTCAGTCCACTGACAGCTGGCTCCATTCCTCAGGGTTGGAGGTGAGATCATGGGGGTGGAAGAGTATGGCAGAAGGAAGGGGGAGAGAGAGAGAGAGAGAGAGAGAGAGAGAGAGAGAGAGAGAGAGAGAGAGAGATTCCACTTGCCAAATACAAAATATATATACCCAAAGGCACGCCTCCAATGACCCACCTCCTCCAGTCACACCCTACCTGTCTTCAGCTACCACTCAGTTAATCTCTATCAAAGGATTAATTCACTGATTGGTTAACCCAATTATTTCATCTCTACACCTTCTTGCATTGCCTTACACATGAGCTTTTGGGGGACACATCATATCCAAACCATAACATCTGGTAACATTCACGGTTTCAGGGATGAAGACGTGAGCATTGATTCAGTCCACTATGCTCATTTTTGTCTTTTTTGTTTTGTTTTGTTTTTTGAATACATAATTTAGCCTCACTACACAAATGTTTTTAATTTTTCCTTACTTTCTTCTTTATCTTTCTAATTCTATTGTGAAATAGATTCAAGCTTTAAGAAGGAGAGTTTTAAGAAGGAGTGATTTGGAACAAATATGGAACCAAAGACCTGGAATTGTTGAGCTAGAATTATATCTGCTTTCCAAAAGCTATGTCTGACACCACAGACATCCTGAAAGCCTCTAAGGTAAACCTTCCTCCTCATGGAATTTTTCTCAGATCTCTTTTATCAACTATGCTGATTTGTGTAGAATATTTTTATTTGCTTCCCTTCTGTTTAGGAGAATGACCAAAATGTAGGTCTCAGGCGGGAGAGGAAGGAGAGGGGAACTCTAATCCTTAGGCTGTTTAATTAGTTCCCTGATGACTGAGAGCTGGCTGTAGATCCCAGACTCATCTGTTGGAAAACTCAATTTACTCCTGTGGGGCCTTATTTTCCTTCAGTCAAAGGCCCCTAGAGTCTCATTTGGTTAGGTCTCATGCTCCTAGAGCAAGATTCCTACTGTCAGCAGCTTTTTCTCTCAGTGTCAGCCTCCTCCAATGACTTTGAGACTCATGCCTCAGCCAGGCTGAACTGTATAGTGAAAGGAGAACACGATACATCTGCATTTGAATCCCAAATTCACCACTTAATATGTGTGTTATCGTACTTAATATGGCACATTAAGGATCTGTCAGCAGAATGCAGATGGTGCTAATATCTTTTGCATGCAGAAGTTGACCAGATTAAATGCAAGCAGAGCATACATATTGCTATCAGTTACCTTCCTTTACATCTTCCTGTCAACTATGAATCTTTTGACCTTTTATCACATCAACGAGAGTGGCAAGCGGTATGTTCAGAAGCAGCCTTGAGAGTGCTGCTCTACTTTGTACAGACCATCCCTAGTAATGCTAAAGATGGAGTGAGAGGACTGTAGCAAAGTGTGTGTGACACCTCCCCAGAGCCATTCACCTCTCCTTTCCTAACAGAGCCTCATTTTGTGCTGACATCAGGTAGTACTGTGACCTTGCAGAGGAGGATGCCTGACTAGTCTAAGCCAGTGTGAGTGTTACTGTCCTCTTTGTCTATAGTTAGTTCAAGGGTGACTGTGTGATTTATTTCTGGGGGATAAGACATAGGGAATAAAAGGAAAGTTTTCTGAGGAAATTTGGGGAAGATTTTTATTTCCTGATTGTTTTAATTGTCTTTAATTCATCTTGTTGGCAAGGGAGTAAGGCTAAGGCAGTCCCTGTCTAGGCATAGAAGGATGGTTACATGACCCCTGCCACTGGACAGATGTGATTGATAGCACTTTATCAGTCATGGATACTTTCAGCCCAAGCGGAGGACAGCACATGCCACAGAAGGGCATATGGGAACTGTTTTTAGAAGAGAATGTGCCGCAGTCTGGCTGCAGCAAAATAACCGGGGGGTGAAGAACAACTTGTGTACACTGATGCAGCAGGAGTGGGAGCCGTTTATTGTAGGACTGGAGGGGTATATATACAATCCACACAGCTTATCTTAATTAACATAAACTAGATACAGCAGTCAACCAATAAGGAATCTCCACACTTAATGGCTCGCTGGCGTTACTTCACAAACCACTCCCTCTGCAAAATGCCAGGCGCCATCTTGACTTGTTTACAGACTCTAACAAGAATGAACAGTCAGGAGCTGTGGGAGGCAGGCTTTGTAGTATGAGGATATGGCTTCTGTGAGAGGATGGGATGGGTTTGTTTGAATAATTCTACAGGTCAGGGAACAGAAACCAGCTTTTCAATGATATTTGGTCATCTTGATAAAGGAAGTCATTTGACTTGTAGACCTTATCTTCCTGTCAGCTATGAATCTTTTGACCTTTTATCACATCAACGAGAGTGGCAAGCGGTATGTTCAGAAGCAGCCTTGAGAGTGCTGCTCTACTTTGTACAGACCATCCCTAGTAATGCTAAAGATGGAGTGAGAGGACTGTAGCAAAGTGTGTGTGACACCTCCCCAGAGCCATTCACCTCTCCTTTCCTAACAGAGATAACAGAGTGATAACAGAGTTGGAAGGACACTTTTATACCTTAGGATGCTTTCTCAGTTTTAGCAGATATCAAGCCAGCACACACTATCTGGCCTTTATTTTAGACTTTACACTATATTAGTAAGAGAGGGAGAAAGAAAGAGACATAGAGAAAGAGAGGGAACAAATACTGGAAAATATTCATAATTCTCTTTGAATATGTTGACCATTATCATGTATTAGTATGTGATTATAGTTAAAAGCATAACTTCACCTTTCAACCATGAAGGGAAATAGTGCAGACAGTCCAAGGATAGTGAAGAAAAAAAGAGAGACCAGCTTAGGTCTCTGATAGCTTCTTTGAAGCTGCTGAACTACCGCTGAAACTTTTTACCACTGGACTTCTGTGTAATGTCACAAACCCCTACTGCTGAGCCACTTCTGGCCCGTTATTCTGCCAAATTGTAGCTGAAACATCCTGGTGTGGAAGGCTCCAGGCTTCCTCTATTGCCAATGGAAGAGCCTCCCACAATTTGATATGCTTGATGTCTTTTCTGGCTGATACAGTCATTTTTGTGTGTTAAGCTATCTTTGTACTATAAAGGAGGTGCTGGAGTGAGGAACGGAGAGATCTACAGAGAAAACACCAATGTGAAGTTATTGAGCTCCATAGCCTGCTGACCTGCCTCATGAGGAGGACCTTTCATTTTACTGTGAAGTAGAATTTCCATAAAATTCAAGCCACTCCTAATCCCTTTCTCAACCTTTAAAGTATAAATTTACCCCCTAGGCCACCTGTGTGACCTGCAGGATGATAGAGTTGCCATGTATCTTCCTTTATCACTTATTTTTCAGTCTATGAAATGTCTACAATCAATATTAAGAATCTGCCTTAGAAATATGACAAAATGAGTAAAAAATCAAATATGGAGCATGTTTTAGAATAGAGTATTTAGAATATCACTTTCTGATTCCTGTCTTCCTTGTACCTATCCTCTTTGCAAAAATAAACAATTAAAAGGGAATGATATTATGTTTTTTCTTTTGGAGAAAAATAGAACAATTTGACTAACATGATGCCACAAAGTGATATAACTTGCTTAAACATTAACTTGAATTGATACTAAGCTTTTAAATGTTTCATACTGTCATTTTGAAAATTGTTTATACTAAAACTTATGTAATAAAGTGTTTAAAGTCATTCTAATAAATTCTCAATAACACCTTAAGAAAATTAACAATATAACAGTGTAAAACATTGGAATACAATTTTCAGAATAATTCTATCTTTTTTTAACTAAAGCAATGAAAATCGTTAGATTTTGGAGACTGAAAAAATTTCATGAATTTACTTAATAGAAAAATGCTTGTACTTTGAAATGATAAAAATATTCAAACTTTGAGAAAAATATATATTTATATATGCTTAAAATTGAGTGTTCTCTGTTGCCTTCAAAGCATTTCACTCACCTGGCAAAACAACCCCTCCCTGAATGTAGAAGATTTCATTTTCCTTTCTATGCATGAAAGAATTCATAGTGTAGAATGGCCTGTGAATGTGAGGAATGTGGGAAAGCTTGCGTTTTCCCAGTCCCTTTGAAAGACACAAAAAAGATTTAGAAAGGTAAAAAACCCTTTGCAAGTAATAAATATTATAAAGGCTTTCGGTATTCCATTTCTCTCCCTGTGTTACTCAGCCTTCCATTGCTGTGTTAGAATACATGAGAAATTCAACATAGGGGAGGAAAGATGATCATGGGTTTCTGTCCATAATTGGGTGGCTCTGTTTGGTTGGTCTGAGGTGACTTACAACATCATGGTGGATGAACAGCGCAGAGCGGCCCACATCATGGCAGCAGGAAAAGGATAAAGAGGGAGAGGAATGGGTTAGCAACAAGATACCTGATAGCTATTTTTGTTTAAGCTCACTATTTTCATGTTGTTCAAGTACAATAGGTAACAATAAATTAGGTAGATGTAAAAAAAGATATTCAACCTTTGATAGTAGGAGTCTCTTAGGCCAAAGAAGAACAACTTTCTCTAATTTTGCTAACTTTTTACCTTCTCAGAGTTCTGAAAAGACCAGACTTTGAGGGATCTCTGAAGGCTACTTGCCACATTGGATGTCTGTGGAAAGCCAGTGGTCATCTCCTCTCGACAATACTTGTGGAGAAAACCTAAGCGTGGTTCTGAGCACCGTGAGTTCCTCTTCCTCACTATGTTTCTAGGTAGCAGGGTACAGTGAATGGGTGCTTCCTCATATGACATGCGAAGGAGCTCTTATGCAATTCTTGGGTAACTGGAACTCTAGTCATGATTTTGAGCTACAGAGTGATTATGATTCCAATAGCTTCATAGCAGGACTTCCTTGGTAAAGGAGAGTTGTTGGAGAGGAGATAAGACCAGAGCCACTGAAGAGGTAGTTGCATGGGCAGAGGGAAGAGAAAGAGAACTGAACTTAGCAGACACATGGCAGATGCAAATATATACAGGAATGTAACACCGAAAGACTCTTTAAGTATATACACCAGAGGAGAGGGAAGTGGGATGGTGAAGGAACTAGAAGAAGCTAGTTATCAATTTGTATTGTTAAATGAATTGGCTCTAAGGTGCTAGCATCTATGATTATAGAACACAGACCTAGAGCATGATCCAGAGTCTTATAGCATCTACTTTGGCTTCTCAAAAAAATATCATATGCTAAGCTTTTCTTTTTTTAGATTTCAGTTTTGATTTTTTTGCTTTTGGTTTTCAGCTCTGTTTCAGACACTTGTGGTGTTGAGATAAATGATGTCCTAATTGTGTATTTCAGTGATGTATATACAATGAATAAAAAGTGAGTGGTATTGCTTTCTGTTGTAAACTCTCAAAGGTCAGGGATCAGGGTGGATTTTCTAGAGCTCATGTTGGGCGTTAAACAAATCTAAAAACGAACACTTTCCCACAGGAAAAATGTGACTGGTGAAGCATCCAACATAATATAAGGGACTGTTACTTTCAGAAAAAACACCTTAAAAAACCCCTATACAGCCTATAAGGAAGCATGTTACAGCCTGAAAAACTAAAATATGAAAAAACATACTGTTCTTTTTTTCTCAAAAAATAGTTATGAATATTGATTACTTATGAATACATTCTACATCACAAAACACATCATAAATAAAAAAATTACTATCTGGATTAGCTAAAGACATTACTATATGAGACACAAGGGAAATATTGAGGGGGGATAAAACTATTTTGTTAAGTCAAAAAGTATATGCACTCCAAATACTAATTTCTGAAGTGGAAAATATTTAATTTTCATTAATTTGTTTTTATATTTCAGTGGTACTGGAATTGAACCAAGGCACTCCATTGAATTATATCCCAGTCCTTTTATTTTTTATTTTGAGGCAGGGACTTGCTAAACTCCCAAGCTGGCCTCCAACTTGCAATCCTTCTCTCTCAGTTTCCTAAGTAACTGAGGTTATGTGCATGTACCACTGTGCCTAGTATAAAGAGACTTAATTTTTTGAAAACACTAATATATTTACATCAGTAATTATAGTTATTATAAAAATGGAAAAGTGTCTTCAGTTTCCTAGTGAAATTCTTGATACTATAAAAAATAAATTCATACAGATTGGTAATTATGCCAGATGACATTTGGAGGTAAATGGGAAGAAAAAGATGCTGCTGCAAAATAGAATATTGACTGTACTTGTAAATTTCAGAGGCATTTACTTTGGCACATCTTTAAGAAGAGATTTGACTAAAGAACATTATATATATAATAATTCTCTAAGCCTCAATTTCTTTACTTGTAAAAACATGCTGTAATTTATACTTACATTCGAGGTCAGCTAGCATTTGTACATAAAAAAACTGCTAGTGTGTGTGGACATGAGTTCAGTGGTAGTCCTTATGTTGCAATTACTGTTTAAAGACCAAGTGTAAGAATTAGAAACATCACTTTGATAATCTTACAGATATTTGTTTTACCTGAATCACTTAAGTCTAAAGAGTTTCTCAAGGATATCAAACATTGCAAAGGAAGAAAATGTTTTAAAAATTAGTTCACTCCAAAGAATTCATGTAAGAGAACATTAGAATGCTACACTTGTCACTTGATTTCAATTATTAATAACAATTCCCATGTTGCTTCAAATATCCATACAAGCATGTAAATCTGAGCAGTTCACCATGATCAGTATTAGATTATTTTATTTGTTAGGGTAAAATGAGACAAATGCCAATGTTTTAAGCTTGACTTAATGCATTTTTTTTCATGGAATTTCATGTGCAAAAGTACAGTTGCCATGTATACAGGAAACAGAGTTAAAGCAAATGAATCATTAGAAACAAGAATGAGGAGGAAAATATTCAGAACATTTTTGCACTTATGGTCTAGCCACATTGAGGTACATTCTCTAAATGGAATAAAGGTCTAATTGCCCAAGGGATTGCTTTTCTGCCTGGGAAAATCTATTGATTGGTTCATAAACTTCTAAGATTTATGTTTCTGATGGAAATGCTTTTTCACAAGGATTAGCTTTCTCTGACACCTATTTAAATTTATTGTATATTCTTATGTTGGTTCATGTCCAGTTACTTACTTAATAGTTTGTGGCTATCAGAATCATACATATGGATGTGCATATTGTAATGAATTTTACTCAGTCCTTAACACCATATATGATTAGGGAAATAAATTAGTGCTGAGGCTTTGTAAACACTGTGAACTATAAATAACAAAAAATCCTTTTTATAAAAATGAAAGCCAATACACCTTAAAAAGGCGATAAATAGAAATGAACAAATTCAGATGATGCAGAGAGTTTAGAGAAACTGTTAAAATAGACCATAGGAGCATTCATTGGCAGTAAATGAGCTACTGTTCAGCAATCCAATATGCACAAGAAATCTCAGTATATTTCTCTAAATGTTTAAAGTTGGAGAATAATTATTTTCAAGTCTCTGAGAATTTTTGATGTGGAATATTGCTTTCTAATCTAGGCAAGATGTTGTGAGATAATTCACAGCAATTCAGAAGAAAACAAGAACTATTTAGGTAGTCAAAGTAGATTTGCTTAAATGAAAGATTAGGAAAATGTTCAGCAAGGAAAAAGTGCTTCTATTGAAATTATCAGTGTAGGGTTGGATTCTTGTATACAACCTGTGATAATAGGTAAACATTATACGTCTAAGTTAGAAAACTGTTTCCCCTTCGAATGAAAGAAATTTATCTTTGTTTATTATTGAAGTTTTATCTCATGTAGATCATTTTACCCTCAATATGTAAAATCTGTGGTATTTTCATTTATGCTCAAAAAGACTTTCCTTTGTATGCATTCCTTTAGAATATTATGTACTTTGGAAATTAGAACATGACCTTTGTTTCACATCTCTTGAGAAATAAAAAGGTTCATAATTGCATGCAAGCAACCCAGAATATACAACAACTTGGATCAACTCTCTTACATCAAGTTGTATAAATAAAAAGAGATTGTGTTTCTTCTAGAAACCAGGAAATAGAAAAAACAGGAAAATTGCTTTATTGTCCAAAGCTGAAATTTGTTATGAGCCCGTGACTGGCAGGGACTGATTTCCAAAAGGGATTGCAAACAGGAGGAAGTTCCTCATTAGCAAAGGTATCCTATGTGTTTGTTTTTTATCACTGAACTTTCATCTGTAGTTTTTCCTTCACTTTCTCCTCCACAGAACTGTCATCTTTGTAAACCACAATGATGATTTGTATACTTTCTTTTCTTTTTTAGGTTTAGAATACTTTTGCTTAGTTCAAGAATCATTCCTGTACTGTTTGATTTTAAATAAGTGTTAAAAGACTTTGGGATTCTCCTGTATTCTTAAAGGTTTAAATCCAGAGACATGAGGTGAGGAACAAATAACATTTCTTTTCTTTTCTTTGGAAAGTAAATCCAGAGATTAATTTTGTTCCTTGGGTGGTGTCTTATTTCCATGACTCTTCATGTTTCTTGTATGTTTGCTGAGCTCTTTCTGCATCTGAAAGAAGCATCTACTTCTCTGTCTTTGTTTCAACATTTTTCCTTCACTCATCAGCCTGACTAGAGCTTCTGAGAGCCTGTCAAACACTTTCTGTTGTTGTGCACATGCCAGTCTTCTTTCTCCCTCATGAGGGAGAAGTGTCCAGATTGTGCATCTTCTCCTCATTTCATAGAGCCATTTGGACTATGATGAACCTCATCTTTTCCCTCTTGTGCAGTAGGCTCAGGTACTGAGAGAATGAGCACAAGGCCCATTTCTCTTCTTTCTTTCTGAAGGAGATGCCCCAGGGTTGTGTACCTTCTCTTAATCCTGCAGACTGAGTGCTGTCCATCTCTTTTCCTTGGGGAGTTCACCAGAATGCCAGGAGAATGGGTGCAAAATTAAAGCAATTCTCCCATTTAAAAAAATCTTTTAATTTAAAGACATCTTTAGTTAAAATTAAGTATACATATATTTTTAGAAAAAAACAGGAGAATAGTATGAGGGTCTTAGAGAAACAAATGCATCAATACACATCTATACATGAACATATTAAGTTGAATTAATATTTTTTTTAAAAATTGACTTCAATTCTTTCTAAATAAGTCACACCGACATTTTGGAGCTTTCTAGGCCTAATTTCTTTGTCTTGATAGTAGTTGAAGATTCTAATATTCACATAACTATTTTTCTCTTGTTAAATTGAATTTTGTTTAGGAATATCTGAGAAATTCTTGCTTGTATACTGAATGATAAGTCAATTATCAGGAAGTTTTGGCCCAGAGGTTGAAATCTCAAGGGTACAGAAAGCAAGTACTAAAGAATTAAATATGAATAACATTATGTCTGAGGCACCTTTTCCTGGAAGGGTGATAGTGCAGAATCTTTGTTATGAAATTAATAAATCTTTGGGTTCTTATAGCTTAAGGGCCAAAATTCATTTTCTATCTGACATGCTCTATTTCTTAAGTGAAAATGTATTATATGCTATCTAAATTTGCACAACTGAAGCTAGCCAATCCCTAAAAAACAAATGCCAAATGTCTTCTTTGATATAAGGAGAGTAACTAAGAACAGAGTAGGGAGGAAGAGCATGAGAAGAAGATTAACATTAAACAGGGATGAGAGGTGGGAGGGAAAGGGAGAGAGAAGGGAAATTGCATGGAATTGGAAGGAGACCCTCATGGTTATACAAAAGTACATACAAGAGGAAGTGAGGGGAAAGGGAAAAAAAAACAAGGGGGAGAAATGAATTACAGTAGATGGGGTAGAGAGAGAAGATGGGAGGGGAGGGGAGGGGAGGGGGGATAGTAGAGGATAGGAAAGGCAGCAGAATACAACAGACACTAGTATGGCAATATGTAAATCAGTGGATGTGTAACCGATGTGATTCTGCAATCTGTTTACGGGGTAAAAATGGGAGTTTATAACCCACTTGAATCAAAGTGTGAAATATGATATGTCAAGAACTATGTAATGTTTTGAACAACCAACAATAAAAATTAAAAAAAAAAAAGAAAAAAAATAAATTTGCACAACCGGATTGACAGGAGTCAAATTAGTTATTTTGCTACTTAGAAGTTCTGAAAATTCAACTTTACTAAGTTTGATTTATAAACCAATATTTATAGAACATATACCATGCAGACAAGTACGGGCATAGATATTGCAGTTAACAAAGCACAAAAAAAATTCCGGCCCTTATGAATTTCTACTGTGAGGAGGGAGAGACAGATAATAATCAATGTAAATAGGTAAAATATAAGGCATGTTAACGTAAAGAAAGGCATGAGTGGAGGTAGCGGTCAGAGTGTTGTGGGGTGCTCGATTGCAGATACATTGGGGGATGGTAAACGTGGCCAAGCTAGCTTGGGTAAGCAGATTTCCCAAAGGTGATATTTGAGTAAAGATCTGAAAAGGGTAATGGAATGAGCCAGGTGACTATTTGAAAGAAGAGCCAAAGAGGAGTGAGAGAAAGGTAGGAGTTCATGTGGTGGGAACATTCTGGCAAGGGAAGCAGGAGGAATAGGGGTGAATGAGAGGAATCAGAGGATCTAGTGGACAGGAACAGTCCATTGGATCACGTGGGGCCTCTAGAAATGACATTGTGAGGAGTTCTGTCTCCACCCAAGAAATCATAGAATTTTCAGCCAAGAAACTACAGGTTGTACCTTTTTAAAAAGATTACTCTGGCTGCAATCTTTAGCTGAAGACTCCTCTTCTAAAGTGCACATTGTTATTACTGTTGGTAGGTTTCAGGGAAGCTGGCAGTGATGAATGGGATAGGGAGGATACAAATTCATCATCTCATGAACCACTATGGATTCTTTTGAGTTCATGGATATGAAAGTTAAGGTTCTGTTTCAGGTCATTGAAGAGTTAATCTGTACTAACTGAAGATATTGTCTCCATAACTCTTATGGGAAAATACCACACCAAGAAAAGGTAACAAGTCTTAGCTTTAAACTTGCCTATAATCTTTTTTTTTTGCACTTTACTAGCTATGCTACCGTGGTCAAATGATCTCACCTGTGGAAACAGAGATAATATTGTCCATCTCATTCTAAGGACATTGTAAGGACACACACACACACACACACATACAAACACGTGCACTCACACATACACAATTTGCATAGTCACTATAGTGATTGACACAAAATAAGAAGGCAGTAGATATTAATATTGGTCCTTCTTTGTTGGTCTTTTGACAATAATCACCTTTATACTATTTGGCTGAGTTAGTAATTCTTGGATTTGTAATTACTAAACCATACAATTTCACTTATTGTTGATTTGGGTTATAAAGACAATTACCCTATGTGGTAGGCCCCTGTGGAAGGACAGCTTAAGCAAAAAAGCAAAAGCTGAGCAAATTTATTCTGAGTCATAAGTAGCATATAATAATAGCATAGTATTATGTTCGTAATAATAATATATAATAATGAGTGCAGGAACCCGAGGTTTGCTTTGGGCAGTGCAGTCAGGTCTTTCTGAGATGGCAACATTGTGCAAAGACTTTCTGGAGTTGAGTGAGGGAGGTGAATACCTAAGGGGAAGAGCAGTCTGGGAAGGGACACAAGTGGAGAGTCCTGAGCAGGGAGCTGGAAAAACAGGAGGGTGTCTGTGTGGCCTGAGTTGAAAGAACAATGTGAGGAGTTGAGGAAATGAAGTCAGGAATAGGTGCATGTGGAGGAGGGAATAATCATGCTGTGTCTCATAACTCATCATAGGGAGATGGGAAGCAAAGGATGGGTTTGGACAGTGACATGATCTGGATTTGTTTGAACAGAGCCACATACGTTTCTGTAACAAAAATGAGTTATAATGGGCATTGAAGGACACAAGCTCAGAGATTCATGTGGAGCTATTGCAGCAATCAAGGCAAGAACTGATGGTGGCCTGAATTATGGTTTGATGACTGGAGAAAAAGAAGAGTGATTTTAATATGAATGTATTTAAGAGAAGAATTGATAGACTATGTTAGTGGATTGGGTTTGCGCTGTTAGAGAAAGAAAGGAATTGACTACAATGACTTGGTAGTTTTATCATCAGGAAAAATGGACTTTGACTAATGAAGAGTGTAGGAAGAGTAGGTTTCAGGTTTAAGAATTCAGTTTTGGAAATATTCAGTCCCACATATTCAAGTGGATATGTCAAGTGGACAGCTGGACAAATAAGACTGGAGGTCAAGAGAGAAGTCTGGTTTGGAGGTATAAATTTGGGAGTCTTTAGGATAACGATGTCATTTGAAGTTATAAGACTAAATGAAACCATAAGGTGCATGAGTAAGTAGAGAAGGTACCTAAGGACTGATCTTCAGGACAGTGAGTGGATGAGCAGGAACCAGCAGAGGAGCCTCAGAGGGATCAGACAGTAACGGAGAAGGAAACCTGGGCAGCATGTCCAGGAAGCTAAGGGAAGGTGGTGTTTCAAGGAGGAAAGGGGAAGCATAGAATCCTTCCACTTTGATTCTTTCTAGAAACCTTTATTTCTAATCTTTATTTCTCTAGCATTCATATGTTGCTTAAAATGTCACAGGAAAAGTTGTATGTGGGAGATATTATATATTCAGTTATGAAAATCCTCTGGGCTTTAGCATATAAGATGCTGGAACATCTTAAGGCAAGGTTAAAAAAATATGTTATATAGAATACTAGTTCCATCTTTTATAGAAAAAAAAGAAAGAATTTCATGTTCAAATAAATTTCATAAAGCCAGGTTTTCTTATTTAGAACTCCTTATAACCTTAATATATTAGCATATTTTATGAATCTCTAAGAAAATATGGTTTGGATAATCTATTATGCATTATCTTTTAAATCTATCTGACAAAGTTCTTTTGATTATAAAGCATATTGAATTATATTTATAATTTATTTGTTTATAAAACATATAATTAATTATCCTGATTACATCTTTGTTTTCTTAAAATGATATCCAGATATAGCTTTCCTTTGGCATTGTAGAGAATCTCGTTCCCGATGTTGGGCTTAAAACATTATGCTCACTGGGCATAATGTAATCCTGTAATCCCAGAGGCTGAGACAGGAAGATCATGAGTTAAAAGCCAGCTTCAGCAAAAGTGAGGCTCTAAGCAACTCAGTGAGATCCTATCTCTAAATAAAATAAAAAATAAGGCTGAGGATGTGGCTCTGTGGTCAAGTGCTCCTGAGTTCAACCCCAGTACCCCCCAAAACAAAAATAAACGAACAAGCAAACAATAACCTTTATGCTCTTAGCTTTAACTGACTAGTAGCTTAAGCATATAAGATAGTTTGCTTCCTTAAAGAGATAATTGCACTTCACTTGGGAAATTGATTTCATCATCGCTCAATGCATTGTTTACATAAACACTCATTAAAAGAATCCTATCAGAGTGCAGACATGAACAGTGCTTCTTGATTTCTCTCTGTGGATCTGTAGTGGTCTACATATTCACTGAACATCTCTAAAACTCATGGAAAAGTGTATAAAATATATCATAAAAATCATGGATGAATTGATAAATAAGTTAATTCTCAAACCAGTGGCTGTGTGAAGATAAACAGATCTCCAAAGTCGACTTGTACCCCAAGAAGATTTGCGATATGGGGTAACTTGTACCTTATTTTACATGCCCTTACAAGGTACTGGGAACAAGAAAAAAACTAGCACAGCTCACAGTGGGGTGTTTCATTAGTCAGTGTTCTTTGGAGAAATGGGACCTACAGGATATGTAGATAGGGATAAAAATAAGATAGATATGAAATATTATTTATACATAATAATATATATTAATTAATAAATTACATTTTATGTCTGCTATGGTATTTGTGTTGTTTAAAGGTCCCTACGGTAAAGGTCTGGTTTCCAGGGTGGTGGTATTGGTGATGCCATGGAACTTTGTGAGGTGGGCCTAGTGGGAGGTCCTTGGGTAACTGAGGGTCTACCCTTGGAAAGCAGGTCCTGTAGCAGGGTTGGTATAAAAGCCTGAGTTTGGCCTCACCCTCTCCTTCTCTGCTCCTGGTTGGAGATGTAATCACTTACTTCCTCACATCCTTGCCACCTGCACCATGAGGTGATGTAGTCAAAAAAGGCAGCTGTTGAGCTTGCACTATGTTGTTTAGCCTTTCATCTTTCAAAACTGTAAACTAAATGAACCTTTTTTTAATCACATAGATGCCTCTGGTGTTTGTAATACCATGAAGCTGACTAATACAATGTCTTTGTCTATCTTGTTTATTTGTTTGTTTATGCTGGGAATATCTGCTCCATTATGTCATTTCAGTTGCTTCTTTTTTTAAAAAATTATTTGTTCTTTTTAGATATACATGAAAGCAGAGTGCATTTTGACATATTATACATACATGGAGTATAACTTATTCTATTTAAGCTCCCATTCTTGAGGTTGGACATGATTTGTAGTTTCACTGATGGTGTATTCACATTTAAACATAGGAAAGTTATGTTCAATTCAATCTACTGTCTTTCCTATTTCACTCCTCTCTCCCCCTTTATTGATTTTTTCCTAATCCACTGAACTTCTATTTTCACCCCACCTCATTGTGTGTTAGCATCTGCGCATCAGATAGAATATTTGGCCCTGAGGGCATGAAGGCAACATTTGTCTGTTGGTTGAATGCACCTAGGTTGGTTCCATAGTTAGCTATTGTGAATTCAGCTGTTATAATCATTGATGTGACTGAATCACTGTAGTATGCAGTCCCTTAGGACTTAAAATCAGGAGGAGTGGGCTAATTGATTCAAAGAGTGATTCCATTTCAAGTTTTCTGAGGAATCCCCATACTGCTTTTTAGAGTGATTGCACCAATTGGCACCTTCCCCCATCCCCGACATCCTCACCAACATTTATTGTTACTTGTATTGTCTTTGTCTATCTATATCCACATAATTTGTCATGAAGAATTGGCTCACATGGTTTTGGAGGATGAAGAATTTTATGGTCTTTCATTTGTCAGCTGGACATTGAGGAGAGACAGTAGGTTGGAAGGCCACTGAACCAGGAGAATTGATGATATAAGTACCAGTTTAAATGCAGGAGAAGATCTATGTTCCAACCTGAAAATGGTCAGACAGAGAGTGAATGTTCCCTACTCCATCTTTTGCTTTCTTTAGACCTTCAATGGATTTGGTGAAGCTCATTCACATTGGTGTGGGCCACCTGCTTTACTCAGCGTATGGATCCAAATGTTGGTATCATCCAGAAACACCTTCACAGACACATTGTAGAATGATGTCTAACCAAATATCTGGGCATCTCATAAACCAGTCAAGATGACATGTAAAATGACCCACCATAGGAGCCTACATGGAAATCATACCTGTATCAAGCTGGGACCCCAAAGGACTTTGCCCTAAATAACATGATGAAATAGAAATAACCAGGTGGTGGCAAAGCTAATCAATGTTCTCAAAATAGTTTTGAACTGAGAAGGAAACAGAACTGCTGAGAAACTTGAACTATGAGTTAGCCCTATGTGAATTTGTAATACTAAATCAAAATACCCTATTTTACTTCTAGAAAACTTCAAGCCAAAAACTAAATTATAAATTTGTAGTGTTCCAGCAGCTTGGCATAAATAAATGCCAATTTGCTTAGAAGGAACTACTCTTATCCCAGCTCTCAAAAAAATCTCACAAATAAATTCCAAAGAAAATGAGCAATTCAAAATAAAGAATAAATAAGCATAAAAGAAAGTGCAGCTAACCCCAAGAAAAAAAATAACAGGCCTTGGGAACAGGGAATAAAGAGACTTCCGATAAGGAAATTATTAGAAAAATACTTAAAATGATTATGTTTTAAAGAAAAAAGCATGAAAATACATAATGCAACCAAAAAATTATAATTACCATAGATACCAAGTAAAATCTCAAGAAATGTTTACATTACACATATTCTCTCTCTTACACACACAATTGAAATTATAAAACTTGTAATTTAACCCAGCATATTAGATACAGATAAAGAATTTGTGAATTACATAGTAGACTTGAACTAGAAAAATGCAGCAGAATGAAACAGAGCTCTGAAAAAAGTCAGTCAAGAGACATAGGAGGGAGTCACTTATTAACATGTAATATTAACACTTTTTCTAGCAGCGAAAACCACACATTTCTGAGGACAGAAGCCCTGGCACTCCTCTGTAGGGTTCTCCTCTTAAGGTGTCCTAAGTCAAGGTGTTGGTCAGGATGCATTCCCATCTGAGACTTGATTTGGGAATGGTCCATTTCCAAATTCACTCAGATGATCTGCATTATTCAGTTCCTTGTGAGTGCAGATTGGGGGCTCAGGTTTCTTGTGAGGTGTTCATTTGAGGCTGCCCTGATTCCTCATATAGTTCCTGGCCACATTGTGGTTACCCAACATGGTAATAGCCTTCCTCTGAAAGAAACAGAGGGAGGGAAGAAGAGAAAGTAGGAGAGAGACAGAGACTGAAGAATCTTATATAACAAAAATATTAGAAGAAAAAAGGGTGTACAAATATGAATGTAATCAATTTTGAAAGGATAGTAAATACATGTTAAGAAAACATGAAAAAAAACCACTAAAACACTTTAGTATGTAACTGTGAAATACATAAATTACACCTGTCCACAATAACACAGATAGAAACAGGATGTTTAAAAAAATGGCAGCAGTATTACATTATTTCTAGTATGCTAATATTTTTTCAACTAAAAAACAAGCAAAATGAGATAACATATTATTTAGAGATATATACGCAAACATTAAAGTATTGAAAAATAAAGCAAAGAAAATGATAATTGAAAAATCTCAGATCCTGTTTACTTCTGGGGAAAGAGGGTAAAGCTCATAGATAAGAGGCTGCATCACTGCACATGTTCTGTTTCTATTCTCAGTGGTGAAGTAATAGGTGTTCATTTACTTTTACACATCACAGCTTAAATTAGACACTTTATGCTTCATGACCAAATATTTTCTTTTATAAACAACAAATATACTTACTTTTAAAAAAATTATTTATTTATTTATTTTTAGTTATCAGTGGGCACGACATCTTTTTTGTTTTTTATTTGTATGTGGTGCTGAGGATCCAACCCAGCGCCCTGCGCATGCCAGGTGAGCTCCCTACTGCTTGAGCCACATCCCTAGCCCCTATACTTACTTTTTATAAAAATATTTTTAATGAAATCAGAGACAGGGATTTCTGCATCTAAATAGGTCTCATCTTCTCTTGCTTAAAGCTTTTTAATTTCAATTCAAACAGTCACCTCATCTCATTAACAATTACCAACTACCAAAATGCCTACGATATAACAAAAAAAGTCAACTAAACTCGAGAAAAGCAAGGGGATGTCTGGCTAAAGAAACACACTGAGTCTGGCGAGAACATTGTACACATGATGGGAAAGGGCAAGTGCCAGGTGACCCAGTGAGTGGTCTAAACTCAGACCAGTCCTCTATGTTCTGAATCCAGCAGCATCCGTAGATAACCTTTAATAGTACACATACCATTTTTTTTCCTACATCATATTTCTTCTTTCCATCTTTAGTGAAGACTTGCCTTTAATTGCACCAGTGACTAACGCTCCTGTTCCAAGAAGAAAGATGACTGAGGCTTCATTTAAAATGTGATTTTGACCTGTAAATGGGTTTGTCATAATAGTACCAAGAAATAAAAATTGGATCCAGCTCCTTATCAGTTATAGGAGCTGCTAGTTTTGACAGGGAAGAAATAAATCACTGCAAGGCCCACATCTTCTAATTATACCAGCACTGAACCAAATAACGTTGTTTTTCATTTTGGATGCACTTGGTTGTCAAGAACTAATCACAGTATACAATATCATGATATGAAATGCCACTAGACTTAAATTATCTGATCTTATTTCAATCATAAAAAAATGAATTTAAGAAAACATGGGCATTTTTTAAAAAAGTAATCTGTCAAGCAAAATACACTCAGAAAAACAATCATTTATATTTTCATAAATTGAACATTAATGGGGACCCAATTCAAGAAACAGAAAATTTAAAACTTCAGATGCCTCCTTACATTCCTACATTTTCCCCCCATAGAATTATTTATTGTAAAAGGATTGGAAAAAATACAGGAAGTCATCAAAAGAAAGGAAAAGAAAATCTTTAGTCCCACCATCCAGAGATAACTACTAATAACACTAGAGTTTAATCTTTTCATCTTTCTTCAGATTTGAAATTTATTTTCTGTCTTGTATAGCTTTTCTAAATCACAGATGCTTGGTGAGGTTTTTCTCCCCTGTTCTATTTCAGTTTCAACATTTCATCTTTAACATTGTGTTAATTGATTTTAATGTTTTAGGGGAATAGGAAAATTAGGAATCCCAATGTCTGTTGACAAGTAATATTGATATGAGTTCTTAGCAACATACTCTGCTCATACATGCCTGAAACTTCTGCTTAGAAAACTGGTTCTTATTTTAGCATTTTCTCTTCTCTTTGAAATGCTAGTATTATTTTGCATTAATACTCAGACAAGTGTTCCCTGATGAGTGGTCTGTAGGTAGCAAAGATGTATCAATCTGAAGGCACCCAGTGAAGAGATGGGTTAAGTGACAGGACAAGAGAGAGAAATGAGTACAGCATCAAGAGCATAGCTGGGGGTGTCAGCAACAACTCCACCTACTTTTCTGTTTTCTCCTAGGACCAGGTTAGAGTATTTTCTTTTTCTTTTTTTTTCCCTCCAGTATCTTTCTTCTCCTTTGGTTGAATTATTCCTCTGTGTCCTGCATCCTATATTCCTTCTGTTCTCCTTCCATCTAGTTTGAATGGTTCTTGGTAAAGCAGTTTGATGGACAGTGAAGAGGAAATTAGTTCAATGTGGGATAGAAACAGATAAAGTATTTTTACACAGACAATACAGATACAAAGATCAGAAATGTTGGTTGTACGCTTTAAAGGAATTACAGTTTGTTATGGGCCAGTGATAATGAGACCTAAAATGTACAATTTATGCAAAGAAGAAACAGAATGACTTGAACTCTATCCAGTGAGCTAATAGACAACAAATCTCTTTGTCACCCATTATTAATTTGACACAAACAATACAAGTTTTCTTATATATGGAAGACTTTTAAACATTATCAGAAATAGATGCAATGTTATAAATGCCATTTTAAAATTTATTTTGTGCCTTCGGCGCAGAGATAGCATCTGTCTGGCCACATGGTGGGCGTCTTTTTCCGAGGTGGGGTGCCGACCCGGGCCCCCAGCGATGTCGGTGGCCTTTGTACCTGACTGGATGAGGGGCAAGACAGAAGTTAATCAAGAGACTATCCAGCAGCTCCTGGAGGAGAATGACCAGCTGATCTGTTGTATCGTGGAGCATCAGAACAAGGGTGGATCGAAGGAGTGTGTCCAGTACCAGCACGTGTTACATAGAAATCTCATTTATTTAGCTACCATCGCAGATGCCAGCCCATCCAGTACTTCAAAAGCAATGGAATGATCTTTCAGTTGTAAGGAATAATTGAATGTAATCCATCTCCTATAAAATGGAGACAGGATCGTTACCAACTCAACTGATTAAAACATGAAACCTCTGGTTCTTTTTAAAATGTGAAAATGTGAAGAAAGCTACTAGTTTAACTATATTCTCAATGTAAATACTTATTTTCATAATTAATCAGATCCCCCAGAAAGTAGACCCCAGGTGTCCTCTTTCCTGAAATGGGAGTGTGTTTGGATAACAAAGACATCATGGGCATCTTCAAGACTACTCTTTAGTTTCAGCCTGAAGAGGAAACTGAGTAGGTGTTGGAGGATCAGCAGGAATTGCTGAGACTGACTGAGCCTTTGCCAAATGATACAGTATCTGTGTGCTCCCATCCAGTTTGTAAATGTGTTCCCCCGACCCCTCTTCTCTTCTTGGGTTAATTTGAAATAAAGCTTGCTTTTCCACAAAAGAACAATATGAAGGTATAGATATTTCCATGTAAAGTGTTATATTGGTTCCCTTAAAAATTGTAAGGTCTTAATAACCATAAGGTATGTAACAATACTACTGTTATATGTTGCCAACAAAATTAATGGTGATTTTTTTAGTATTATCTAGTATCATCTGACAATAAAAGATGTGTAAGATGTGTAATTTTTTTAAAAAAATAAATAAAATAAAACTTATTTTGTATTTATGAATTTTATGAATCTTCTCATATCATAAACCAAAAGACATTTCTCTCAAACACACTTTGGGAAAGATATAATGGGACCATCTTGTGATTGGCATTTGTTTAGCCCCCTTGATAATATTTTAAAGTGAGTCATGTTTAAAACATAATCTAAAATTATATTCATCAAAATTATCTTACCCTCCTGCCTAGTATAGGCTTCTTAAGGGGAAGAGTTTTGCTTTTCTCAACTATAAGTCTGAGCAAAATGCCTTGAAAGTGGGAAATACTAAAAAATATGTATGTTAAATTTTCATAGATATAACATAAGAGACAAGAACTGTCATCTTTCCAAAGAAGCTTATGAATACCTTCTAACATTAATACATATCAAAAGAATCATAAGCAACTAAACTATTATTATTCTGGATCCTCTGTTTGAAGTACTTCTTCAGTAAGATTTATTATACTTGAGATCCAACACGGCGGCGGGCGCGGAGAGATCAAGTCTCTGACCTCTTCAGCTGCTCGGGCATAGGGAGTCGTAAACCGTCTAAATGCTGTTTGCTCAGGATCACTAGGCAATGCTGAGCTGATGTGGATCTGGGGCGAATAGTCTGGGCCTCTCAGAACACACACCGAGCCCGGATCGGCTGAATTCAAGCTCCTGTTCGCCTGCGTCTCGCAGACAAATCGCTGTGACTCAGCACTAAATGATCCCGTTGAAACAACTGGTCGGCCCTTCTGAACCTGCGGAGGTTAATACCAACCGAGCCTTCATAGGCAGTGGCCACAGGATTGAGACGGGGCTTGGGAGAGCCAGTCAGGACCCACCCGTTGGATTGGCCACCCAGCAAAGGGAATGAACTGTCGCCATTTGCATGGGATACCACCATGGCAGAAAACTGACGTCACCAGAATGCGGCGGAGAAGATAACTTCATTGAAACCGGCGGCGGCAACAGGTGTGTAACCCCCTACCCCTTCCTCTCCACACAGCGGGGAAACCTTAAGGGCCTCTCCCAGCTCTCCCGTGAGTGTGATATTCAGATTGAGGGAATCAGGAGTGGCGTGGGACCTGTGGCGCGGAATCCCCAGCTACCGCTCCCACCAGTGCTGATAACTAAGGTCTCTTGCACCAGCTACCGGAGGCGTGGCTACCGGAGGGCAAGCAAAATTTGCTGAGGGTTCTCAGCCCCAAGTTCCACAAACTTAGGGTCTGAGGGAATGGCAAACGGGGAGAGTGTGCCCAGTCGTTCAAGAAAATAGGGCTCCTGGAAGCAGCAGACCTGGTGTGTAGCCAGTATTGTGGTGAGCGTCACTGGTGAGCGGGGCCTGGCTTGAGGAAAAGTGGGGAAGTGACTAGACACAAGAGAAGGCCCTAGGCACTCAGGATTGGAGACCCACCCAGTCTGGGAGGAGGAGCTGCTGCACAGTGATTGGTTCCCGCGTATTGAGAGGAGAAGCTTGGCCCGGTGGGCACAGCTCCACCTACTGGAAGAGAAGTTAATCAAACTCTAAAACTGCATTTATTAAATTTTTTTGGGGGGGTTTCATTTTCATTTTTTTAATTTTTTAAAATTTTTTTTATTATTTTTTTAATTTTAATTTTAATTTTTTTTATTATTTTTAATTTTTTTTTCTTTTTTCTTTTCTATTTTTTTGTCTTTTCATTTCTTTTAAATTTCCTTATTCCCCCTTCCTTGAATTCTACCTGCTTACTCTCATTCTCTTTAGACTTCTTCCCTTCCCTTCTAATACCTTTCCTCCCAAGCATCAAATAAATTTATAGGAGTAAACAGTAACTCAGCAGTCAAACAGAACAAGAAGTAACATGACCAGCATGAAAAAGCAAGGAAGAAAAGGAGTACAAACAATGCAGGACAGCCTAAATATTCAGGAGGACCTAGAGGCATCAGAAAAATGGCCAAATAAAGAACTCAAGGAATACCTTAGACAGATGGAATGGAATCTTAAAGAGGATATGAGACAGCAAATTCAAACAGTGAAAGAACACATTGAAAATGAATTACATAAACAAATAAAAGAAGAAAATAAGCATTTTTATCAGGAGATAGAGATTATAAAAAAAATCAAACAATAATTCTAGAAATGAAGGAAACTATAAACCAAATTAAAAACTCAAATGAGAGTATCACTAACAGAGTGGAGCGTGTAGAAGCCAGAACGTCAGATAATGAAGACAAAATATATCATCTTGAAAAACGTCTAGCCAACTCAGAAAGGCTGGTAAAAAATCACGAGAAAAACATCCAAGAGATATGGGATAACATAAAAAAACGAAACTTAAGAGTCATCGGGATAGAGGAAGGTATAGAGGTTCAAACCAAGGGAATGAGCAACCTGCTGAATGAAATAGTTATAGAAAAATTTCCAGATATAAAAAAGGAAACGGATATACAAATTGTCGATGCATACAGGACACCGAGCATACAAAATCACAGTAGACCAACGCCAAGACACATTGTTATGAAGATATCCAAAATACAGAACAAAGAGAAAATATTAAAAGCTATAAGAGAAAGGAGGCAGATTACATTCAGGGGTAAACCAATAAGGTTAACAACGGATTTTTCATCACAGACGCTGAAAGAGAGAAGATCCTGGAACAATGTATTTCAAACACTGAAAGACAATGGATGCCAACCAAGAATTTTGTATCCAGCAAAATTAAGCTTCAGGTACGACAACGAAATAAAAATCTTTCATGATAAACAAAAGTTAAAAGAATTTGCAGCCAGAAAACCAGCACTGCAAAGCATCTTGAGCAAAACACTACACGAGGAAGAAATGAAAAACAATAACCAAAACCAACAGTGGGAAGTACCTCAGTAAAGACAGAGGGCGGGGGGAAAGCTAATCATGGATAAACAGACTAAATTAAAAAAAAAGATAGATAAATAATCAAACATGGCTGGAAGTACAAACCATATATCAATAGTAACTCTAAATGTTAATGGCTTAAACTCTCCAATAAAGCGATATAGGCTGGTAACATGGATTATAAAAACAAATCCAACAATATGCTGCCCCCAGGAGACACATCTGATTGGAAAAGACATACACAGGCTGAAGGTGAATGGTTGGGAAAAAATATACCATGCACACGGTCCTTGTAAGCAAGCAGGGGTGGCCATACTCATATCGAGTAAAATCGACTTCAAGACTGAGTTAATCAAAAGGGATAAGGAAGGACATTATATACTGTTAAAAAGAACCATTCACCAACAAGACATAACAATTATCAATATTTATGCACCAAATAATGGTGCTGCGACGTTCATAAAACAAACTCTCCTCAAGCTCAAGAATCAAATAGACCACAACACAATAATTATGGGTGACTTCAACACACCTCTCTCACCATTGGACAGATCCTCCAAACAAAACTTGAATAAAAAACTATAGAACTCAATATCACAATCAATAACCTAGACTTAACTGACATATATAGAATATATCAACCATCATCAAGTGGATATACTTTTTTCTCAGTAGCACATGGATCCTTCTCAAAAATAGACCATATATTAGGCCATAGGGCAACCCTCAGTAAATATAAAGGGGTGGAGATAATACCATGCATTTTATCTGATCATAATGGAATGAAACTGGAAATCAATGATAAAAGAAGGAAGGAAAAATCCTACATCACATGGAAAATGAACAATATGTTACTGAATGATCAATGGGTTACAGAAGACATAAAGGAGGAAATCAAAAAATTCTTAGAGATAAATGAAAATACAGACACAACATATTGGAATCTATGGGACACAATGAAAGCAGTTTTAAGAGGGAAATTCATCGCCTGGAGGTCATTCCTCAAAAAAAGAAAAAACCAACAAATAAATGAGCTCACACTTCATCTCAAAGCCCTAGAAAAGGAAGAGCAAAACAACAGCAAATGTAGCAGAAGGCAAGAAGTAATTAAAATCAGAGCAGAAATCAACGAAATTGAAACAAAAGAAACTATTGAAAAAATTGACAAAACTAAAAGTTGGTTCTTCGAAAAAATAAAGATCAACAGACCCTTAGCCATGCTGATGAAGAGATGAAGAGAGAGAACTCAAATTACTAACATACGGGATGAAAAAGGCAATATCACAACAGATGCTACAGAAATACAGAAGACAATTAGAGATTATTTTGAAACCCTATATTCCAATAAAATAGAAGATAGTGAAGATATCGATAAATTTCTTAAGTCATATGATTTGCCCAGACTGGGTCAGGAGGATACACACAATTTGAACAGACCAATATCAATAGATGAAATAGAAGAAGCCATCAAAAGACTACCAACCAAGAAAAGCCCAGGACCGGATGGGTATACAGTGGAGTTTTACAAAACCTTTAAAGAAGAATTAATACCAATACTTTTCAAGTTATTTCAGGAAATAGAAAAAGAGGGAGCTCTTCCAAATTCATTCTATGAGGCCAACATCACCCTGATTCTGAAACCAGACAAAGACACCTCAAAGAAAGAAAACTACAGACCAATCTCTAATGAACCTAGATGCAAAAATCCTCAATAAAATTCTGGCAAATCGGATACAAAAACACATCAAAAAAATTGTGCACCATGATCAAGTAGGATTCATCCCTGGGATGCAAGGATGGTTCAATATATGGAAATCAATAAATGTTATTCACCACATCAATAGACTCAAAGATAAGAACCATATGATCATCTTGATAGACGCAGAAAAAAGCATTCAACAAAGTACAGCATCCCTTTATGTTCAAAACACTAGAAAAACTAGGGAAAACAGGAACTTACCTCAACATTGTAAAAGCTATCTATGCTAAGCCTGAGGCTAGCATCATTCTGAATGGAGAAAAATTGAAGGCATTCCCTCTAAAATCTGGAACAAGACAGGGATGACCTCTATCACCACTTCTATTCAATATAGTTCTGGAAACACTGGCCAGAGCAATTAGACAGACGAAAGAAATTAAAGGCATAAAAATAGGAAAAGAAGAACTTAAATTATCACTATTTGCAGCTGACATGATTCTATACCTAGCAGACCCAAAAGGGTCTACAAAGAAACTATTAGAGCTAATAAATGAATTCAGCAAAGTGGCAGGATATAAAATCAACACGCATAAATCAAAGGCATTTCTGTATATCAGCGACAAAACTTCTGAAATGGAAATGAGGAAAAACACCCCAATCACAATATCCTCAAAAAAAATAAAATACTTGGGAATCAACCTAACAAAAGAGGTGAAAGATTTATACAATGAAAACTACAGAACCCTAAAGAGAGAAATAGAAGAAGATCTTAGAAGATGGAAAAATATACCCTGTTCATGGATAGGCAGAACTAACATCATCAAAATGGCGATATTACCAAAAGTTCTCTATAGGTTTAATGCAATGCCAATCAAAATCCCAATGGCATTTCTTGTAGAAATAGATAAAGCAATCATGAAATTCATATGGAAAAATAAAAGACCCAGAATAGCAAAAGCAACTCTAAATAGGAAGTGTGAATCAGGCGGCACAGCGATACCAGATTTCAAACTATACTACAGAGTAATAGTAACAAAAACAGCATGGTACTGGTACCAAAACAGGTGGGTAGACGAATGGTACAGAATAGAGGACACAGAGACTAATCCACAAAGTTACAACTATCTTATATTTGATAAAGGGGCTAAAAGCATGCAATGGAGGAAGGATAGCATCTTCAACAAATGGTGCTGGGAAAACTGGAAATCCATATGCAACAAAATGAAACTGAATTCCCTTCTCTCGCCATGCACAAAAGTTAATTCAAAATGGATCAAGGAGCTTGATATCAAATCAGAGACTCTGCGTCTGATAGAAGAAAAAGTTGGCTCCGATCTACATATTGTGGGGTAGGGCTCCAAATTCCTTAATAGGACACCCATAGCACAAGAGTTAATAACAAGAATCAACAAATGGGACTTACTTAAACTGAAAAGTTTTTTCTCAGCAAGAGAAACAATAAGAGAGGTAAATAGGGAGCCTACATCATGGGAACAAATTTTTACTCCTCACACTTCAGATAGAGCCCTAATATCCAGAGTATACAAAGAACTCAAAAAATTAAACAATAAGATAACAAATAACCCAATCAACAAATGGGCCAAGGACCTGAACAGACACTTCTCAGAGGAGGACATACAATCAATCAACAAGTACATGAAAAAATGCTCACCATCTCTAGCTGTCAGAGAAATGCAAATCAAAACCACCCTAAGATACCATCTCACTCCAGTAAGATTGGCAGCCATTATGAAGTCAAACAACACAAACAACAACAAGTGCTGGCGAGGATGTGGGGAAAAGGGTACTCTTGTACATTGCTGGTGGGACTGCAAATTGGTGCGGCCAATTTGGAAAGCCCAATGGAGATTCCTGGGAAAGCTGGGAATGGAACCACCATTTGACCCAGCTATTGCCCTTCTCAGACTATTCCCTGAAGACCTTAAAAGAGCGTACTACAGGGATACTGCCACATCGATGTTCATAGCAGCACAATTCACAATAGCTAGACTGTGGAACCAACCCAGATGCCCTTCAATAGAGGAATGGATTAAAAAAATGTGGCATTTATACACCATGGAGTATTACTCTGCACTAAAAAATGACAAAATCATGGAATTTGCAGGGAAATGGATGGCATTAGAGCAGATTATGCTAAGTGAAGCTAGCCAATCCCTAAAAAGCAAATGCCAAATGTCTTCTTTGATATAAAGAGCACAACTAAGAACAGAGCAGGGAGGAAGGGCAGGAGGAAAAGATTAACATTAAACAGAGACATGAGGTGGGAGGGAAAGGGAGAGAAAAGGGAAATTGCATGGAAATGGAAGGAGACCCTCATTGTTATAGAAAATTACATATAAGAGGTTGTGAGGGGAATGGGAAAAAAAACAAGGAGAGAAATGAATTGCAGTAGATGGGGTAGAGAGAGAAGATGGGAGGGGAGGGGAGGGGGCATAGTTGAGGATAGGAAAGGTAGCAGAATACAACAGTCACTAATAGGGCATTATGTAAAAATGTGGATGTGTAACCGATGTGATTCTGCAATCTGTATTTGGGGTAAAAATGGGAGTTCATAGTCCACTTGAATCTAATGTATGAAATATGATATTTCAAGAGCTTTGTAATGTTTTGAACAACCAATAAAAAAGATTTACTATACTTTATGTATATGATGGGACAAGGAGAGGGAAATATTTTCTCACATAGAGTTTATATTTTAACTTCCTCATGGAATTCAGAATTAAACATCCAAAGCAGAATACCCCTCAAACAGAAGATAGATCATTTTGCAGAAAAGTCCAAGAATCAGTTTCTCTGGGGAACCCTGGTGTTTTACTTTTGTTCTTATTTCTGCACAATTGCCAACAGTCTCTGATAAGAGTGACTTTATAGACAGCATAATGAGATTTTGTATTTTTCTGTCTGGTAATGATGAAATGATTGAAGCCCAGCTTCAACTAACTCTTCACAAGAAAAGAAAAAAAATGACTTTTATAAGTAATAATGGTTGAAATACAGACCTCTTAGAAAATATGGGATGAAGAAACCTAAGGCAATACAAAGAGATGTTTAGTATCTTCTGCCATGACAGAGACCCATAGGTCCTCTGGTTCAGACTTTGAAAGCAGGGAGAAAGCACATTCATCTGGTAGCACTGAGGAGCTAGTATATGAGATTTGGTGGTTTGATGGAATTTTGGTGGTAGAGATGAGGGATAGAGGTTTTTTCTAGGCTGCAAGAGAAGCAGAGAGAGAAAGCAAAGAGTGGGTTTAGAGGGTTGAAGCATAGGGAATGCAAAAGTTTCAAGTGAACAAGATCAGAAGAAAGAGAAATTTGATGGGGAAGGCTTTGGAAACCAGGTTCAAGAATCATCCACAATTTACTTCGTGAGCGTAGGGGATCACTAAAGGCATTGAGTTAAGTTGTGTTACAATCAAAATGATATTTTAGGAAGACGAATCTGGCAGTATTTTTGAAGGGTGAACTGGAGGATGGAAGTCCAGGCAGTAAACCACTGTGAAATACACACTGTATTTCACATTACTAATACACATTGTTACACTCAAAGAGTGTAGATAAGCTAGGATACAATGGGTTAATGATGAGCCAGTGGTGAGAAAATCAGAAGCAATTGGGAAAGTAATGGATTAAAATTTTTTTTTAGTTGTAGGTGGACACAATATCTTTATTTTATTTATTTATTTTTATGTGGTGATGAGGATCAAACCCAGTGCCTCACATGTGCCAGGCAAGCAATTTACCACTGTGCTACAACCTCATCCCAAAATAATGGATTTTTAAGAGAATAATGTACCAAGTATTTACCCTGAGGGGTTTGATTACTTTGTATCTAGTTTCTTCAAAATGACTTTAAGAGTTTTTCCTCTTTTATTATGTTTTAATTCATTTTTATAACAAATGAATTTACAAATGCACCTTGGGTATATGGATAAACTACTCTACCTGTCCTTGGTTGTTATAGCAGAATCTATCTTGTGACCACAGGGTGAATGAAGGGATTTAATTTTATGGTGATATTATCAGTAGTTTCAAACTTGGAAATGTCATGGTTTTCCTGGAGTCAGGAAGGAATGGAAGGATTTCTATTTTGGGAGTTTTTGGCTAGAGGGAGGAGTGAAGAGACATGAAACCACTGTGGGGAGGCTTTGTTTCCTTTTAAGATACTATCTTTATTTAGAATCCCACTTTTAAATTGAAGAAGTAAGGCCACTTGCAGACACTTTGTACAAAGACTTAAAAATATTTAAGACTTTAGGTTTTACCAGAGACAACTACTTAACTTGATTCCATACCATCCTGCAAAACCAAGCTTTCCTCACTTATGGCAGACACATTTTTTCCCTGGGCTTGCCTGATGCTTCATCATCATCATAATGATTTGGTCATGTTGTATCTATACCCAGAATGACATTCCCTCACTACTCCAGATAAATTCTACTTGCTTCTCAGTTCTATTCATCTTTTCAGATGTGAGTCCTTCCTCCCTGAATGAAGTTTTCACTGTGTACTTTCATCAAAGGAGTCTGTTTCTCATAATCGTGAAATGTTCCCTTAGCATATTTCATTCTACCAGAATAGAATAAAAGCCATTAGCTTTGAACTTGAATAGACCTGGATTCGAATTTCAAATCTTTGATTTGATAGGCATTCAGGTTTGGGAATATTGGTTAATTTTTATGAGCCTTCATTATTTCCTTTGAAAAGGAAATTGGTAATAAGATTGAGTTAATGATTACATAAGATGATGTATTTGAGGTGCCTAGGAAAGAGTTGATTTTCAGGAATATGTGCTTTCTTGGTTAGAAGAAAAAGAAATGTGCTCACATTAATTTATGCAAAAAAAGAGGTTATCAGAAAGACACAAGGATGTCTTAGAAGAATCCAAGAAAGACTGAACAACCAGGCTGCAGAGTCAGTGAGAACTGAGATAGTTTCAGAGCTGCTCCTTTCCCACCTTGCCTCTCTATCCATGGCTTCACCTTTCTTCTCGGTACAGCTGCTCTGATAGTTCTCTCCTAGTCAACCTTCTGTGAGTCTAAGTCCACATATCCAGTTAATGATAGAGACAAACTTATATTTGGGCCTGTTTAACTCCAGAGCTCATGTTCTATATATAAATTATATATTATTTGTAAATAAAATACTGGTTTAGGGAAATAGCATGGGTCTGCACTGGCCAATGTCTCACTATAATATTGTTTGTCTGATGACAGTATAGTTTGAAGCAGATTTTTGATTGAAGAAGAATCTAAGTGGTTTGCTGGGCTAAAACACTATTGGTTCCATATCTGTCTCTGCTCTTCTCAGAATTTTTGGAAAAGAACACTGAAATGTACCTAAGATTGTATTTTTAATTAAATATTGGTCTAGGAAGTTTGTAATGAACAAGAATACTTATCTTTCAAATAAGATAACAAAGCATGTAATAAAATCAACTTGCTTTGAGTACAATCTGAAGAAAGCAGTAGGTCTGCAGATTGTGCCCCCAAACTGATGTCATGGCTCTCAGGAGCAGTCTATGCTGCACTGAGATTCCAAAGAGCCTCTTGTTCCCATTCTAAAGACAAGACATGCAGTTCATTATAAGCCAATTAAAACTTAAATGCTTTAAATCAAAGGTGTTAACACTCCTAAAATAGAGAATAAGTTTAAAATAAACTAAAATATAAAAGACCAAAGATAGAAGAATGTGGTTATTTAAATAAAACGTAAAAATATTGGAATGGTAAATTCATACATGCAAGTATTACTCTAGGATATGCAGGGGCAACCCTAGAGTGCATCTGAAATGATATTCTCTTGACAGAACAGAGAAAAGCACTGCAAATTACAAAATGCCTAGGCCAAGTCATTGAATATACTTGATTAGTACATTTGAGAAACCAAATAATTACAGAAAGAGTATCTTCCAGTCTTATATTTATAGTTTCTTCTTTCTTCCTCTTAATTTTGAATCCAGGAATGCAGCTATATACAAAAGTTTCCCCCCCACCTGTGGAATTTCAAATCAGATCCCTTAGGATTATATGGAAATTCCAGATATTTTCTAGATGGTGCAGCAAAAATGGTAGGATTTTGCTGAAAGGATTTTTGCAAAAATGTCTCACTCTGCTCTATTCTTCAGGGTAAGGAGGGGAGATAAAAGGGCCAGTCACTCAAAAACTCCTGTTTCTAGCGTAGGAGAAAGAAGGCACATCCTCTCAGGCCTGGGTGGAGACAAAACAGTACCTGGTAGATGTATTTTGAATGGGAGGAAAAGTGATGTTCAGGAACAGTGGAAGTTGCGTGAACAAACAAAAATCAATAAACGTAATTCACTATATAAATAGACTTGAGGGCAAGAATTGCATGATTATCTCAAAAGATGCAGAAAAAGCATTTGAAAAAATACAGCACCCATATATGTTTAAAACACTTGAAAAATGAAGGATAGAAGAAACTTACCTCAATATTGTAAAGGCTGTATATAAAAACCCAAGGCAAACATTATACTGAATGGAGAAAAACTGAAAACATTTTCTCTGAAAACAGGAACAAGACAAGGATGCCCACTCTCACCACTCCTATTTAATATAGTCCTTGAAACTCTAGCCAGAACAATTAGGTAAGAGAGGAAAAGTAAAGGGATAGGAATAGGAAAAGAAGAGCTCAAATTATTTCATTTTACTGATGACATGATCCTGTATTTAGGAGACTCAAAAAACTCCACCAGAAGACTCCTGGAACTCATAAGTGAATTCAGCAAAGTAGCAGGATTCAAGATCAACACTCATAAATCAATTGAGTTCCTATACTCCAATGATGAATCTGCTGAAAGAGATATTAAGAAATCTATCCCATTCACAATAACCACACACACATACACACACACATACACACACACAAGACAACAATGACAACAACAAAGACCAAAAAAACCCTTGGTAATCAATTTTACAAAAGAGGCGTAGGACCTCTATAGTAAAAACTATAGAACACTAAAGGAAGAAATTGAAGAAGACCTTAAACGATAGAAAGACAGACCTTCCATACTCTTGGAAGGCCAGAATTAATATTGTCAAAATGGTTATACTACCAAAAGTGTTATGCAGATTCAACACAAACCCCCATCAAAATTCCAATGATGTTCTTCACAGAACTAGAAAAGCAGTTAGGAAATTCATTTGGAAAAATAAAAGCCCCAGAATAACCAAAGCAACTCTTAGCAAGAAAAGTAAAGCAGGAGGCATCACAATACCAAATCTTAAATTATACTACAGAGTTTTAGTAACAAAGACAATATGGTACTGGCACCAAAATGTGCATGAAGACCAACGGAAATGAATAAAAGACACAGAGATAAAATGACATAAATACAGTTATTTCATACTAGACAAAGGCATCATAAACATACAATGGAGAAAAGATAGACTCCTCAAAAAATGGTGCTTGGAAAACTGGAAATCAATAAGTAGTAGAATGAGATTGAATCCCTGTCTCTCACCCTGCACAAAATTCACCTCAAAGTGGATCAAAGACCTGGAAATTAGTTCAAGTACTATAGTAATTTAGAATTTTTTACATATTTTATTTTTTACAATGGTATGAATTGATGCTATGATTTTTTTTTTAGATGAGAAAATCAATGCACAAAAAAATGAAGTATCTTGCCCAAGCATGTGCAGTTAGTGAGTAGCAGAGTGGGTATCCAAACCTGGGCAGCTTGCTCAGCACTACACATTCTGCTTTTATGCACTCTCATTTATCAAATTACCCTACTGGAAAACCAAAGGGATAATGTGTTTAATATTCTAAAATTTGAATTTTTACTTATTTAAAAATTAGAAAAATAATGCTTAGCTAACTACAGGGAATTATATAATATTAAAAGTAAGACAATTTATTTTAAAATACTATTCTATAACTATTAACAGATTGCTATTAATAGTTATAGGAGATTTTTGGAGATTTTTTTAATGCTCATGATACAAGTGTTTTCTAAAACAAAAGTGGAATAGGAGGTAAATATTGTTTCACACCTTGCTTTCTATAAAACAATTCATGATATCAGTACATAAAAATTTATGTATAGCTTATATATATTTTAAAATGTACAGATTGTTTACATATTAAAAGCAACTGCCTAATGTTCTATTTTATGTACATATAGTGATTTATTTAACTATGCTTCACTGATGGTCATTTATTTTATCCCCCAATTTTTATGACTTCAACAACATGGTAATGAACTTCCTTGAATATGTGTCTTAATGTACATGTGCATGGCTTTCTATAGAACAGATCAGTAGAAGTGACATACATGTACCTTGGGTAATGATGTTCATCTCATTTTACCATCTTTCCTGCCCCCATGTACCCTTCTCACCTGCCCTCCCTTTTGCCCCACCAAAGTTTCTCCATTTTTCTCATTCCCCCTCTCATTATGAATCAGCAACCACTTATCAGAGAGAACATTCAGCCTTTGTTTTGGGGGATTGGCTTACTTCGCTTAGCATGATATTCTCCAACTCTATCCCTTTACCTGCAAATGCCATAATTTTATTCTCTTTTAATGCTGAGTAATATTTCATTGTGTATATATACTACAGTTTCTTTATCCATTCACCTATTGAAGGGTATCTAGGTTGCTTCCACAGTTTAGCTATTGTGAATTGAGCTGATATGAACGTTGATGTGGCTGCGTTACTATGCTATGGTGATGTTAAGTCCTTTGGGTACAGACAGAGAAGTGGGATAGCTGGGTCAAATGATGGTTTCCTTCCAGGTTTTTCTAAGGAATCTCCATACTGCTTTACAGAGTGGTTACACCAATTTTCAGTCCTACCAGCAATGTATGAGTGCGTCTTTTCCCCCACATTCTCTCCAACATTTATTGTTGTCTGTACTCTTGATAACTGCTATTCTTACTGGCAGATGAAATCTTAGAGTAGTTTTGATTTGCATTTCTCTAGAGATGTTGAACATTTTTCATATATTTGTTGATTGAATGTATATCTTCTGAGAAGTGTCTGTTCAGCTCCTTAGCCCATTTACTGATTGGGTTATTTTTTTTGGTGTTAAGTTTTTTGAGTTCTTTATATAACCTGGAGATTAGTGCTCTATCTGATGTGTGTTTGGCAAAAATTTGCTCCCAAAATGCAGGCTCTCTCTTCATCTCATTGATAGTTTCTTTTGCTGAGAAGCATTTTAGTTTGAGTTCATCCCATTTATTAATTCTTGAGTTTATTTCTTGCACTTTAGGAGTCTTTTGGGAGTCTTGTTAAGACTCCTTGCGCTTTTAGGAGTCTTGTTAGTCTTGCGCTTTTAGGAGTTTTTGGAGTCTTGTTAAAGAAGGCCTAATCCAATGTAATGAAGATTTGGGCATACTTTTTCCTCTATTAGGCACAGGATCTCTGGAATAATTCCTAGGTTCTTGATCCACTTTGAATTGAATTTTGTGCATGGTGAGAGATAGGGGTTTATTTTCATTTTGCTGCATACGAATTTCCAGTTCTCCCAATACCATTTGTTGAAGAAGCTATCTTTTCTCCAATGCATGTTTTTGGTGCCTTTGTCTGGTATGAGATAACTGTAATTATGTGGGTTTGTCACTGTGTCTTCCATTCTGTACCATTGGTCTACATGTCTATTTTGGTGCCATGGGTAATGCTTATTTAAAGAATCATTCACATTAATTTGCTTTTTCCAGAATTGGCCTGCTGCATTCTAAAAATAATGCTAAGAAGAACATATAAACTAAGAGCTTATTATGTAATAAAAGAGGGAAGGAAGTAGAGGTGGGGGGAGGGAAGGGTAAGGAAAGCCCCTGGGGACTGAATGAGAACAAGATATATTTCTTGCTTTTAAAATTATGTCAAAATTGATTCTACTGTTGTGTATAACTAAAAAGAAACAATAATAAATAAATAAAATCCCCTAAATGAAGAGGAAGCTTCAGAAGCCACAGAAAGGTTTAGTCTGGTCTTAAGAGGATGGTCCCCTCATGGCAGTGCCTCTCCCCCGCTTGAGGAAGGGTAAGAGAAGGCCCTTTTGTGAGCACAACCAGGAAGGTGAGTCAGCTCTGGAGCAGCTTCTCACATGGAGCATTTCAAATCAATTTGGAAGCTGGATGGGGTGACGCATGCCTGTAATCTCAATGGCTCAGGAGACTAAGATAGGAGACTCCGAATTCAAAGCCAGCCTCCACAATGGCGAGGTGCTAAGCAACTCAGTGAAACCCTGTCTTTAAATAAAATGCAAAATAAGGCTGGGGATGTGGCTTAGTGGGAAGAGTGCCCCTGAATTCAATCCACAGTAGAAAAAAACAAACAAACAAAACCCAAGTCAAATCAATTTGGAAAGAACCAGTGCTATTACAGATGATGTTTCCCTGCAGATAGATATTTCACAGTGTGCTAGAATCTCATCATTCTCCCAGCTGAGAGGCAGATGTTGGGCTGGTGATCTACAATGTCCCTTTTCTGACTTTTATTGCAGTAAATGAGTTTAAGGACAGTGACATTTTGTATAATTCTATGTCAGGAAAATTTAGTGTCATCTCTTTATATGAGATGGGATTTGGTAAACTGTAACATACTTAGTTCATCTTGCTTTGAAATAGCTTTCAACTATTTTTAACCACATTAAAGAATAAAGACTTTTTTCTTCGGGTGAGGCTGCTACACAAATTCACAGTAGCTTAAAGTACATTCTATGCCTACCAAAGAAAATTTATGTCAGAAGGGGAAAAAAAAGGTCAGAGAGATTCCTATTTTTCTACCACTGAAAAAATAACACATACATGCTTGAATGTTTTAAAAGGGAAATTTAATCAATATAATTTCCTGTTACTTGGAAGCTGCTTAACATGGTTATTTAAAAACAAAGCAAAACACAGGGCATACATTCAAGATCTTATTACTAGTTTTAGGACATTGGGCAAATCACTTACCTGCTTTGTAAGGTAGGAATAGCTCCCCAACCCCTCACCTTTCCAGATAGGTTTGAAAATGAAACTGTGTTATCTAAAAGAGTGTGGAACATTTAATGTGGTATAAAAAAATAGCTAAAAATGTATGGCAGATGCCATCAATCATCTATCCAATAATAATTTTCCTTTATTCTATTTATATATATATATTTTGTAAGAGATGGTTCTTTGAGCTTAATCAGTCTTTCTAAAATATTCCCTTATTTCCTCAAGTCCTTAAATTTCACATAATATTCATAACATAATCTAAGGAAAATATTTGAATTGACTTTCCAAGAAAAATCTAAATAATACAATTCTCAAAGCAATAGTGAAGAAAGTCATTAACTGCAAAGAAGCATAAAGAGTGTGAGAATGACTTTTGTCCTTGTCTAGGAGATTCATCATGAATATTTCCAATGTGGATAAAGCCTTTATCTTAAGTCAGTCACTTATAATGGATTTTTGCTTCTTCAGATTTTTTTTTTTAAATTTGCTTAAATTTATTTTTTAAGCAACACATAAAAATATAAAAATTACACATACTAATGCAATACCACTTATGTGGTATATTGATGTATATTGATACATGCATATATTGTATAATGTTTAAATCGTGATAAAAATTTTTGTCTCCTCAAATATTTATCATTTCTGTATGGTAAAAATATTCAAAATTCTTTTGTTTAGCTTTTAGAAATATAAAGTTTATTATCATTATCTATAGTCATCCTTCTGTGCAAGAGCACACCAGACTTGTTAATCATGTTTAACTATAACTTAGTGTTCATTGATCAACCTTTCCTCATCCTTCCCTTCCTCCTGCTAGGGAAAGAGGGCCCAACTCTGGTAGCCACTATTCCATTCTCAACTTCTGTGAGATCAACTCTTTTGTATTTCACATGTGAGTGAGATCATGTGGTACTTTTCTTTCTGAGCCTTGCTTATTTCATTTGACAAAATGACATCCAGTTCCACCAATGTTGTTGCAAATGACAGAACTTCATTTTTTTTTTTTTTTGGCTGAAAAGTATTCCGTTGTGTTATATGCCACTTTTTCTGTATTGCTTCATCAGTTGATACCAGTTTCTGGCTGCCTTTGAGCTTCTTGCTAAAAGAATTTCAAAGGTTCTCATCATTTGAAAAGATTGTGCTTGAGTTTCTGTTAACTGTAGCTGGCTGGAAGCATTCTGGGTGATAAATAATTACTAGGTCAAAGTAATTCTATAACTTTGAAAGCCATATTCATTTATCTCTCAAAGCCATTTAGCAAAGACAAAATAGAGGTTTGAATTATTATGCAATAATTCAGATAATGTAGAGTACATCTAAATAATTCAGGCTTCAAAATCTTCCTTTTGAAACAACAGTCTGAATGGGGAAAGAAGTCAGGGCCTTAAACTTCCTGAATTTGTTTTTCCTTTAACTATGTAGATAAGCTGGCAATATTATAAAAAATAAAGGCCTAAGTGAGAAGAAATTATAATTTTTTTTCGAATTTGTTACTATCATGAACAATGCATGCACAAGGTGAGGGAAGAAAAATAAAACATGAAATACATATGAATTAATTTAAATAGTGATGAACTGAGGGAAACCTATTAGCCTTTCTTACAAAGTTCAGAATTTTTAAATATAAACAGTTTAATTTTATTACATTCTAATCTTTGGAGAAGCAGATTCTAAATATTTTAGGTATGATCTGGAGTATATAATTTATACTTCCAAGGTTATATATTGATTTCAGAGAAATACCTTTTTTTTGGCTCTTGTCAAGCTGTTGGGATTTGAACTTACAAAGTTTTTCATGAAAAAAAGATTAAAAGGTCTCTTATGGAAATTGGTTTGAGCTAGATAACCAAAGCTATTTGGCAGTTTTAGGTAGACTTTTAATAGTAGTTTAATCAAAGATAACATTTTCTAAAAGGTAAATATTTGATTTATGCTATAATAATTAAATTATTTGTAATCTCAACTACAAGTTTCTAGTGATATGATTGGCCACTTTTCCAATATTTTGCACTAACATTTCAAAAATAGTTTATGCTGACAGTGATGATTCTGAAATCTTTAAGATCATTCTGAATTGGAAAACTCAGAGTGGCTATTGAATGAAGTGGTATAAATATGTCAAAATATACTCTACTGTATGTATATCTAAAAAGAACAACATACAATGACTTCTGGATTCAAGTTCCTACTGTGTCACTTACTATGACACCTTAAATCATACAACACCAGCCTTCATTTCTCATCTGTAAAATGGAAACAGGGGAAGGTGTATAACAACATCTAACTTACAGGGTTTGGAGATCAAATGGAGTGAAAGTATTATGTAAGGTACCTAGCAGGATGGGTACACACAAATCAACTCTCTTATATTTATGTAAAGCATTACATTTTCTAAATGCTATCATATTATCCCAATTTATTTTGAGTCAATGGGAGGAAGAGAGAACAGATATTGACACCACCTTTTCTTTTTTTTTTTTAACAGAAGATTAAAAAGAGCATGGCAGATGTGGTGGCTCATGCCTGTAATCCCAGCGGCACAGCAGGCTGAGGCAGGAGGATTGAGAATTCAAAGCCAGCCTCAGTAAAAGCGGGGTGCTATAAAGCTCAATGAGACCCTGTCTCTAAATAAAGCACAAAATAGGGCTTGGGATGTGGCTCAGTGGCTGAGTGCCCCTGAATTCAATCACTGTTACCTACCCCCCCTCCAAGTTGAGCAGACTGCTAATGAACCTGAGATTATTCACTCAATGTTCATTAAATCAATATTCACTTAATAAATGAATATTTATTAAGTGCTTTCCATGGGTCAAGTACTGAGTACACATGATACAAATTAATAGAATAACCAAAACAAAAGCTCAGTTGTTTTTTTTTGCCATTTGTAGCCAGTTCTCACATGTGTGTTGTTTTTTTGTCATTTGTAGCCAGTTCTCATGTTTTTGTCAATTTAAAATTTCTTACAGAATAACTTATTTCTCCTTCTTTATTTGCAGCCATGGAGGTACATATGACATCACAAAATCCAAGGCAATGAAACTCACTAGCTTGGAATTTGAAGACTTTTAGGACAGGATGTAGGGACAAAAAAATATTGCTTATTTGACTCTGATGACACTCTCCATTAGTCCATGTAAAGTACTCAGAGCTGCTTTAACTTGCACCTTCTGATTCCATAAGATAGATCACATTCCATAATAGATTTTTTTTTAACTTAGTTTAAACAATGTCAGATTTGCTTTTTTTTTTTTTTGGCAGATACTGGGGACTGAAATTGAGGGCACTTGATCACTGAGCCACATCCCCAGCTCTATTTTGTATTTTATTTTAGAGATAGGGTCTCACTGAGTTGCTTAGCACCTTGCTTTTACTGAGGCAGGCTTTGAATTCACGATCCTCCTGCCTCAGCCTCCTGAGTTGCTGGGATTACAGGCGTGTGCCACTGATTTGCCACTTTTAATCAAGGTTCTTTCTCTCTTGAGAGAACTGGTAGGCCCTCTGAAAGTTTTACATAATTTATATTTAGAAGTCTTGGGATCTGTTTCTAGGAAAACCTTGTTATAATAGAATACGGTATCAGATTGTGTTCACTGTTTCTGCCAGAAAATTATACTTGCTCTTAACAGACAAGTCTTAATTTCATAATTTTTATTACCTCCTATCTAATTTTGATTTGTCCATGTTTTATAGTAGTACATTAGAAATTCTTCATGCTTTAATAGTCACTCTTCTGTTCCCATATATGTACATGAGGAATGGAATTTAATTCTGCATTAAATCAAATCCACAGTGAGATAAAAAGCTTTGTAAGGGGATTTTCCTATGTTATGGTTTGGATCTGAAATGTCCCCTAAAGTCTGTGTCTAATGTATGGTTCCCAGTGCAGCAAGGTTCAGAGGTGGGCTTGGCGTGACTGGATCATGAGGGCCCTAACCTCTTCAGTGGATTAATCTATTAATCCATTGGTTGGTTTATAAAACACTTTGTTTTACTACAAGTCACATAATAATGGGGGTGGATGTATAATTCCACAAGGAGGGAGGGAGAATCCGAGACAATAATCTAGTCGTCACACCTCCCATCTTCTCTAAGGGCACTCTAACACTTTCATCTTATTTATCACATGAATCCAAGGTGAGTTTAGAAAGAACAAAAGAAAGCAGAATCCTAGATAATACAAGGCTGTTTAAACTCAATTTATAAAAGAGAGGATGTGGATGATCATATTTTATGATGTTCTGACAAAAGCATTCAGGTCATCATTCATAGGAACTCTATTCAACCTTAGAGAGAAATACTTTATGTCTTAAATATATACACATAGCTTTTATTAAATACTACATGGCAAGCATAGTCCAAGTTCTTTATGAATATTTTCTCTTAAAAATCCTTCTAAAATTCCTGTGAGGTTTATAGATTAAAAAAAAACACCCAAATTTAGAAAGATTAAATAACTCTCTACAAATGTAAGGAAAGACTAATTGTTCTGTAGCCCCGACAAGACGTCATCAGTGGAGTTGTGTTTATCCCCAGTCACTTAAACAACATCTGCATCAGTGAACACACTTCCACAAACCAGCTAATCAGGGCTGACTCTTCATTTCTGAAAGCTGCCCAGTCAGGACTCACTCCAATAAACACATCTTCTAATTTCAACCAATCAATGGTAGTCTCGAGGGCCAGGAATCAGGCTTCTACAGTTAATGTTAACAAACCAGCTCCTGTGCCAGTGTCCTTGAAATGCATGCTTTCCATCGACCCCTCTGGTGGAGCTCTGCCTGACCCAAACCATCACTGGTTGAAGAAAAAGATATATTCAGCGTTGTCTTTTTATTTCAGATACTGTGTGATGGTCTCATTGTCCTTTGACAGTAACTCAACTAACTACACAGCTGGAAAAATGGTAGAGCCACGTGATAAACCTAATTTCATCTGATTTCTGAAGCTAAACGGAATCAGAATTTTCTCCTGCCGTTCCTCAATCCATGGTGATTGCCATGGAGGCACTTTTCCCTTGGAAAGTCTAGCCGTCAGCTCTTGGATGGTTACTTAACTTTGCATATCTTTTCTCTCAGACTAACCTGCAGCATCATGTGAATCTTATGTAATTTGACATTCAAAGGGTAACTGATTCATCAACTTTTATTTGTTAATTTAAAAAAATGTGCAACAGAGAGCTTCATGGGTGCCAGACAACCAGGTAGTGATGAAATTGGGCCCTTTTAGCTGTCAAGGACTGGCAGCCCAACTGGAAAGCAAGAAGCAGTGCAATGTGAAACCTGCAAGTACAACACAGGGGTCCAGTTCCCACATCTGAAATTAGCATTGTGGCCCTCACTCAGACACAGTCAGATGATGTTTGTTTGTGTTTTAATTATTATTTAAAGCAAATAAATTTTTTCAGAGTTCAAGAAAAAAAATTCATCAGATTTGCTAAAACCCACCAAAAGTCAAGCATTGAATCAGACTACACTAACCTGAATATGAGTTATTTAGGAGGCCCAACCATAAATATGTAGTTTATCAAGTGGTAAAAATTGTATTTAAAGCTGGGCATGATGGTGCTCATCTGTAATCTCAGCAACTCAGGAGGCTGAGGCAGGAGGATCACAAGTTCGAGACCAGTCTCAGTAATTTAGTGTTAATTTTAATTCAGCTTAGTGTGAACCTGTCTAAAAATAAAAAATAAAAAGGACTGGGACTATAGCTCAGTGGTAAAGTGCCCTTGGGTCCAATCCCCAGTAACATCAACAACAACAAAAATTACATCTAAAACAGTATCGTTTTCTGCCTTATTGTCCTAAAAGTTTAGTTTAATTTTTCTTACCAAGTATATTTAGGGTTGTCTAATAACAGGGAATTAGATATTTCTAATAGTTGATGCAAAAGATTATAAAAATATGAAAAGTATTTTAGGATATTTGGCAGGAGCTTGTTTATTAAATTAAAAAATGATCCTCAATTCTACTTTTATTGATTCTTATTTATTTTTGATAGAAAGCTTTTTTTTTTTTCTGAATTATCTTCCACTCCTTTTCCTTAATACTCTACTGGTTTTAAAACATGATGTAATCACTAAAATGAAAGTTTTGTACACAGGAAAAAATCTTTGGTTTATATAGAAAATGTCTGTGTTTTAGATACAGAGGCAATGTTTTCATTTAGTCTTGATTAATGACTGAGCAGCATCTTAGATTTCAGTACTTTTCTTGCTTTTCCAAAACAACTTTGATCTTTGCTGCTAACTTTCTTGGCTGAGCCAAGAATTAAGAGCCACTATGTAATGGTCATTTCTGCTACATAGAGAACTAGATTTTCTCTTGCCTGCTAGGAGCTGCATTGATTTAAGGTGAGATGGTGCACAGTATCAGCAGAGTTATAGTGATCTGAATCAAAAGGACAGTAAATGAACCTCAGAGGGTTTCAAACATTGTTGGAAAAGAGAGTGCTGTGAAGGGCATTGCTGACACTGCTTGCCTTGATTCCTATCTTCCATATGGAATCTCAGTGGTTTCACTCTGTCCAGTCTTCCCACCTTCCCCATAGACATGAGTTGGAACAACTGTGAGATTGTGGATAGGGCCGCTCCCTGGTGCATCTCAAAGGTTTTTGCCCCGACTTCTCTGCCAACCACCCTTAGGGTATATCCTGTGGTGACTGATGAAAAGGCAGTGATCCAAAGCCCCAGTGACATATACCTCTGTGGAGCCAAACTACACTTCATGTATTTGCTCCTCCTGAGCATCCTGCCCCAAACTCTAGCCATTGAGAAAGGGACATTTTACATGGAATGGTTTGTAAGGAAATGTTTGTGTTCCCTTTGTTTGCATATTAAGGCTTCTTGAAATAACCATTGTTATTTCTGTGCTCATGAGTGCTCTGCAAGCTTCTTTGACTGCAAAAAGGGAGATTTATACCCACAGTCCTCTGAAGATTCCTTTGGTCCACAGTGGGTGTAAACTCTTTTTCTAGGCTTTATACCTAGTGTTCCGCTGCTGCCAAGCATGGTCTCAGTACACACTCTCTGATAGAGAATCATGGCCATCAGTGGGAAATATAAATTTTAATACCATTCTACAGCTCAGCCTGTTCTGTAAAAAGGAAGGGAATAGTTTGAGATTCCTATGTACAGCTTAAGGACTTCTCAGATCTTGTTTAAGAAACCCAAATTGTGCCAAAAATGTAAATTAGATTCAACCATGATCCTTCATTCTAAGGGAGGCCAAATTCTACCCTCTTAAAAGTTTATTAACTAATGGGAGGCTAAACACAGACAGATCAAGATTCATTACAAAAAAGGGTCCCATGTTCTCCCAGGGATTATAAATCACATGGTAAGGGTGGATAATCCAGAGGCTTGCATCTTTTTCATGGCCATTCATGAAAAAGCAGAAGAAGTTATGACCAGACTGTTAAGGCAGCAGTTACATCCAGAGGTCATGCATGGAAGGAGGGATGGAAACTGCTGGCCGCTAGAGACCAATATTGGGGAAACATCCCCTACCAAAGAGACAGTTCCTCAGTGCTTTCTGTCCTTCTGTACTTTTCATTTTCATGTGGTTCAGAGGGAGACTCCTCCTCAAAAGTACTGATGGGAGATGATGTCTTATAATTTGCTGTATTTAAACCTGCCTGGTTACCAATGGGGAGAATGAAAAAATGGCCTCTGAAGGAAACAAAGTATAGAATCACATCTGAAGAGATGGATTTTTCAAAAGAAAAATGGCATAATTTGGCGTGAACATACTTTATATACAGAGTTACAAAAAATTGTGCTGTAAATGGGTAATAATGAGTGTAATGCATTCCACTATTGTCATGTATGTAAAACAAATAAATAAATAAATAAATAAATAAATAAATAAATAAATAAATAAATAAAATTATTAAAATGCCCTATGCATGAGGTTTTGCCTCTGGAGTTCAAAACAGCAGCTTCCCTTCCTTAGCTTCTGCAGGATCTGTAGATCTCCAAGGCTGGCATTTGAAATGTAAATTTCAGAGGCTCACAGACTTAAGACTTAGGAGGCTTGCAGAGGACCAAAGAGGGCGAAAAGGTGTCACTTTAAATTCAATCTGCAATGAGACTTACTTGGCTGGCTATCTTATCTGCTCTCACACTCTACCACCTGCTTTCTTAACAAGTTCCTCCTTAAATAGTATAGCTCAGGGAGAGAAAATGAAGTGGTCTCATATATACAAGTGTTCTTTACCTTGAGAATCTTTACCTCAATATTTCAACACTGTCACATTCTTAGACTATCTGAACTGACTCTAATCTGACCCAAAGGTGCATGCTGATCTGATAAAGATGTTCATATGTATGTTCCTTTATTAGAGTAATTATGGCCATGCCATATTTTTTAGGACTCCTGTTTTTTTGAAATTCTCTGTGTGAACATGTGGTTTTATGGTGAATTCACATTTGGTCCTATGTGCCTAAATTAATATATTTTTCTGATCAGTCTTATTTTATCTAACTATAGCAGTTTTTATACTCTTTGTCTAGAGGGCAATCTTCAAGAGTTATCTCTCAAATACATTGAAAAATCTCTTTGATTTTGTTTTGTTTTCAGCTATCAAGCATGCAGATAGCCATTATGGTCAATATATTCAGCTGCTGGTCATGTAAGCCAACCTAATAAGTTACCTTTTTATAATTATACTTCCTGTTGATTCTGTTCCTCTAGAGAACCTGACTAATAAAATATCAATGGGATTAGTCATAAAATGTGTTTGTTAGAGAAGATATCTGATTAATTTGGAAGGTTAATGTGTTAAAACATCAACTTCTAAATATAAGATCAAGTACTCTTGCCTTAAATTCCATAAGGTAACATATGTAAACATTGTGTTTGCATAAATGGGTAAATGAAAATTTACTTTTCATTGCTTTGTTTCTGTGTTTTCACTAAAAACAAGATTATTAAGAGTTAAGATTCTGTCGGGTGTAATTTTATATACAAAGAATGTAAGAGGTTTCAATAGAGTTTCAATTAAAGTGCTATAAAAGCAAAGTATTTCATCTTATTAAAGTGGAATAATTTGTCTAAATTCAGAAATTTCATAAGGATTTTTCAGAATGCGAATTTAAAAAGGGATCAACAGTTAAGAAAGAGATATAAGAAAGTTCTAGGTATAGAAAAATATTTTAGTATAAAAGTAGGAGAAAGAATAAATGTTTCTGGATGAGAAAGTCTTTTGTGTGGTAAAGCAAAAAGTTGTAGAATGTCTAAGTAAGTTATAGAAAGTTTGTGGAGGATAAATTTCAAAAAGTTTGTGTCTAACTAAATTGGTTATATATAATTAGTACAATCAGTTAGTTAGTTAAGGCTTTTTCCTAAGGTCAAATATTAATGTACTGATATAAACCAAAATTTAATTTCTATGGACTTGAAGTAACAAAGATTTCTTAAAACATTAACCTGCCCTTATCTGTCAAGATAATTTCTTCTGACTGTTAAGTTTTATTCTTTTCAGAAACTAGTCTTAAAGGAATTAGGATTTGTACAACTCTGGTTAAACAACAACTATTATTTTAGAGTATTACACTACATTCCAGATTCTAAATTTTTCTTAAAAGATAAACTTGGCTAATATAAGATCATCAGTGCAATTGTGGTGTTGTTACTGGCTTCTTTGTATACTAGATATATTTATATCTTCCAAGTATGGAAGTCTTCAAAATATAAGGTTTAGAAGAGCATTTTACCAAGCTGGTATTCTTCAAACTTACGTATGAAATAAAGATTTGGGATCATAAAAATTACGTTTGTTGGCTCATAGCTATCTATGAACTAAATATGTTTATATTCTTGTTAATTTGATTTTGTATTTTCTTTGTAAACTTTATGACTATTGTCTGTTAGTGCCTTGCAAAAGTACAACTTTTAATATAACAACCTGAGTTAATTTGACACAATAAGCCATCACCTATAGGATAAACAAGATGGAAGGCTGATTTCCAGTATTAATACTGACCCCAATTAAATAGAAGGGGTAAATAATTATAAAGTCATGGACATTAAAGGTAAAACCTAGTGCTTTTCCTTTAAGACTGGTGAAATTGGCTTGCTGAATGTTTAAAACCCAAACTTGGAGGCTAAATTTAAGGAAGTAAAAGGGCCAAGGAAGAAAAAGAGCCGATATTTGGCTCTTGCTTTCTGAGTCAGCTTAAACCCAGGGAGCAAGGGGGCTTCACTGAGGGCTTTGCAACTCTGGACCACATGATCTCTCAAGAAGGGGGATCAATAAGACTCTGGAGAGCAGAAACCAACCAGTGTGCATGCTGCAAAGAGGAAGGTCATTGCAGAGGGAAATATCCCCAGTGCTTCCAAGGGAAGCCAGGTGGTCAACAAGACCCTGACCTATCTTGGCAAATGGCACTAGAGAATCTAAGAGGCTGCTCACAAGTTCCCAAGAGTGAACACTGAGGGAACTCAGCTGACTCTTAACAGTAGATAGGATCATGGTCAATTTGACAAGCTTGGTCTTAAACACCAAACAAAACAAGTTATAACCAAAGCACAGCCATACCTGTGCATTCAAAAATAAGACAATAATTCTTTTAATATAACTTAAGATATACCCTCCTGTCAGCCTCACCAAGAGTAAGACTGGAGGCTATAAAAGAGGTATTCTTAGACAGGAGTGCATGATAACTATTAAATAATCAAAAGCTTAGTCAATTTAAGGCCTACAAGTCTTTCTAATCTCATACATAGGCAGACTTAGAACCTGTGTTTGCTAGGATGATTATCTAGCTCTAAGTAACAAAAATAAAGGAATCTCTACCAAACACAGAGGTTATACCAGTAGAAAGTTATTTACAAAATCAGATGACATTATATATCTTAACTACATCTTATGGGGGAACTAAGACATTATGAAAATTAAATGTTGTGTTTACATTTTTGAAAACTCTGGCAATGTAACTAATATGCTTAAAGATTTACATTCTCAGATAGAGGCCATGTCCTCACCAGCCTTTTCATGGGAATAATGTCTTAGCCCTTGAACCTCCTGATAAAAAATTACTGGTTTCTATCATTATAATCATGGTAGTCATTGACATGTTCCAGATGCAGCAACATTTATTTTGTATTAATTTCCTTCCAGTACTCATGTCTTCTTGTCTCTCTCATAGGGCACTTGCCTCTCAAATAATCTTACAACCTGTTGCTTATGAGCCAGGCTTTTACCATGGACATCTTGACCGACCCAGTTCCCAAAAAGGAAACCCAAACTGCTTGCCCCGTGTTGCGCTCTCCTAGCCTGAAGCAGAGAGAGTAGTCCTCATCCATTTCCCCTTATAACAGTAAGGGTTCCCTTAATCAGAAGGAGCAGAGAATGAGACCGGGGCAAAGGATAGGCAGCTAATTATGGAAGAAAAGGAAATGGGTAGAGAGAACTCCCCATCACCTGGTTCCTAACAACCTCCTGGGGAGGGGAAGGATCACACTTTCCAATACAAGCAGTCACCCCCTGGATGGCTCTTTTCCTGCCCTTTTGGTCACCATGTGGGCAGGATGTGGGGAGGGGGCATGAGAAGAAAGGAAACCTGACATAAAGGGAAAAGATACCCCCACTCCCTAGGGCACCAGTTCTGGACCTTCTCCTCTTTGGAGGACTCTCTTTCTCTGTTCTATCCTTTGAATAAAACTTTTTGCTCTTATTTCAGTGTTTCTTGGGTGTTCAATCTTCAACACCAGGGGAAAGGGGATCCAATCCTGATTTTCAAGACTGCTTTCACTATCATGGACTAAAATTTCACGTACAGGCAAGAATCTTGCTGCTAAAAATAGTTCATAAAGAACACCTACTGCATAAAGAATATTGTATTTTCAAGAAAATTATATTTAGAATCAGAAAAACTGGTTTACCATTCTGGGATCCTCATCCATAAAATAGGAATAATCAAAACTGATTATTGATATAATATTTCTGAAAGGGCTCTGCACATAGTGCTATATAATTAATTATTGTGTGTTTATGAACATAACCTTTTGATTCCTTGCCTATTTTTTGTTGAACACTAACTCATCTGTTAGTATGTTGCTCATCTTTCTGTAAAAAATACTTAGGCATTGTGCTTCACAGCACTTGTTACATCCTTCAATAAAATGTTTATCATATATACAATAAAAACCAAGGCTGCATATTTCAGGCATGTCATAGGAAGGCTATGGTCAAGCATGTCATAGGAAGGCTATAGTCAAGTACATGTGTGTTTGGGAGGACAGACCTCATATATATATATATATATATATATATATATATATATATATATATATGTGGCCAAGTCAATGGTAAAAGCTGTGCTAATCAGCATTCATTGCTATAACAAATACCTGAGATGATCAACTTATAAAGAGAAATGATTTGGCTTGGATCACAGTATGGGAAGTTTCAGTTCATGGTTGTTTGGTCCTCTTGCATCTTGGTGGGAGCCAGGGATAGAGGAGGCCTGTTTACCTCTTGGTGGCTGGGAAATGAAGAACAAACAGGAAAGAGATGGGGGTGGCAATATCTTCTTCAAGGGCACACCTACAATCATCTTCCCTCCCTCCCTTCCTCCCTCCCTCCCTTCCTTCCTTCTTTCCACTAGACCCCACCTCCTAAAAGTTCCTCCACTAGGTCCCACCTCCATACAGGCTGGCTGCCAATCCTTGAACACACAGGCCTCTAGGGATGCTTCCAAACCAAGCAGAGACTATTGCATTTCCCTTCCCCTTCCCCCCCTCACCCTCCCCAACCCCCCACTTTGTAACCAAGTGTCTAATCCTCAAAATAAAACAGCATCTAGCACATTGAATACACTCAAATACTTTTTTCCCCCAAGCCTTTTAGTGCAGCATGCAAAGCCTTCTATGACATGCCTGAAATGTGCAGCTTTGGTTTTTACTACTTTCTACCCCAGTACTCTTGCAGTAGAGATGCTGGATGTACTTCTATAATATGCCATGCACTTATGATCCCATTCCCACTTTTACAGTATGACTTTGTGATTGATTTACCTGATGACTGGTCTTTCCTCCCAAACACACATGTACTTGACTGACTCCTACCTGTCCTGCAACTAGGACTCCATCTTCTCTAGGCTTCCTCTTGTTAAGACTTAGTGTTAGGACCACTTCTTATATGCTGCCATTTGTACTCCCTGCTATAACAGTAACTAATATTTCAGGCATTGTTCTAAGCTCTTCTCTATCCTAGCTCCTTTAATCCTTGCAATAACCTTATAAAGTAGAAACTATTATTATCTCCAGCTTGCAGATGAGACCCAGAGATTCAGAGAGGCTGAATGACTTCTCCAAGTGGCAAATTGTGTTCTGGAATTCAAACCAGACGGTCTGGCTCCAAAGATTGTATTCTGAAGAACTTCCTATACGACTGCCTCCATTAAAAGGCATAATATCTTCATCACAGCACTCATTATTCATCATTTTGTGATTTTCTGTTTATTTTCTTTTGTCCTGCAGTGCAAGCCTAGATAAAATCAAGTCCTCTATGCACTCAGTGCTGGGGACTTAAAAAGTAAGTAAAGCCTCAGAAAGCATTGTGTTCTGCTGGATTTCCAGACACAAATGAATTTTGAAATGAATCTTGAAAGAGGACTTGGGCTTGTGTAGAATAGCAGAGGCAGGGGAGACCAGTTTTTGTGAGCAGAGTGCTAACCAGGCTGACACCGCTCTGAGTGATTAAATGCGATGAGAGGAGGTGGTTACAGCTCAGATGACAGTAAAGGAAAAGAGTTTGTATTGGAAAAGTTTGGGGACTGAATGCCAAGGGAGGGTAGTGTTGTTATGTGACTTGTGAAGTGTAGGGGGGCATGTGGTAGCAGTGATTTGCATGATCTAGGACTGTATATGCTGGCAAATAAGAAAGGGAAGTGAAGCAATTAACTGCTAATTTTTTTTTTTGTTTGTTTGATGTGAGTGGACATATGGAAAATTCAGGCATGCACCAGAAATAGCCTTCCTATTTTAGTTCTGGAATGGCCAGAGCACCTATGAATACCTAATTTCTTTCTCTCCTCCAGGTTGGGGACCAAACCCAGGTTCTCATGCACACTAGGTAAGTGCTGTCCACTGAGATACTTTTCCAGCCCAACCTGCACTTTCCCCTGTTTTCCTCTATGGTGCTGGAGAATGAACTTTGTCCATGCTAGGTGAAGGGTCTGCCACAGAGCTGAATCTCCAGCCCTTACTAACAGTTTTTTAAAATTATTATATTGAGGAAAACATCATATTCACTCGGTGTTCCCAATACATCATATTCCTTCACAAACTAAACAAGTTTAACACATAAAAACATATAAATTATACATGTTGTTGGGGTACTGTGTAATTATTCAATATATGTATATATTATTTAATGTTTAAATCAGTTTAAACATTAAGACATTAAAATTCTTTCTTCTAGTTTTTTTTTTAGATATATACAGCATATGACTGTTATCTGTGATCACCCTACTATGCAGCAGCACACTAAAGCTTCTTACTTCTATGTAGATTTAGCTTAGTACTCATTGGTGAACGCCCCCCCTCCCCCTTTTCTCACCAGACTCTGGTGACCACGATTCCACTTTCAGCTTCTGTGAGATCAACTCTTCTATTCCACATTTGAGTTAGCTCATGGGGTACTTTTCTGTGTGCTTGGCTAATTTCATTTAGCATAATGATCTTCAGTTCTACTATGTTGTTGCAAATAACGAATTTTCATTCTTTTTTGGATGGAAAGTATTTCCATTGTGTTATTTAGCACTTTTTTTTTAAAAAAAATCTGTTCATTGGTCAATGGACACTCTCGTCCATCAACTTGGCAACTGCTCTACAAGTTCTTCTTTTGTCACATCCATGTGCTTTCTATAATATTATGTACTTAACATTTTTATTTAAATCAGTTGGTATCTTGAAAAAAATGTACAAGTGTTTTTTTAAAGAAAATTTTATATAAATAGGAAAAGAAGATAAAAATACTTAAGATCAATATACAGATCATAAATCATCTAAGTCATCTCATGTATTGTGAGTGATAAACAAACTATGGTTTGGAAAATATGGTATTATTTCATTTGATTGTTTTATTAGTATTTTCATTATTTTATAGGTTAGGTAGGAAAAGCTAGGAAAAATTAAGCAGATGCTTATGGCCAAATAATTGCTTATTGAGCAGGGATGGTACCCAGGCTCAGCTCTTGTATGGTATTTGTTATGGCCCATGAGGAGGTGCCTGCCAAGAAGAGTACTGAAAGGAAGACTTAGAGAGGGATGTGCAGGGAGGTGCTCCCGTGTGCCATGGAGTGATGAGCTGAGGTGTCATTGGGTCTGCCTAGGTTGAGTAATGCCCTAGGTGACCCTCAGTGTGGAAGAGACCTGGGAGGACAGGCTGATACTGCAGTCTCTATCCTTTCATCTACCTATTCCTGGCCTTTTAGATTCAATCACGATCTGAAGAAAGCAAGGACTAGGAATCATTTTCAGTCTAGAAGGCTCTTGGAACCCTTGTGGTTATTCTATACTTTTAGACTTAGACATTTTTTTCCCCTACTAACTGAAGGTGGTTCTAAGAGAGAAATTTGGGGGATTAGACTAGGGGACCAAGCCTCTGGATGAGTCTTGGCCAATTCCTGCTCCTCCAGCTTTTTCTCATGGTGTTTTGAGAATACCATCTAGTGAGATCAAACTTATCAACATGGAAGGGCACAAGAGATAAAGGTGGCTTCAATCTAGGCTAGGGACAAGGAAAGTCTGAGGGAGACCAAGTCTCTGGGAGAGTGCTGGTAACCACAGATTGAGGGAAAATTATATGGTATATTCCTTAGAATTAAACATTCTATATTTTATTTAATTAAATGCATGCTTGTTAGAAAATACAGCAGTATTCAAAATACTTTTCACAATGACAAATTATATACTGGATCAAACCTACCTTTTATAACTAACAATGGTTTAATATTGATGTTTTTATATAGTTCAACATAATACTTTGGTGCAAAGTATGAGTTCACTTCATGAACATCTGTCAATTCTGTAAAAAGATGATGTTAAATTGATTAAGGCATGTATATTTTCCTAGGTCTTAATTTCAGCCTTTTAATATTGAGATGGGAAAAATTGTTGATTCCAAATAAAAAAATTGATAATTTATGTTGGGATAATGATTACTTTTAACTATTTATGCAGTAAGAATATTTTAAAATATGGGAACAGAAAAAAAATTGCCTACAGTTTTTTGTAGGTAATTTAAAAAATTTTTATGGTTGGGCTGGGGATGTGGCTCAAGCGGTAACGCGCTCTCCTGGCATGCACGGGGCTCTGGGTTTGATCCTCAGCACCACATAAAAATAAAAAAAATAAAGATGTTGTGTCCACTGAAAACTTAAAAATAAATATTAAAAAAAATTCTCTCTCTCTCTTTAAAAAAAAAATTTGTGGTCATTTAGGTCACATGCAGTTGTAAGAAATAACATAGAGAGACCCATGTACACATCACCACTTACGCATAATGCCAATACAGTATAATATTACAATATGGACATTGGTATTGATGTAGCCAAGTACACAACATTTCTCTCACCACAAAGTTCCCACAATTGTCCTTATATCATCATATCTATATATCTAATTCCTTCATAAAGAAATGGCTATTCCTTAGCCTCCAGCACCCACTGATCTCTTCTTCATCTTGATAGTTTTTTCCTTTGCATAATGTTATACAAATGAAATCATAAAGTATTTGTATAACATTTTGGGATTGGCTTTTCCCACTCAGCATAATTCTCTAGAGATTCACCCAGATTATTGCATATATCAATAGTTAATTCCTTTTTATTACCCACTAATATTCCATGGTATATTTTATTTAGCCATTTACTGAACTGAAGGACAGCTGGGTTGTTTAAAAATTTTGGTTATTATAAATAAAGCTGCTACAAACATGTGTATGCAGATTTTTTGTGCGAACATAAGACTCAGTTTCTCTGGGATGAATGAATGCTAAAGAGTGCAATTCCTGAGTTGTACAGGTAATTGTATGTTTGGTTTAAGAAACTGCCAAACTGTACATTTTACATTCCTACTAGTAAAGTATGAGTAATTCATTTTTTCCTGAATCCTTACCAAAACATTTTCATCACAAATTTTTTATTTTAGCCGTTTTAATAGGTTTACAGAAATGTTTCTTTGTGGTTTTAATTTGCATTTCCCTAATGGTTAAAGATATTGAGAATCTTTTCATAGGTTTTCTTGCTCTCTGCGTATTCTCTTCAGTGAATTGTCTCAACCAATCTTTTGTTCTCATTTTATAACTGGATTATTTATTGTTGTGTTTGCAGAGTTCTTTATATTTTTCTAGAAACTAGTCCTTTGTGAGATGTGTGGATTGCAAATATTTCCTCTTCATATGCAGCTTGTCTTTTCATTCTAGCAGAGTCTTTTGTGGAATAATTTTTAATTCTGATGAAATAAAATTTATTGGTTTTCCTTTCATGTGTCATGCTTTTGGTATCAAGTCTAAGAAATCTCTAACTAGCTTTAGATTCTCCTATTTTTCTAAGCTTTTTATAATTTTACACCTTATATTTAAGTCAATAATCCATTTAGATTGCTTGTATAATGTGTGAGACACATGTTGACACATACAATGTCTGATTGCTCACACACCATCTGTTGAAAGGCTGTCTTTCCTCAGTTGTATTAAATTGCTTTTGCTCCTTTGCAGAAATCCATTGTACATATTTCTGTAGGTCTATGTCTGGATTTTCTCTTCTGTTACATTGACCTACAGGCTTATTTATCCCTCACCAATATTCAAAGTCTTAATTATATATTTCTTGAACTTGATATTCACAATTTTTCTTTTCTTTTTCTGAGATTTCTTAGAAGTTTGCCAGTTTAATTGATCTTGCCCAAGGCCATTTTTATTTCATTGATTTTCTCTATTATTTTTCCACTTTCAGCTTACTTGATTTTTTGCTCTTATTTTGTTATATCCTTCCTCCTGCTTGTTTTAGGTTCATTTAATCTTTGTTCTTTGCTTCTTGAGGAGGAAGATTATTTTTGAGGCTTTCTCTTTTTTCTAGTGTTTACATTAAATTATACATATTACTCTGCTAGCAAATCTTTAGCTGTGTCTCAAAAATTTTAACATATCGCATTTTTCATTTCAAATTCCCATTTGGCATATGGATTATTTAGGCATGAGTTATTTAGCTTACTTTTTTTCTTTTTTTGTGTGTGATTTCTCTATCATCATTCTTTTGTTGACTTCAGACCTCATATAAAACAGAGGTCCCATAAGATTACATCACCTACTGATTACATCACCTAACCATTTTAGTTTGTCTAAATATACTCCATAATGGTCATACAATGATGCAACTGCCTAATGAAGCATTTCTTAGAGCATAACCCTGTGGTTAAATGATGTACGACTGTGCTGTGCTTCTCAGATCTACAATTTCCATTTGATTCTGCCCATCTCATTTATTTTATGAGATTTCTATACTTCCACTTGTTTTGAGTGGGTTCTTAATTGCTCACTAATACATCTTTATCATACTACTTTAAAGCCTTCACTCTTACTGGATGCAATTGGCATCCAATGATTGTCTTTTCTCATTTAGTTTGAGATCTTCCTGTTTCTTAGTATGACAGGTGATATTTTATTAGAAACAGAATGTTTTGTATTATGCTATGAGGTTCTAGAGTGTGTTTAAACCTTCAGTTTTCCCTGGCTTTCTCTGCATTGTTCCAGCAGGGAAATGGGGAAACAGGGAGTGCTACATCATTACTATCACTCAAAGGCTCTCCACCTGGCCCCCAGTTATACCTCATTAGTGTGAAGTGGGGTTGGGAGTTCTGGCTCCTTCTGTGGTCCCTGACACTGAGGAAGGGGTCATGCTGATTCCCGCAACAGATAAAATTCTTAGATTCCTTCATGATCTTTTTTGTATCATTTCTGTAGGAGTGTTGAGACTTTTGCTTATAGCTAAGTGGGAAGGGATTTCTAGGCTCCCTTCACTCTCAGGGTTGGTGTGGGTGTGAATGGGGCCCTAGGTTTTCTGTGGTATTTGGCTGGAGTAGAACGGTCACTGTCTAAAAGTTTTCTGCCTTGCTTGTCTGCCCATCCTGTGGTTGGAAAGGGTCAAGTTTTTTCTAAATGGTTTTGTGTCACCCATTGGCATTTTCAGGTTGCAGTTTTCTTCATGAGGGAAAAGTAAAGAAGGTGATGCTTTACTTCTTTCATAGATTGTTACCGTACGGATCTAAAACTGTTGTGCCAAAGAGCTTGTGTGTTTGGCAATGCAGGATTGTTCAGTGGTGAAAAGATTGGATTATGAGAGTTGTAACCTCATCAGTGGGTTAATCCATTTGATGGATAATAATATGAATGAACAACTTGGTGATAACTGTAGGCAGGGGGTTTGTGGCTGGAGGAAGTAGGTCAATAGGGTGTGACTTTGGACTTTATCTATCCCTGGCTCCTTTCTCTCCTCCCTCTGCTTCTTGACTGCCATTAGTGGAAAAGCCTTCCTTTGCCATGCCCCCACACCATGATGTTCTGCCTTAATGATCTGAGACTTCTAAAACCATGAACCCAAAATAAATCTTACTTCTTCTTAGTTGTTCTTGTAAGGTATTTTGGCCACAGAAATGAAAAGCTGACTAACACAGATACATTACCTGGATATTTAAGTTGTCTTAATTGTTTACATACCTAATCAAAGTAGGAGAATAAAAAGTAGACCTCAGTGATTCTGACACTTATTAATTTCTATACTTTTATAAACTTAAGTTTTATTGAATTATGTATCTGATGAATTACTGAGGTTATCTTCAGCTCAGGGAGTTATTTTATGAAGGAACTGCCTCAACTTCTCTGAGACAGAGTTGAGTTTCACAATTCCAGCTGGAGGTCATGTTCTGAACTTGGTATTGCAAAAGCTGTGATGCAGCAATTTTGCAGCTAGGTAATTTCTATGTAATAACAATCAGCATTTTAAAAGCAATTGACAGAGACAACATTTGATGTTTTGAAACAATGGAAGAAAGGCTTTTTCTACCTCTGTAGGTCACAGTAAATTGGTGCTTGATTATAAGGCACAATAATCCTGTCAATTCCAGGGGTTATTGAATTTGTTTATGGAGCCCCAATGAATTTATCAAAAGGATCCTGGAAATAGCAGCATCAAATTAAATGTATGAACCAAAAAGGTCAAGATCAAAGAATAACAAAATTTCTTAAAATTTGTTAATAAAAAAATTATTTTGGGAAACTCCAACAAATGGCAAATAACTCTTAGCAGCAAATGGCCAATATTATGTAACTGCCAGAAACAATTATTTGTAGGCCATATCCAATCAAATCATCTCCAGAGTCCCATCTATGAGAATCAAAGGCATGCTTTATTAACTGTGACACTTTGAACAAAAAAATAGCCCCAGAAATAGAATAACACAAGAAGTATTATTATTTTCTGCTTTCCTACAGAACTAACAGCCATGGTATAATACAACTACTACTTGGAAAATGTACTTTTCTTCTCTCATCAGATTTTCTGGGCAGATTATTGAAGTATGAAGGTGACCTGGGATTGCATGAAAAGCTTGCTCTAATAGTGATATTCTCAGATACAGTAGTGTTGAAGTCAGTCTCTCCTTAAGACTCTGTGGTCCAGGTTGCAAACAGAAAAGTACATTGCTTTTTTCTGCTTGACACCTTTCTTACACACCTCATCATTAAGACCCTCATCTTTCTATTCTCTGTCCATATATCTATCTAGTGATACATGTATTCTTCTGTTGACCCACTCACATACTTATCCATCTATCTGACCATCCATTTATTTATCCATGCATACATGTGTCTATGCATCCATCCGTCTTTCTTTCCTAGTATACTTTTCTCTAGTTAGAGAAAAATAGATAATAAGGGAGGGGAAGGAAAGCAAAGAGAGAAAAATGTAAAATCCAAAGGCAGGAAGAGAAAGAAGGAAGGAAGAAAAGAAAGGAGGGAGGAAGGACAGCACAATTAAATGAAAGAAATGTGATATCTGGATTCAAACAATTTTTTTTTCCAGTTCCATCACTTCCTAGATGTTTGACCTGTGACAGGTTCAGGTTCCTTGACATTTCTAAATTTTGCTTTTTATATTTTTTAAGGGATTGGTATCATATCTTTACTTACCTCAAAGGATTAGTGTTAAAGTGTCAGAAAGTAGTGAATATAAAAGGATTCTATAATTATGGATTACAAAACAAATTTTAAAGTTTTTATTACAAATATATATATATATATATATATATATATAAATAAATATTATATTATATTATAATTAAATCTGACACAGTTATTTGGAGTTTCTCACTTTTGTAAGTGTGTATACTCCTTTTGGAATTCCTTCCAATATTTGTGTGGTTTTATCTTATAAAATTTAAATCTCTATTGTATTTAGAATTTATCTTTGAGTATAAAGAATGATCACATAGATCTCTAGTTATTCTAATATCACTTACTGAAAAGTCCACATCTTTTCCACATATTTGTGAGGTTGCCTTTAACATATACTAAACTTTCATATGAAATTGGTTCTATTTTGGATTTTAAATTTTTCTACCTATCTATTCATATGCAAGTATCATACTGTTTCATTATAAATTCTTCATATATTTTATTAGATGATTCTCTACAATATTTTGTCTTAAAAAGACTCTTATTTGACTTGACCACAGTCTTCTGTTCATGCTGAGGAAGACAGGTTTTTCACACTCTTAGGAGTGTAAGGCCAGCAGAGCTTCCTTAGCTTCATGGGAAGCTTCCCTCTTATTATTGGGAAGCACTCAGCTACAAGTGCTGTGACCTACCTTCTCTGTTTTCTTCCCCATTTTCAATGGATCTTTTCTTTCATTAGGTCCTCTTGTTTCTGTCCTGCTCAGTTCACATTCCACTCCCAGCAGATTTATCTAGTGACTGGTTTTTGTCCCGGAAGGAAACTTAATTGTTTTCCTTCAAGTTTTCATAGGGTACAAACTGACTTGCACCATCTGGCTCTTGCTGTACTTTTACACTCATAAATTGTAGCCCAGGAAACTAGCCTAGTTTGGGTACTGTTTTAAGAACAGCCCTGTGAGCTTTCCAGAATGGCCATCTCAGTTTAGGTCCTTGAGCAATGCAATTTCTGAGTCCTGCAGCTTTTTTTTTTTAACTTGTTTTCTGCTTCCTTTCTCACTGTTGCCAAGGTTATGATTGACTGTTCTAGTTAGTTTGATCTTAATTCCTCAAATTCCTTCATGGAAATATCTTGTTTGAATTTGTAGATTTTGGTAGCATATTTTGTTATCACAGTCACTCTACCTGTTTTGTAGGGAAATATGGAAAGTCAAACTACGCAGCATCCCGGTGATGTTCTTGAAGCTCTCACTTAATTTTCTTATGATGATTTTAAAGGTTTGTCTTCCTGCATATAGTTAGTTATTCCACCTGGCTTTTATTTTCATGGGGGACATTTGGTAATGCTTTCACTTTATTTTTTTCTTTCATGACACCTTCTCCACCTATCTGCATCTTTTCCTCTACTGAATTATAATACCTTTCTCAAATTTCCACTTGGTTCTATTTTGGGATCTCTTTTGTATGTTTCTATCCCTATATCAAAATGATTCTGCTTTAATAACCATAGTAATTACATTTCTTGATCTGGATGTTACAAATCTTCTTCTATCTCCTCACTGCTCTTTGTCTTTTTGTTCAGGAATTTCCTGTCTGTTGTCTTTCTCTCACTGTGTGCATTTTATTAGCAGCTTGTTATTTATTTATTTATTTTCCCCCCACGGTACTGAGGATCAAAACCAGAACTTTGCATATGCTATGCAAGCACTTTATCATGGAGCTATATATCTGTAATCCGTAAAGTGCTAATTTTGCTAAAAATATTATTGTGATTTTCAAACACTTAACTTTTTAACATATCAGTCTTTCTTACCTATGCACATAGAATACCACTGTATATTTATGTTGACTTTTTTAAAAAAAATTTTTTAGTTGTAGATGGACACAATATATTTATTTTTATTTATTTATTTTTATGTGGTGCTGAGGATTAAACCCAGGGCCTCACCCGTACAAGGCAAGCACTCTACCACTGCACCACAATCCCAGCCCAAATGTTGACTTTTTATGCACTGCAGAAAAGTTTGATCATCTTCTCCAGTAATGCGTTACAGATATTTTCTTAGATTTAATTCAATTCAGATGTAATTTAATTCATTTAGTATAATTTAATTCATTCAGATATAAATGGTACCCTTATCTTGCTGTTGTTATAAAGGAGTGGGCTTGATACAGTTTACAGTAACATGATAATTGTATTATATTTTTGGAATTTCTTTTCTTAGGCACTCCTTAATTACCTAAAATTTTATCATGTATAGGAATCAACTTGATTGAAGGACTTTTAATCATTATAGCATTTTGCATCATGTTTTATTTTATTTTAGTATTTCAATGTAATGAGCATGATGGATTTTTTTTGCCCAATATTAAATATGTCTTGCATTAGTGGACTAGATGCCCTTTGCTTGTCATATATACTATGACTTATCTGTGATATAACATAAATTCAGAGATAAGGTTTTTGGCACTTGGCCCCTGACTTTCACAAATGTTTCTAAACAGGAAGAACAAAGCTCTTGTCTACTTGGAGGAACAGTGATATAGACAGAAGGCAAGGAAAAATGGAATATTACCAATCAGGCCTCTTTTGGGAAACAGAGAAGTGAAAGGTGGATCCCTACATCCCAGTATCATTAGAGCCTAATTTTACCACTGCTGCTGTCAGAAAAATCACTGCTAGCCACCAAAAGCATAGTGTATATTTTTTAAAGCATAGTATTAAACCATACCTAGGGCTTGAATTGATGTATATTATGAAGCTGGACCCTAGAACTCCTAGACCACTAGTTCTGCAAGTTTAAACTAGTCATTTAATTAGCATTTTGATGATAAAATTCATGAATTTGTGGCTTTTTTTTTTTTTTTGCACTTCTACTATACATGGTTTGGCTAAGAGACCTTCACCAGGGTTCTGAAATTGAAATTGATTGAGTCTTGTAATTTGGGACCTGAGGAAATGGCAATTTTAGTTTACTTTGGACCTCAAGCTAAAGCATGAAGCAATTTAAGCAATAACTAGAAGCGGGTCTTTCTAAACATTTATTTTTAAGTGTTCACTCTTAGTCATTGGAAGTGAACCTCAGACAAAACTGAATTAGAGAGTGCTGTATTTTCTCCTGAGTCTATTATTTATAATTTACTCAGAATAGTAACCATAGGAATAGAGAAAAATGAAGTTAAGAGGCCCTCGGTTAAGTGTCTAGAATTTTCAGGGTTAACGAGTGCTTCTATGCTAAATGACTTGACCCCAACTCACCTCTTCATTACAGACTGGTACTTTGTAAATGTAGTAAAAATCAAATTTTAGAAAAAAATGACATAAAAAGCAAAAGACATAACATAAACCCACTTTAATTATTAAATTTAACAGATAAAATTACTATTTCAAAGTGCTACAACAGTTTTTAATATTTATTCTTAATTTCTGTGCTTGACTTGAAGCAGTAAAACATTATCACCAGTCCTTGAACCACACTCAGAAGATCACTGGTCTGTAGACTTTTAGGTCTCTAGATAAGATCTCTGGCTGGCTGCAGTCACTCACTTATTCACATGAATAGAGATAATAGATGGGAAGACTACAGTGTTTTGAGAAAAATCTTCATATGAAGGAATGCTAAGCCTATTTACACACAGTCTGTGACTGCTGAATTTCCAAAACAAGCCCCTTGCCCCAGCCTCAAACTCACAGCAGAAAGCACAACTTTAATACACTTCTCAGCTGTGGTCAAATAGACAAAGAAAAACCTCCCAGAGTGTAAAGCCCAAGAAAAGTAGGGAAGACAGGATACTGCAGAAAGCAGTAAAAGAGGAATTTCTGTGCTAATATTAATTTCCATTTTGCCAGAATTGTCTAAATGCTTTGTTAAACAAAGAAATTAATCAAGATGCCACTACCTATAGATATGAGTCATCAGTTTTCTTATTTTGCATAAGTGAGCATATTTGCAGAGATATGGAAGTATATTTGAAAGGATAAAAACATGCACTTTAGTATCAGAAATCCTTGGATTATTATTCCATCTGTATCTTGGGCAAATTATGCTATCTAAGACTGACTTAACTCATAGGAAAGTTATAATCTCTACATTATAGGATTATTGAGATAATTAAAGTGTCTGGCACAAAGAAAGATAATTATACTTATTTCAGAATATTATTAAGATTCTTTAGGTCAGTATTTATGATACTAACCTACCTTCCAGTCTTATCTCTTTTTACAACTTTTTGTCTATGCTTTTTTTCTTTTTTTGCTCCAAGAAAACCATCTAAAATTATCTGTGTTTTTTGTACAAATCCCTTCTATCTTTCACATTGGTTTTATGTACATGAAAAATTATGATCTTCTTCAGTGTGTTGGAAACTCCAGATTGAAGAAACCATTTAAAAACTTGTTACTATATCTTAATAAGAAATGGTTCAATAACTGTCATATCTTGATGCCTGATTAGCAGTAGAATTTCTTTAGCTTTCCCTGACACATTTATGAACACCATACTTATTTTCTCTTCACTGAGTATTCTCCCTCTAGCTGTTTAATAATTAAAAATGTAATTTTCTAAATTTAAGAAAAAAACATTTTGTATAAAAATAATTTAATATTAAGAGTTTGTCAAATAAATTTATTGGCTTTTTATTTTTCAATTATATCCAGAAATTATGGATGAGAACAGTAAAAATCCTCAGTGCAAATTAAAGGTAATCTTCAATGATATTAATAGAATCAAATCTCTAGAAACATCACCTTAAGCAAGATTAATTCAAAATGTAACAAATTCATTAAAAAGTTTATTCATATATTTAAAATAAACACAAGATTAAATTGTTCCTGTGGGATTTCATCTTTCAGGGTTGGTGGTTTTATATGATTAGTCCTTTTCTGATTAAGGATATTTGGTTGCAAGGAACAGAAAACCACTTAAACTAGGTTAAATAAACATATAAGCCACCAAATACAAGTCAGATTTGTGCTTTATACTTTTCTTGGTGAAACAAATTAGATGTATATTAATTTTATTCACATTTTCTAAAAACCAGAGTTTAGTTACATTTTCTCTATTGTTTTTTATTTCCTATTTATTTATTTTGGGGTACTAGGATTTGAACCCAGAGCATCACACATGCTAGGCAAGTGCTATAGCATTGAGCTACATCCTCAGCCCTAGTTGTGCTCTTTAATATTTCCTTCTGTTTAATTTAGATTTTTTTTTACACTTTTACTGGCTTATTAGGAGGGAAGTGTACATCAATTAGTTGAGAACTTTCTAATTTTTTAATATAAGATGTTAATGCTATAAAATATTTCCAATTATAATTTTAGCCACATTCCAGAAACTGTCATTACTGAGTTTTTGTTATTATCCACTTTAGAATATTTTCTGGTCTCATTTATGAATGATTCCTTGGCATGTGAATTTTTTTGAAGAATGAAATTTAATTTCCAAGTGTTTGTGAATTTTCCAGATATTTTTCTATTATTGACTTTTAATTCAATTATGATCAGAGAGAATTTTTGTATGATTTAAATTCTTTTAAAATTTATTGAGGTTTGTTTTATTTTCTAACTATGATCTCTGGTGGTGAATATCCAGTGTGGACTTGGAAATAACATGTTTTCTGTTACAGTTGAGTGGCTAAGTTCTATAAATGGCAATTAGGTCAGGCTGATTTTTTAGAGTTGTTCAGATGTTTTATATCCTTGCTGATTTTTCCATCTTCCTGTGTTATCAGTATTTAGAGAGGAGTGCTGATGTAGCCAATAGTAAACACATACTTGTCTATTTCTCCTTTCATTCAGTTGTTTTTACACCATTAATTTGGAAGCTCTCATTCTAGGTGCGCGAACATTTAGGATTATTACGTCTTCTTGGTGACTTGGACCTTTGTCACTATGTGGTACCCCTCTTCATCTCTAGTAGTATTCTTTGTTCGGAATTGTGCAGTACCAGATAATAATCTAATAACCCTAACTTCCTTTTGGTTAATGTGTGTCTGCTGCTTCACTTAACATATTTTACTGGTAGCCTACTAATGATTTCATATTTGAAAGAGAGGTTTTTTTTTTTTTTTTTTTTTTTTTTTGTAGACAGTGTGGCTATTTTGTGCTTAGACCAGGTATTTAGTCTCTAAGTATTGTCATGGTTTTATCAATAACTACTAGACTGTTAATTTTCAATCTCTTTGTTGTTCTAGTTTTCCCTTTTGTTTTGGACTGCATTTTAATTGAGCATTTTTATAATTACATTTTATCTCCATTTTTGTCCTATTACTTCTACTTTTCATTTTAATTTACTTTAATAGCTGTTCTTGGATTTGTCATGGTAGTTTAGTTTAATCAACATCTACCTTCGAGTGGTATTATTCCACTTTACATGTTGGGTAAAAACTTATGGTGATATACTCACAATATCTCTGGTCCATTATTTGTGTGATTGTTGTCATACATTTTACTTTTACTAATGCTCTAAACTCACAATGCATTATTTTTACTTTCACAATTATTATGGTTTGCATATGAGGTATCCCCCAAAACTTCCATGTTAATGTAGCAAGTAAAATAATTAGATTATGAGAGCTATAATTTAGCCAATGGATTAATCCGCTTGGTGGATTAAAATTTGAAAGAACTACTGTACTGGCTGGTAACTCTAGGGAGTTGGCAAGTGGCTGGAGGAAGTAGGTCACTGTGAGCACACCCTTGGGGATTATATCTTGTCTCCCTGGCTCCTCCTTCTCTCTTTCCTGGCTATCATGAATGGAGCAGTTTTTCCCACCATGCCTTTCTGCCATGATACTCCATATTGCCTGGGACCTAACTGTTTCTGTTGGGTACTTTGGTCAGTCACAGCAATGAAAACTCCACTAACACAATAGTCAGTGATATTTAGCGAGATTAAAAAAGAAAATAATTATAAATGCATTTTATGTTTCGTTTAGCCATTTCCAGGAATACTCATTTTTTTTTTTTAAGAAAAAAAGGTCTTTATTTTGGTTGTTCTTACACTATTGTCAGTGGGAAGATAGATGGACGCAAGTTTTACTCTCCAATGTTTCTAGAAATAAGTCTTGACATCACCACACTCTGCAGCCCCCCACCCACATTGTCCAGGCATGCTGAATAATGGAATCATAATTCTACTTGGCATACCATGAGCCAGGCATAATTCTTTTTTTTTTCTTCTTCTTGGTACTGGGAATTGAACCCAACATTGCTTAACATCCACATTCCTTCAAACTTAATTTTTTTTTTGGTACTGGGGATTGAACCCAGGAGTGCTTCACCACTGACCCACATCCCCAGCCCTTTTTATAAACAGGGCCTCACTAAATTACTTATGGCCTCGATAAGTTGCTGAGGCTGTTCTCGAGAACTTGTGATCTTCCTGTCTCAGCCTCCCAGGTTGCTGAGATTATAGGCATGTCCAACCTCACTCATTTGGTCTTGACCACAGTTCTGTTAGGGAGGGATGATCATTCCCTCCATTTAATAAATGAGGAAACTGAGCTCCAGAAAGAGGAAGCAACTCATCCATGATCACACAGGAAGTGGCAGAGTGAGGTTTGAGTCCAGGCAGTCTGACTTCAGGATCTGTCCTCTGAACTTCATTGGAATTTGGGGGAAGCAGGGTTCAGATCTTGCCTCTGTTACTTACTTGCAGGATGACCTGGGGGAAATCAGGTGACAATTTGACAGTGTACTAGAAGGTCACTCAGTAGCCCTAGTCCCCTTATAGTTCTTTAGGGAGGCAGAAGGGGAGTCTCAAGAGAGAATGGAATGGTAAAGTCTGTTGGGTAGCCAGGAAGGGGAACAGGTGAGAATTAGAATTGCCTGGCATATTAAGCAATAGCAAGCCAGATTCAAACTGAGTACATTGCTTGATTGTGTGTAGCTTTCTTATTTTATTCGTTTGTACTATGATTAGCTGATGGATCTATGTTTTGCTGGTGACCCCACCATACAAGATCAGGGTGAATGAAATAGAGGAGGGACAGGTGATGCAGAGAAAATTGAATTTTCTAAATCAGTTTCAACTAATGATGACAAGTGCCTGGAACAATTGTCACTACTTCTGATCCCTTCTCAGACAGACCTTGATGATCAGAACTTTTCACCTTATCTCCACAAGGCCCTGGAAACTTAAAATTTTTTTTAAAAAATGTTTTGATTATACATTATAATTATATATAATAGTCGGGCTCATTTTGACATATTCATAAATGCATATAATATAATTTCCTCCATTTCAATCCCCAGTACTTCCCATTTTCCTGTCCTCTTTCCTCCCCCTGATCCCTTTCCTCCACGTTGATGGTCTTACTTCTGTTTATTTATTGCTTTTTAAAAATTGGTACATTAAAATTATACATAAAAATGGAATTCACTGTGATGTATTTATACATGCACATAATTTGGTCCATATCATTTCACAGTTCCTTTCCTTTCCTATTCCTCCTCTTTCCTCTATTCCCTTCCTCTACTGTCCTCCCTTCTATTTTCATGAGATTGCCTTTTTAAAATTCCTTGCTTCTCTCTTTCTTCCAAATAATGAGAGAAAAATCTGATTCCCGACTTTCCTTTTTTTTTTTTTTGGTACTGGGGATGGAATCAGGGGCACTCTGCCACTGAACTACATTCCAAGTCCTTTTTGATTTTTGATTAGTGAGACAGAGTCTCACTAAGTTGCTGAGGTTCTTGCCACGTTACTGAGTTTGGCCTCAAACTTGTGATCCTCCTGCCTCAATCTCCTTAGTTGCTAGGATTAAAGGTGTGTACCATTGACACTTGAATTTCTGAGTGTGGCTTATTTTACATAACATAATGTTTTCCAGATCCATCCATTTACCAGCAAATAACATAATTTCATTTTTCTTTATGACTGAGTAGAGCTCCACTGTGTATATATACACCACACTTTCTTTGTCCATCCATCTGTTGACAGACATCTAGGCTGGTTCCATAACATGACAATTGTGAACTGCACTTTAGGTATCACTGGGGACTTCCGGTATCACTAGAGTATGCTTCTTTCAGTTCTTTTGGATAAATACCAAGGAGTAGCATAGCTGGGTCATATGGTGGTTTCATTCTTAGTCTTTTGAAGAATCTCCATACTGCTTTTCAAGGTGATTGTTTGTAGTTTGCAGTCCTACCAATTCTCTATAGGTGTTCTTCTCTCCCCATATCTTCACCAATCTTATCACAATACTCAATCTCCAATTATACTACAGAGCTATAAGAACAGAAATAGGGTGGTATTGCTATAAAAATAGACATGAAGACCAATAGAATAGAATAAGACACAGAGACCTTTGACAAAGGCACCAAAAAACATAAAACACCAAAAAAACAAAAAGCACCATTTAACCAATGGTGCTGGGAAAATTGAATATGTAGAAGAATAAAAATAGGTCCCTATCCCTCGCTCTGCACAAAAGTGAACTCAAAGTGGATCAAAGATCTAAATATTAGACCAGAAACACTGAAACTGCCAGAAGAAAACACGGGTCAACACTTCAACATATAGGCATTGACTTCTTTAATAAGACTCCTAAAGTTCAAGAAATAAAACCAAGAGTCCATAAGTGGGATGGCATCAAATTAAAAAGCTTCCCCACAGCAAAGGAAATAATTACAAGCATGAAGAAAGAATCTGTAGAATGGGAGATAATCTTTTCCAGCTACTCTTCTGACAGAGGACTGATATCTGAAATAAAAAAGAACTTAAAAAACGCCAGAAAAACAAATAATTATTGCCGATCAATGGACAAATGAAGTAAACAGTCATTTCTCAAAAGAAAAAGTACAAATGGCCAGTAAATATATGAAAAAATGTTCAACATCCTCAGCAGTCAAGGAAATGCAAATCAAACTACACTGAGATTTCATCTCACACCGTTTGGATTGGCAAGCATCAAGAAAATAATCATTTTTTTTTTGATACTTCTAGGTTTCTTTCTGTTATTCCATTCCTCTACCTTGAAGAATTTCCTTTTGCTTTCTTATACTTCAGATCTATTCTTAATGAAGAGTTTTTTGTTGCTGTTGTAGAAAGCCTTCATTTCTTCCTCACTTCTGAATGATATTTCCATTATTTATAGAGTTGACAGTTTTTTCTTTGAACACTTTAAAAATGTCACTGTATTTTCGTCTGGCATTCAAATTTTCTGGCAACAAGTTTGCTTCGTGTATTTTTCTTCTTGATTGACATATAATATTACACTTTTATGGAGTATAATGTGATATTTCTATACATTTATACATCATGTAATTATTTTGGACAAGCACATGACTTTCTAAATCCTCTATTTACACAGGCTCTTATGTAATTTTAACTTAATAGAATTTCTCCCCATTTTTCTCCTGGCTCTTGGGTGATCTCTTTTATTTTTCCACTGTTATCGTTTGCCCCATACATCTTTGCATTGTTAGGTTGCCTTTCATGACTTTCAAGCAATGCCTGCTGCTTTTCTGGCCTGAGTTCTGAGGCAAAACAGCTGAGAGCCTTGGATCTGTCCCTCAGGTAAATTAGAACAGACTTATACAATAATTTGCAAACAAGGTCTCTTCTGCTCCCTCCAGAATTAGGAAACACAGGCCTTCGCAACGTCAGGACTGCCACAAGCGTAGAGAGAGGATGGGGCAAAGATAAGTAAAAACACTACAGAGTTCTTCTACTGTTTCAAGTTGCTTTTTTTCCTGATTGGACATTTGCTTCTTTGCAGCAAATTTGGGACTATTTTCTAGAGTTATACAAAGTTGGTTTTGACAACTTCTGCTTGCTTTGTGATGTTTGAGTAGGGGGATGAGAGACTGGGGCTGCCTACTCTGTCATTTTGCTGACATCATTCTTCACTTTTTGTAGTATTATCCTAAATCAACATATCTGAGGAAAGATATTCTACTGAACTTTCAGGAGCTGTCCATGGGCTGCATGTGGGTCATCGTGCATGGAAGCCTAGTGAACAAAGATATCTCGTGTCTGGGAATTACCTGTGGACATTTCCTCTGGTCAATTGCCCAGGGACAGTGTGAATCTCTATCCTACTTGGCTGTGGCCCACACAGCACCTGAGATGGGTGTGACCTGCCTAGACGTCAGTCAACCTGCTGACTGCAAGACATCAAGGAGCCAGACTCTGCCCTCAAAACCCTATCCCTGCCTTTGATGTATCCCCTTAAATAAACCACCGGAGACATTTTTCCTCTGTCTAGTTTCAGAACCCATGTGGACTAGATCTATCAGGAGCTTCACTTTCTACTAACTACTAGGTAATAATGAGAAGAAGAACAGTTAGGCTGAAGTTTGTGTACTGGAGTGTTGAGGGAAAATATTGTATATTGGAAAGTTTTTAAAAAACATATAGTTATGGAGTAAAGCTTGTTAAGCTGTGTTTTAGGATTAAATCTGGAAATATTGTACAGGAGAGATGGCAGGAGATAATATGAGTTACACAGAATTGTAACATTCCAAGCTATGGAACATTTTGTAAAAGAGTCATGGTGGTTAAATATATATATTTATATCTATCTATCTATCTCAAGGCTTCAGAGGCATTCCAAGAAGAATACCAAATGCCTACAGCATGGACTGTGGAAATTGAGGTATGAAACTTTAAAGATGATAAATGAAAGTGAATTACTCTCTCTTTGAAGTAAATTGTTTATTTATTACAAACACACATGAATACCTTATTCCAGGAACATTTGCTGTCATCATTCTATTAATATTTCATGACTTGAGTGAAAAGAAATAAGGGATCTTACACAAATAAAATTTTTTCCCCTGACAAATCCTATTGAATAAGAGTTTGGCAGATATAAAAAGTTAAATCACTACAGATGGAAATGCGGACTGTGTTGTTAAGACGTTGAGTCACTTGTTGGCAGTTGCTCAAAAGAAAAGACAGAGAAATATGAAGGTTTACTTATGTTTTCTTCCCTTTGTTCTATCTTGTTCACCCTTAGTCTTATTCCAGAAAGGCAACATTGTTAGATTAATCATGTGTTTAGCAAAAAACTTTCTTTGGCTTACTTAGCCCTGAAAAAAAATCATATTTTTTTTTGCATTAAGCTTTTGATCTCAGATCAGTTAAACCCATGAAGAATGAGCTGGAAGTGCAGGAAATCCATCCAGGAGAAATTCTGTTGGGATTATTATACTTTCTATCCTGGACATAGAGCAGATAAAAATGTTTCTCTAATTTAATACATGAGTAAGGGAAGTGAGGCATCTGCTGATGAGAGATGCTAGCATTTCCATTTAAGTGTCCCTTTAGGGCGTTTGGATGTACTTCAGTTCTGCATCCTATCACATTTGAGAGTGCCCAGCTACCTCAATGATGGAATGATTGTTCTGATCCTATACAAGGATGATGCACTGGTTTAATAAAATATGGATGTGGAATACATCACTAGCATAATGACAGTGAACTTGGTTTGTCATTTACTTACTGAGGGAAGGAGTATGTTGTATATATTTAGCACACACTAAATGCCAAGCACTTTAATGTGTGCATTCATACATGCTTTTCTTATTTAAATCTTATAACAGTATTATTGTTATTGTTTTTACAGATGAAGAAATGTCCCCCATATCATATCAGGCCTGAAATTTGAATCCAGGTCTACATTTTTCTAAAACTTTATCTATTAACAAGAAGTGATAGAACATGTATCATGTATATTTGAGAGCATGGTCTTTAACAGTGACCTGTTGTGAATTTTGGGAAGAAGTACTTTTTGCTTGTGGGATAATGAAGCATGGACAGAACATCTCAGCACAGAATGACAACCAAAGTTGTCAGGTCCTGTGGGAAGAGAAAGGAGTTGAGAAGATTTCCCAGCTGATATCATATTTCAACACATTAGGAAATGGTACCTGACAAAATGTGGATTAGAAATAAATACTAGTGGTGATGGTAGAGTTGAAATTCCATTAATGAAATCAGATGAAAGTGACCCTGATACAGTTTCATTTTAAAACTAAACTTTTATTTTTTTTAATTAAGTTTAGTCACAGTTATTCAATACATTTATATTTGATATTTTATTTCCCTTCTTTCCTTCCTTTCTCCATTTTCTGTCTTCCCTTCTTGCTTTTGAGAAGTTATGTCAGTATCAGAGACAAAGTCAAATTGAAGAGGACTACTACCCACAGGGATGGTCTAAAAAAAAAAAAAAAGGATCCTGTTGAAGTGGGAGATTTATTTAACCAAGGAGTCAGGGAAAACCTTGCCAGAAGTAGAATCAAAATCAAAATCATGTTCAATAGGGAAAAAAGCTTGAGCCTGGGAAGATGATCTTAAGAGTTAATTCTGAAAGCAGAAAATGAAAACAGTAGATCTGTGTAGGATATCAAGAGTAGACAGTGTCAGTGGATAAGACAAAGCAGGTTGAAATACCGAAAGTGAGAAAGTGCTGAAGTTTTAATTTTTAATTGGCATTTGATGTGCAGTGTAGATATTCAGAGTACTCAGTGTTGTATCAAATAGCATATTTATGAAAAGATTTCTCATGGGTGAATTCTACCTATGACATCTTGGAACTTTTGTTATTGCTGTTTTAACTTGAAAAATATTTGAGTTACAAACAAATAAAAATAAAATATCTTAATTATTTTTTTTCCTGGAGAGAGTATATGCATGAACTAGAAAGTGTGAAGTCATAATTTTAAACCTGATCTTAAAAAAAAAACCATGGTATCTTAGTTCTCTTACCTTTAAAAATGAAGTCAAAGGGAGATGGGTTATTGTCAACTCTTAACTGAGGGATATATTATGGTTTGGATACAAGGTGTTCCTTAAAATCTCCTTTGTTAATATGAATCAAGATGATTAGATTATGAGAACTGTAGCCTAACCAGTGGCTTAATCCATTTGATAAATTAATCATTTGAATGGACCCACTGGGTGAGTGCTCTAGGCAGGTGGGTTATGATTGGAGGAAGTAGGTCACTGGGGTTGTGCCTTTGGGTTTATATCCTCCATGCACTTTCCCTCCCCCATCCCCCCCTTCTCTCTTCTTCCTGGTTGTCATGAACTGAGCTTTCCTCCACTACCTCCTTCTACCACGATGTTCTGCCTCACCTTGGGCCCTGCAGAGCAGTGATGTCAGCCAACCATGGACTGAACCTCTGAATCTGTGAGCCTGGATAAATTTTTTTCTCTTCTTGTGTTCTTGTCAGATATTTTGGTTATAGCATGAGAGGTTGACTAATACAGGGTTATAATTAAATAAATGCATGGCATTGACATATCACTTCCTTAGCCATGGACCATCCTGTCCTCAGAATACAAGTGGGAAAAAGAGGCTGAGCTTATTGCAACTGGCTTCTTCTGTTCCATAAATAATTTCAGTTCAATTAAAATAGCAGAAATAGCTTTGAATAAAAAGAGGCACATGACAGCATCAAATATCAATGAATGCAGGTGAACATAAATCTACCAACTGTTCTACAGTTTAGCTGTTGTGAATTGAGCTGCTATAAACATTGATGTGGCTGCATTACTATAGTATGTTGATTTTAAGTCCTTCGGGTATAGACCGAGGAGTGGGATAGCTGGGTCAAATGGTGGTTCCATTCCAAGTTTTCTAAGGAATCTCCATACTGCTTTCCAGACTGGTTGCACCAATTTTCAGTCCCACCATCAATGAATGAGTGTGCCTTTTCCCCCACATCCTCACCAACATTTATTGTTGTCTGTATTCTTAATAACTGCCATTCTGACTGGCGTGAAATGAAATCTTAAAGTAGTTTTGATTTGCATTTCTGTAATTACTGGAGATGTTGAACATTTTTTCATATATTTGTTGATCCAATGTATATCTTCTTCTGAGAAGTGTCCTTAAATAGATGAATGGATAAAGAAACTGTGGTATATATACACAATGGAATATTACTCAGCATTAAAATAAAATAAAATTATGACATTTGCAGGTAAATGGATGGAGTTGGAGAATATCATGCTAAGTGAGGTAAGCCAATCCCCAAAAAACAAAGTCTGAATGTTCTCTATTGTAAGTTGATACTGATCCATAATGGGGGAAACATGAGACAAATGGAGAAGCTTTGATGGGGTAAAGAGGAGGGAAGGGAGGGGAGGAGGCATGGGGGCAGGAAAGATGGTGGAATGAGATCGACATCATTACCCTAGGTACATCGTGTACAACCAGAGAAATGAAAAGTTGTGCTCCATTTGTGTACAATGAATCAAAATGCATTCTGCTGTCATATATACTTAATTTTTAATTAAGTATATAAATCAACTAAATAAGTAAAATCTACCAACTTTTTGCATGGACAGATATAATTTTCTTATCTCTATCCCAGTGGAAAAGTAATATTCCACCAATGATGGTTTACTGTGCTGAGGAAGAAACTGTCTCATGGATAAGAGCCATGATTTATTCCTGAGTTATAGCTTTTCCTGTGAGGTTAAAACATGAGCCAGTCTTGTTCACCATTAATTTATGCAGCAGCCACATTTAGAACTGTAATAGTGGGGGGATGTGAAAGGGGAGTACCTTCAGAAAATATCAGATGATTTGAGTTGAAAACAATTCCCACTATGTATCTGAAGGAAAAGTGAGAAATAACCACAGAGGCTAAAAGTAAAAATGTTTCTACAATTTTAGATCACCAGTCCAGAAATGATGATTCATGTTTACACACATCCACATAATGTAAACAGATACATAGATTATTATCTGTGAAGTATCTAGTTTATTCTAATCAAAAGCAGAAATTTACAATAAGTGTTTTTTTTTAAAGCACTGAGTTTTTTTGTTTTTAATTTTCATCTGGTACATAAATAAGACAAATAGAATTCTAAATATAATTGCTTCTTTAAAAGTAAGATCTGGAAATATATATATATATATATATATATATATATATATATATATATATATATATATTACATTTCCAGATGTAATATATATACACACACAATGAAATATTACTCAGCCATACCATAAAGAAAAATGAAAATATGGCATTTGCTGGTAAATGGATGGAACTGGAGGCTCATGCTAAGTGAAATAAGCCAATCCCCAAAAATCCAAAGCCAAATGTTCTGATATGCAGATGCTGACTCACTATAGAAGAGAGGGATGGGAAAGTGGAAGTTCACCAGATTGGACAGAGGGAATGAGGGAAAGGGAGGGGGAATGGGAATGGGAAAGACAGTAGGATGAATTGGACATAACTTTCCTATATTCATATATGAATACATGACCCGTGTAACTTCACATCCTGTACAACCACAAGAATGGGAAGTTAAACTCCATGTATGTATAATATGTCAAAATACATTCTACCGTCATGTATAACTTAAAACAACAACAACAACAAAAAGTAAGATCTGGTAGCCATTTGTAGCTACTCTGGATCTCCATTGTAGTAGTAAGGGGATAGAAAGTCCAGTTCCAGGGTGTCCAGCCTCAGCAGTCGACCCAGCTATAAAAACACAGAGTAAGCCTGTGCTGCTTCAAACCCTTCATCTAGGATGCTTCAGTGAGAGCATTTTATGGGGTAATCATTTTTTCTCCTTTCTTAAGATTATTTATAATTTTTCACTTAGTCTGTAAACCAGTATTTACATGTATCTGTCACAAATGTTCAACCCTATTCCAAAACATATTACAGAAAACCTGTGGAAAATATGTGTGTTGTGTGGGCACATAAAAGGACCTCTCTACAACCTTGTTAAAAGTTAAGTTTTCAGTCCCCATCTCTTGGGGAATTGTAAAAATACCTTTTCCATTCTTCCCCTTTACTGAGCCCATTGCCATTTTTTTTTTTTGGTTCAGCTTTACAAGAAACTCTAGTTTGTATTTAACACAACACAGTGTATTTGTGGAAACAAGAAAGAGAAACTTGCTACCTTACCTTTAATGTTAAGAAAATACAAAGATATGACAGTTGAGGTAGTTGTCAAAAGCAAATACCTTTGATTCTTAGAACAGCATAACATTTGGAAAAGTGAGTTCTTAAAATGTCAGTTTTCTTGTCTGTAAAACAAAAACAAAATAATGGCATCTACATCTTAACGTTCCTGTGAGGATTAAGTGAAATAAAGTACAAGAAGCACTGTGTATGCTATCTTATTTAATTCTTAAACCATTCTAGGAAGTGAAACTTTATTATTTCTCACTCTACAGATTTGCTAATTAAAATTTCTGTGTTCATGCTGTGTGATTATGGGCAAGATAAACACAGCTCTGTCTGGTGATAGAGCCTGAATTATCACTGCATGGGACTCATGCCTAGCAGCTCACTAGTTTCTAATGAGGAAGGATCTGAGTCACTTTCAGAACTCTGCTATGTATTCCATCCTTGTAAATGTGATATATGTAAACAGTTGTGCTCACTTGTGTCTACTTTTCATACTAAAGATTCAATCATTTCAAATCCAACATTTAGTTATTATCTTAAAATCACAAATCTATAAATCTCAAGTGTTGCTTTAGTTTGAAGTTAACAGGCAAATCCCAAAGGATAGCTTCCATAAAGTTTTGGAGGCTTAGGGTAGAAAGACCAAGTCAGCAACTCATAGGAAGTGGATTTCCCTCACGGTGTTCTACAGGGGCACCTGAGGAAACTGATAAGGGTCCACTAGAACAAAAAGAAAGAGCATTGACCCCGGCCCAGCAGCAAAGAATTCAAAGTTCCTTCCAAAAACATTTGTAGAGTATCTTCTATGAGAGAGGCACTACAATAGGTGTTATAAGCAAACGACAGACCCATGTTAGACCACAAATACAGTTTTACCATGGGGAGGAAAGTGTCTTGTGATACATAACAGCAGACATTTTAAACTCAGAACTTGTATAAAGTTAAGAAAAGGCTATTATATATTTTTTGTGTCAAATATTTTCCACTCTCAAGTTAAATTTTACCTACTTTACAGTCATTAATTTTATGGTAGGCCTTTCTGTTCTTTAAGCAGCTTCATTAAAAAAGGAATAAAAACTTTATATTTCCTTCTTTACAGAAGAACAAATTATTATGTAATCTGTTATTACATAATAATAATTATGTAATAATTATTAATTAATTAATGTATTATAAGATGCCTCATACTAATGCCTGATGTAAATTATTTTAATCCTAGTTCAAACCTACAGAATCAGAATAATCTTCTATTTTACAAGGGAGGAAATTTTGACTCAAGAAAAGAAGAAAATAATAGACACAGATCCACAATTTAATGGAGGCATTTATGACTTCAAAGCTTATCCCCTTTTACTATAATATACAGCAGTTTTGAAATCTATCTACATTAGTCTGCTTCATTTAATGATACAAAAATAGCCAATTATCCACTGTTTGATTTGCATTACTCCTCTATATTGTTCACAGAACAATGTACAGATGTTAAGAATATACATTTTAATAATATACTTGGGCAAAGTATATTATTAAAATGCAAAATTATCTATTCATATAAAAACTGCTGTTTCTGTCAATGGTGTACATCTATGAACACTGTTTAATTATCATTAGCACTTTATAGGACCCAATAAAATGAAAACCCCTACTAGAGGCACAGAAAGTCACATAGTCATTCCTGTGTTAGTCAGTTTTTCAGTGCTGTGACCAAAATACCCAACAAAGACAAATAAGAAAAGGGAAAGTTTATGTGGGTTCACAGTTTTAGTGGTGGTAATCTCTTCACAGTGTCTGAAGTTTAATTCATGGCCAGCTGGCTCCATTGCTCTGGGCCGGAGTTGAGGCTGAACATCATGGCTAAAATGTGTGGTGGAAGAAAGTTTCTCAGCTTATGGCTGCCAGGAAGCAGAAAGAATGTGGGGAAAGGGCCACAGGGCAGATGGAGCCTTTCAGGGCATGCTCCTAGTAACCCACCTTCTCTAGACACACCTAGTCTGCCTACAGTTTCTACCTAATCTATCCATCTAATCATTTTACTTCTGAATACTCATTCATTAACACAGACTTGGGGGAACACTCATATTCAAACCATAACATTCTGCTCTTGGTACCTAAAAGTTTGTGTCTAACACACAATACAAAATGCATTTAGTTCATCTCCAAAAGTCCCATAGTTTGAACAGTTCCAGCCTTGACAAAAGTCCAAGTCTGAGTTCTTTTTTGTTAATTAATTAATTAATTAATTATTTTTATTAGTTACACATGACAGTACAATGATCTTGACATTTCATACATTTGAATCAAATGGGGTATCATTTCTCATTTTTCTGATTGTACAGGTTGCAGAATCACATTGGTCATACAGTCACGTATATACATACAGCAATAATAATGTCTATTTATTCTGCTGCCCTTCCTATCACCCCTCCCCTCCCCTCCCCTCCCATCACTTCTCTCTATCCAATCTAATGTGACACACTTCTTTTTTTTTTTTTCTCCTCACAACATCATATATGTATGACTCAAGGCAAACTCTTGGCTATGAGCCCTGTAAAAATCAAAATAAAATTACATAAATACAATGGCACAGAGTAAATAGTCCTATTCCAAAAGGGAAAAATAAGGCAGAGAAAGAAGGGATGAAACCATAACAAGAACATAGCTTGGCCAACAAGTACTACAGCCCCACATCTAGCATCTGGGGCACATGGCAATGAGATGTGCTTTCCAAAGGACTTGGGCAGTCCTACATCCTTGGCCTTGCCTGTTGCAGCACACATGGGCTCTCATTCTAGTTCTTTCTGTAGCCAGCAGATTTCTTTGGCAGACAGTCCATATTACTGGCATATTTTTGTTCCTAGGTTCTCCATTCTGGTTTTGGCTTCACCTTCATAGCTTCACACACTGCCTTCTCAGGGAGAGCCTACAGGGATTCTCACCATGCTATAATTTCCCTGACCTTTCAGGCCTTCCTTTGAAATTTCAGTAGAAGTCTCCATGATCTTATAAATCCAGCATCTTGTATTCTAGCAGAACCAGCATCATATACATAACACCAAGGTCTGAGCCAGCTCAAGCAGTAGTTGAGTCCTTTTGGACCACGGCTTCAGTGGCCTCTGAGCACTTGGGCGGCTAAGCATGGTGAAACAAATTATGGGGAAACAGCTTTCTAGGCATGCGGGCAGGGTGCGCCCAAGTTCTCTTAGATGAGTTTTACTTCTACCCCCTTGAGTCTTCAATGGGTGTGATCCTGATGATTCATGAGATATACTCAAGGTATATTTTCAATTATATCTGTGCAAAGTACTTAGCTTCTTTTTAGTAATGGTAATCTCTTCAAGAACCATAACCTCCTTGGGCCCAATTTTTTGTGTGCTTCTTCTATGGCTAAACTCTGAGCTTTGGGGGCTCTTCAAAGCTCTTGAGTTTTCCCAATCTTTCCTGCCTGCCCTTTGGTTCCAATTCTCACAAGACTGGCTAAAAACTGGTAGCAACACCCGTGTCACCATCTGAATGCTGTGTTGCCTTAGATTTTTCTCCACCAGATTAATTAATCCATCACCTTCAAATTCACACAAAATCTCAGGACATGGGAAAAAAGTAGACATGGTCTTTGCCAGAATGTGATACCAATTTTCCTATTCTCTTCTGAAACATGAGCACTGTCTTTACTGTCAACCTTCTTCTAAGCATTCTGTTCTTCTTAGCTCCCACCAGAATCACTCATTCTACTCTGCATTCAATATTGTAGGGATTCTCCATCCTGCATATCCAAAGTTTTTCAAACTTTTCCAAAAGCCAGTCCCCCGAACTTCTGAACTACATGATCAGGTTAATCACAACAACAACCCCACTTCTGGCACTGGTTTTGGTGTTAGTCAGCTTTTTGTCACTGTGATCAAAATACTGGAATATAGCACTGGGGTTGTGGCTCAGCAGTGGAGCACTCGCCTCACACGCATGAGACCCTGGGTTCGATCCTCAGCACCACATAAAAATAAATAAGTGAAATAAAGGTATTGTTTCCAACTACAACTAAAAAAAATTTAAAAATACTGGACAATAAAAATTGAGAGGAGAAAAAATTTATTTGGGCTCACAGTTTCAGAGGTTCAGTCCATAGCAAGCCAACTCCATTGCTCTAGCCCAAGGTAAGGCAGAACATCATGGCAAAAGGGCATAGGAGAAGAGACTCCTCAGCTCATGATTCTGCAAAGCAGAGAGAGAAGGGTGAATGGGCTGCAGGGAAGTCGAACCCTGTCAGGGCATGTTCCCAGTGATGCACCTTTTCAAGCCAGGTCCACCTGTCTACAGTTGGGCCATTTAAACTAGGATGGAGTAATTAGGTTACCTAATGGCCTCTGAATATTCTTTCATTAATGTAGGGGCTTTGGGGAGGCACTTCATAGTTCAAATAATAATAGTACCCTTTTAGGGGTCTCCAATCTCAGAGAGTTTTAATAGATTTTGGTTGAACTCTTACTTTATGGAAGAGTCAAAAATTCAAGGAATCCAAAATGATGCAGGATAGGGCCTCTCAAAATTCAGTGAGCAAGTTCTGATTCAGGAGATCTGAGGAGACACCTGAGATTTCATATTCTAACCTGCTCAAGGTTAGAAACTGCTGATCCTGAGCCACAATATGAAGATCAAGTTCTAGGCCATGTCAACCAAAATGTGGACCACAGACCAGTGGTACTCAGGAAAGTGTTGGTTACTGGTATTCAAGGGGTTAAATACAGAAAAGGAAAGTAAACGTCAGATATCATATAGCATCTGAACAAAGTACTTTTATGTTTGTTGAATTTAATAATTAAACATTGGGATGTTTATTTTGTATCTTTGTTTTTAAATTTCATCTTTTTAGAAATTCGTTTTTATAATAATGTATAAAAATATTGGTCTGTGATAGATGGGAAACATACACACATATATATGTGGATATATACATACATACATACATGGTAATGGGAGATTTCCCTTTGCCACATAATATTTGAGAATACATGACTCAAACTCTCATTGATGTTTAAGAAATTTGACAAACAACCATAAACAGAAGACAAAGTGTGATGAAATCATATAAGAAACAAAGTTTTTTAAAATTAATTTTTAAATTTATAGATGACAGTGGAATGCATTTCAATTCATATTACACATATAGAGCACAAATTTTTCATATCTCTGATTGTATATAAAGTATATTGACACCAATTTGTGTCTTCATACATGTACTTTGAATAATGATGTCCATCACATTCCACCATCATTTCTAACCCCATGCCCCCTCCCTTCCCCTCCCACCCCTATCTAGAGTTCATCTATTCCTCCAATGCTCCCCCTCCCTACCCCACTATGAATCAGCCTCCCTATATCAGAGAAAACATTCAGCATTTGGTTTTTGGGGATTGGCTAACTTCACTTAGCATTATCTTCTCTAACTTCATTCATCTACCTCCAAATGCCATGATTTTATTCTCTTATTGCTGAATAATATTCTATTGAAATCAAGAATCAATAAATGGGATGGATTCAAACTAAAAAGTTTCTTCTCAGCAAAAGAAACAATCTGTGAGGTCAAGAGAGAGCCTACATCTTGGGATCAAATTTTTACCCCTCACACATCTCTAAGGTATATAAAGAATTCAAAACACTAAACACCAAAAAGCCCAAATAACCCAATCAATAAATGGGCCAAGGACCTGAACAGACACTTCTCAGAAGATTATATACAATCAATCAACAAATACATGGAAAAGTGTTCATCATTGTTAGCAATTAGAGAAATGCAAATCAAAACTACTCTAAGATTGCATCTCGCTTCAGTCAGAATGGCAGCTATTATGAATACAAACAACAATAAGTGTTGATGAGGATGTGGGGAAAAAGGTACACCCATACACTGCTGGTGGGACTGCAAATTGGTGTATCCAATATGGAAAGCAATATGGCGATTCCTTGGAAATTTGGGAATGGGACCACCATTTGACCCAGCTATCCTTCTCCTCAGTCTATACTCAAAGGACTTAAAAATAGCATACTACAGGGACTCAGCCACATCAATGTTTATAGCAGCACAATTCACGCTAGATAAACTGTGGAACCAACCTAGATGCCCTTCAGTAGATGAAGGAATAAAGAAACAAAGTTTTGATCATAAAGAGGAGTAGAAGTAAACTTCACATGATCATAAAGTCATGTGAAGATGAAGGCAGACATCAGTGATGCAACAGAAAGCAAGAAATGCCAAAGATGGTCAGCAAGCCATCAGGAGCTAGGAGAGGGTTATGGAGATTTTCCCTCACAGCCCTCATACCTCTGATTCCAGACTTTCCCAACACCTTGATTTCAGACTTCTAATCTACAGAACTCTGAGATAATATATTTCTATTGTTCAAAAAAAGTTTAGCATTTTCTAGAAGAAATATTTGAAGCAACAAATTGAAAAGTCTATCTGCAAGTGGAAAAATTTTTTAAAAAATCACTGAGGATTATTATACTGTAATGGGAGAACAGCAATAATAATTAGAAAGATCTTTAAAAAGAAGTTGGTAAATTCTGTTATGGTATTTTACCACACATACACACATACAAAACTTGAAAAATGATCAGAAAGGAAAGATAGAAGAGAGCTTGTAAATTTAATCTTATGGTGTAGCATCCCCATGTTGACTGCGTATTGTTGATTGGATGCCAGTTGCATGGTGGTAGGAAGCTCTTGTCTAGATGAGGAAAGCAAACATGGTGCTAATAAACTAGAGGAGGGCCAGGGGTGTGTGTGTGTGTGTGTGTGTGTGTGTGTGTGTACACAAAGAGGCTCTTTTTTTCATATTTAGTTGTTTCTTCTTTCCTGAGTATATTGGGAAGAGTAGAGCTTAAAAAAAAAAAACATAGATAAGGAGACCCACATGCTTCTCATTTAGGCATCAATATTATTGCTTAAATTTTTTTGTAAATACTTTAAGGAGGCAGATACATTATTAACTATGAATTTAATACACTTGAGCATCAGTGTAAAACTTTAATACTGAGGCATTACCAGGTTTGCTTTTAGTGTGCAAAATTAATTAGGCTGAAGTGATTATAGAAAAAGTCAAATGTTTGCTTTCTTCAATAACATATTGGGACCAAAAAAATGAATGGTAATGACAAGTCCATAAGGCTTTTCTTTAAGATCACAACAAAGATTGATGCTTCTATTTTTACATTTTTATCCTTACTACATTTGGGTTTTATGGTTTATTTTGCTATTTCTTGTTCAGAGGAAAGTTTACCTCAAATCCAATAATTGGTAAATACTTAATACTTTAGCTGGTCACGGTGGCGCACACCTGTAATCCCCATGGCTTGGGCGGTTAAGGCAGAAGGAAAGCAAGTTCAAAGCCAAATGCCGTAGTCTGTCTGGGCACAAAATAACCAAGCCACCACAAAAGCCTTGTAGATTCAAACAGCAATTCTTTATTCCCGAAACTCTCACTGGCACTCTACACGCATGTTCTGGGGAAAATACACTGGCACTCTACACGCACGTTCTGGGAAAATCCACACACTCCACGGGGCTCTGAATACCAAATACCCTCTGAATCCTGTGAGAACTCAACGGGAACTCAAGGAGCGGGTGCCTGAGGCAGCAGGATACACCCTATTCCCAGCAGGATCCACCCTAAACCTAGAACCACCCTATTCCCAGCAGGATCCACACCCTAAACCTGGAACCGCCCTAAACCTGGATCTGCCCTGGTCCTTGAGCAGGGTCACCTTTCTCAAACATTCATGCAATGTCACTGCAAATGACCTGGGTCCAAGGCAAGCCCATTTCCACAATGGAGAGTCCTCCCTCTAAGCAACATTGGGTAGGCTGACAAGGAAATTGCCATGCATCATTCCTATTTGGCTATGGCTCTCAGTATCTCCCCCTTCTGATTAATTAAACAACAAGCAATGTGGCTTAGTAACCGTGCCTGTTAGGTTGTCCAATTCAACATATGGTCCTTACCTGTCATCGGATGATCTGACCTCTAGGCGTCAGCCTCCTGTCTTAGGTTGGTACCACTGCAATTGGATCATACCCGTCACTGACTACCGGTCCAGCATACAGCCATACTTGTGGATAGGCCTATGCACCAGTGGGGGGGTGAGGTTCTTTGCCTCACCTCTGTTGGCCCCCAAATTTGGCCTTGGTGCCAGTGGCGGGGTGAGGTTCTTTGCCTCACCTCTGTTGGCCCCCAAATTTTAGACCATCACTAGCAGAAGGGAGGAAGATACAGAAATGCCACGACACCAAGTCAATTGATGGCTCCTTTGGAAAAATTGCATCACTGGTGACACCATCAGCAAAGATATGCCAGCACTACCACAATTCGCTGCACCAACAGATAGTTCACAATGCATACAAGTGATACATAGTCCAGGCGAGTTCTGCAAGCAGTTCAAAGTGGAGGAGTCTATCAATATGTCCATTTCCTCCCAAAGTAAATCGACTCCTTGATTGAGCATTACTTGTTGAGTTATTATTCATTGATGTATCAGTTTATATAGTTTACTGTGATAGCTATCATAGAAGCTGTAGTTTGGTTTTATCTTTGTCTTCACCGGCACTGGGATGAAGATAGGAATTCTGGCAATGATGCTAAAAAGAAATTATGTAACATTCCCACAGGTACTAAGAAAACAATTTTCTGAACAATTTACATTATTCTGAACAGAATTATTAAATATAATGAAAAGGAAAGGTGAAAGTAAACAAACAGATTTGTTAACCTCCTTTAAAAATAATCCTTAACAGCTGTTTACCTAATTTAAATTAAACCATTTAAATCACGTGAATAAAAAAAAATTCGGATCCATTTTTTCATGAGCACTCCTCATATATGAAATATGGACATAAGCACATACAGACATACAACACAAAACACAAGAGTGCACACAAACGTACAACACATAAGACAATAGTAAAGGCCTTGTAGCTTTACACAGGTGAAATTTCCCTTGCAATGTTTAAAAACTCCACAGTCAAAAAATAAAACTGATCAGAAAAACATTAACCTAGGTTTGTATGAGCTCAAAAAATAAAATAGAACTTTATGATGTGGGAAAAGGCAATAATAAAATAGATATTGAAAAAAGCATCCTGGTTAATCACTGTCGTAGATGTAAGAATAGCCAAGCTGGAGCTCTGGATATCAGCTGTTATGGATTTGAGTCAAATCATCTTCTTTTTGGTCTGTAGAAATTGCTTTGGGTAGTCTCTCTGGAATCCAAATCAGCTCCTGTTCTCCCTGTGGAAACACACAAACAGAACCCTGACTCCAGACAATCACTGGGTCAGGACCTTTCCATTGTCCTGTTAGAATATCTTTCCAAAGTACCTTGGGCTTATGTACATTTTTTGGATACATATGTCTTTCCGCAGCACTAAGCCCTGATGAATCCAAATTTTAAAAGTTTAGAGTAAAAAGGGTTATTTTAAGTTTATCTTTGGGGGATATATACCCCTTTCCAATTCCCTCTTTTTGCTTTAATAAGTACGTTTTAATAGTTTGATGAGCTCTTTCAACTATGCCTTGTCCCTGTGGATTGTATGGGATTCTTGTTATATGAGTAATACCAAATGATGAGCAAAATTGTTTAAAAGAGGTATATCCAGTACCATTATTTGTTTTTAACTGTTTTGGAATGCCCACAGTGGCAAAATTTTATAAGCAATGAGCTATAACATCTTTAGTTTTTTCTCCGGCATGAAGGGAGCCCATCAAAAATCCAGAAGAAGTATCAACTGTAACATGCAAATATTTTAATTTTCCAAATTCTGGCAAGTGTGTGACATCCTCTGCCAAATATGGTTAGGTATCAGTCCTCTAGGATTGACTCCAAGATTAACTTGTGGTAAAAAGGTCACACAATTTTGACATTGTTTTATTATATGTCTGGCTTGTTCCTTAGTTATTTTAAAACACTTTTTTAAAGTATTAGCATTAATATGGAACCTTTTATGAAATTTTGTAGCTTCTTCTAGTGTAGAGAAAACATGTAGGTCATGTGTAGTTTTATCTGCTAAATCATTGCCCAAACTAAGGGCTCCAGGCAATCCTGTATGTGCCCTGATATGTCCTATAAAGAATGGATCTTTTCTGTCCCAGATTAGACTTTGTATAGTGGAAAACAAAGAGAAAACAGTAGAGGAAGGAGAAATCCTACCAGAATCTTCAAGGGATACTATAGCATTAACTATATACTGACTATCAGAAAATAAATTAAATACAGAATCTTTAAACATCACAAAAGCTTGTAATACTGCATTAAGCTCTACCTTTTGAGCTGATTGTTTGGGTACTAAAAATGTAAAAGTTTGATCAGGGGTAACTACTGCTGCTGTACCATTATTTGACCCATCAATGAATATATTTGGAGCATTCATGATAGGGGTTTTTCTTGTCATTTTTGGAAAAACTACAGTATGCTTAGACCGAAAAGACAACAAAGGATTAGATGGTAAGTGATTATCAAATGAAACATTAGATTTACACATGATTATTGCCCAAGTATTTAACTCATTAGCTAACTCATCAATTTGATCCATAGTATATGGAGTAATAATTTTATTGGGAGAAATTCCAAACACTCCCTTTGCTGCTTTTATCCCTTTGAGTATTAATTGTCCTACAGCCTCAGGATATCTAGTAAGAATAGTGTTAGGAGAATAAGATAAATGTATCCACAATAATGGACCTTCTTGCCAAAATACTCCTGTAGGAATATTTTTTGTTGGTAGTACAATAAATAATAAAGGCGAACTTATATCAATTCTATCCAAATGCATACTTTCCATATATGTTTCAATAATTTTTAATGCCTTTCTTGCTTTAGGAGTTAACATGCGGGGTGAATTTGGATCTGATGGACCTTTTAGGATATCAAATAAAGGTCCCAACTCTCCTGTTGGTATGCCTAGATAAGGCCTTATCCAATTTATGTCTCCCAATAACTTTTGAAAGTCGTTAAGTGATTTGAGTTGATCTACTAGTATTTGAATTTTTGGTGGACGGACCATGGTTGAGGATAATAGAACTCCTAAATAATTAATTGGAAAATTTAATTGTACTTTATCTATTGCTATCTCTAGATTATAATTTTTAATAAGTTTGTAACTGTGGCATAACATTCCAGCAATGTGTTTTTATCTTTATGTGCTAATAATACATCATCCATATAGTGAAATATTTGTAGTTCAGGATTTTGATTTCTAAGTGGCTGGATTGCTTTGTTAACATAAATTTGACACATAGTTGGACTGTTAGCCATCCCTTGAGGGAGTACTTTCCATTCATATCTCTGATCAGGACCTTCATGATTTAGTGCAGGGATAGATAATGCAAAAGTGGACTATCCTTGGGATGAATTGGAATTGAAAAAAAAAAATCTTTAATATCTATAGCTAAAACATACCAGGTTTTTGGCAAAGCAGACAATTGAGGAATCCCTGATTGAGCAGGTCCCATAATAACCATCTCATTATTAATGGCTCTTAAATCTTGCAATAATCTCCATTTACCAGATTTCTTTTTGATGACAAAAATGGGAGTATTATGGGGAGATACGGAAGGTTGTATATGTCCTTCCGCTAATTGTTGTTTGACCAGATCATGGGCTACTTGTATCTTTTCTTTAGTCAGGGGCCACTGAGGAACCCACACTGGTCTTTCTGATTTCCAAGTAATTTTGATTGTCTCAGTGTCCCCTTCTGAAAACCCAATCCATGTCTATTTATTCCTTGATCTATTTGAATTGGTGCTGCTATACCTTGTTCTTGTTCTCCTAATCTTTTTTTCTTTCCCAAAACCTTGTCTAGCCCTAGTAGTGGGTGCATTAGGATTGATATTATTTGTTAACGTCAAACCTAATTGATCTAGGACATCTCGTCCCCATAAATTTATAGGAAGATGATCCAATACATATGGCTGTATAGTTCCTTCACATCCTTCAGGATCCTTCCAATCTAATACCATTGCACTTCTATGGGGATTAGTTGCCACTCCTAGGCCTCGAAGCATTTGAGTGGCTTGTTGTAATGGCCAATGTTTTGGCCATTCTTGACGAGATATGATGCTAAGGTCAGCACCTGTGTCCAGTAGTCCATTAAATTCATGTTCTTGAATATTTAGTTTTAGCATTGGGCGAGAATCTAAATTTAAAGACAGCATAGCCCAATCTACACCTGTGGAGCCTAATCCCCTGGAACCTCTTTCTACACTACGGCTGGAAAATTTATCATGTAGGCTGGGTATTATTAACAACTGTGCTATTCTATCTCCTGGTGAAATTACTGATATACCTCTTGGAGAACTAGCTATAATTTTTATTTCACCTACATAATCAGGATCAATTACCCCAGGACTTATCATAAGTCCTTTTGGTGTAGAAGAACTACGTCCCAATAATAAGCCTACTGTTCCTTGGGGAAGAGGTCCTTTTACTCCTGTGGGAATGATTTGAACTCCCATCTCTGGAGTTAGTACTGCTCTGGCAGAGGCGCAGATGTCCAACCCTGCGCTCCCTCTGGTTTGTCTGATGAGGGATTTAATGGACAATGTGTCCTGGGCACTACCCTGATGGTGTTGCTGGGTTCCTCCACTGCTCCGTATATTTGTGGTTGTGGGCCCCGGAGCATTGGGCCCCCCAGTTCGTTTTTTGGCAATGGAGCCTGATGCCTTTCTCCACGATATCGTGGGTAAATACCTGGTCCTTGTCTGTTTTTTGATAAGGAAGTACCCTCTGTGGTGGTTTGAGAACGGCATTCATTAGCCCAATGTCTCCCTCTATGGCATCGTGGGCAAATACCTGGTATTCTATTCCTTTGATACCTAGTTTTGTTAAATCCTTTTCCTATGGGGCAATTCCTTTTAAAATGTCCTGTTTGTTCACAATTGTAGCATGTTTTTGGCCTGGCATCTAAAGCCTGTTGTACTGCAGCTGCCAAGACTTGCCCTTGTTCATTAATATCTCTACATAATTTAATATATGTGTTTAAATCTTCATGTTTTCATGGTCTAATAACCTCTCTGCAGCAACGATTTGCTTGGTCATAAGCCAGTTGTTTTATTAATGGCATTGCTTGTTCTGTATCCCCAATAATTCTGGCAGCTGTTTGAATAAGCCTATCTACAAATTCAGCGTAAGGGTCATTAGCTCTCTGTATTACCTTAGATAGCTGACTTTGTAAATCTCCATGTCCTTGTAAAGTCTTCCATGCCCTAACTGCGTCTGCAGCATTTTGTGCATATATAGCAGGATCATATTCAATTTGTTGCTGTTGACCCTCATAAGGTCCTTTTCCTAACAACATATCTAGATTTCTTTGAGGGTAACCGGCTGCTGCATTTCTCTTAGCTGTCTCCATGCAAAATTCCTCATTGGCAACCTTCCATAACAAATATTGTCCTCCATTTAGCACAGATTTACACATGCTAGCCCAATCTGCTGGCGTCATGTCCAAGTTGGTAATGGATTTGACCATGCTTACAGTGAAGGGTGCTTGGGGACCATAGGTTGTTACAGCCTCCTTTAACTGCTTCACTGTTTTGAAATCTAAAGCACGGTGAATTCGCTGCCCTCCTACCTGTTCAAGTACAGGGCATGCTAATCTTTGAGGTCCTGTCTCAGGATCCCATTTACCAACTATGGGGGTTGAGGGCCACTCAGCTGTCTCCATCGGTGGGGCTGTTGGTTGAATTATGCCCTCTGGTGATAGAACGGAGTTAGTAGCAGCCTCCTGTTGTAGCCTTTTTCCCAATAGCCCCTTTTCCTTTAAATTTTCTTCCTCTGTCTGACTAGCTTGAGAGACCTTCTCTTTTGCTTGATCTAAAATGTCTTTCTCCATGGTCTGAACCTCTAACAATTTACTTAACACTCTTTCGGTTTGTTTTTTACTAATTTCTAATCTACTATAAAGATAACGCAACCCAATAAGATAACACAAAACAAAACCGAAACTGAATGAAACAAAAACTGAATAAAAAATCGTTGTATCAATTTTCTCTTCCTCAGGGCCGAAAAACTTCAAACCTTGAGCCAACCATTTTTCCCAGTTTGCCTGAGAAAGTTCTAGGGATAGGCAGCTTGAAATAAAAACAAAATAAATCAAAACAAGAACACATTGTTTTTTGAATTGGTCACCCATTCTCTCACCTTCCCTCAGGGGCGTGCAATTTCACTTACCTCCAAGCTTCAGACCTTCCCCTTACGGACCACCAAATGCCGCAGTCTGTCTGGGCACAAAATAACCGAGCCACCACAAAAGCCTTGTTGATTCAAACAGCAATTCTTTATTCCCGAAACTTTCACCGGCACTCTACACGCACGTTCTGGGGAAATCCACACACTCCACCCAGCTCTGAATACCAAATACCCTCTGAATCCCACGAGAACTCAACGGGAACTCAAGGAACGGGCGCCTGAGGCAGCAGGGTACACCCTATTCCCAGCAGGATCCACCCTAACCTGGAACCGCCCTAAGCCCGGATACACCCTGGTCCTTGAGCAGGGTCACCTTTCTCAAACATTCATGCAATGTCACTGCAAATGACCTGGGTCCAAGGCAAGCCCATTTCTACAATGGAGAGTCCTCCCTCTAAGCAACATTGGGTAGGCTGACAAGGAAATTGCCATGCGTCATTCCTACTTGGCTATGGCTCTCAGCAGCAAACCTCAGCAAAAGCAAGGCACTAAGCAACTCAGTGAGACCCTGTCTCGAAATAAAATACAAAATAGGGCTGGGGATGTGGCTCAGTGGTGGAGTGCCCCTGAGTTCCACCCCTGCCCCAGAAAAAAAAAAAGTTAATACTTTAGATATCAAAGTAAAGTTTACTGAGGAGGAATAGATTTCTTCTCTAATGATCTTTTTTTTAGGGGAATAGGAGATACATTTCAAAGTAAGTTTCAGTGAAATCTCTGCTCAGAGAGGAATGTGTGGGTATTTTCTTCTTAATGCAAAATCTTATCTCCTGATTATAAGTTTAACAAATAAAGGTAGAGCATAATAAAGAAATAAAAAATAAACAAGGCCTAGTTTGAGATCTGCAGTTACCAGTCAACCAGCCATATGGAGGCCAACAGGACTAAAGGTGCAGTCTGTAATTTGTGATGGGAACACTAATAATATATTTATAAATAATAGTGATGGAAGAATGAAGTTACTAAAAATAAGAGCTTAGTTAAGTGTGGCTTTTCTCTCCCCACTACGGGGAACCTAACCAAGGAGAATTCTACCACTGAGCCATATCGGCAACCATTTTTATTTACTTTTTACATTTCGAGACCCAGTCTCACTAAGTTGCTGAGTTTGGCCTTTAAATTGCTATCCTCCTGCCTCAGTCTTCCAAGTTGCTAGGATTATGGGCAAGCACCACTGCACTTGGCATGTTTTTTTTTCTTTCCCCTTTCAGCCTTGAAAATATGCAAAGCAAAAGGGAGGGGGAGGAGGGGTGAGAGGCGACAGAGGAAAGGGAGGGGGATTGAAATGGAATGTTAGCACTGGAATAGTGGGAAGAACAGAGGGGTTAGAATTAGAATACATCATAGTTTATTGCTGGGCACAGAGATGTTAGAGAAGGACACTTATTCTCTTTGTACATCATTTTCTTATCTGTGTTATATTAAAACAATATAACTGTATGAGAAGTGCCTTTGTAAACTGTCATGCAGTGTAAAAATGCCAGTTATCGTTATTCACACTCCCAGAGAGAACTAGGTGACCAACTTCTGCCCTAAGAAAGGTGGGTTAAAAGCTTTGTCTTATCACAAACCCCCCATCACTCAGCCATAGATGAACAACTGGGCCACTTTGGGATAAAGATTCACCAAAGCTTCCAAAGTGGAGAAATTTGTCACCAATGAAATGAACCATACACAGCAAGCCATGTTTCTTGGGATCTTAGGTAAATGACTGAACAGATATTGACAGCATGACTACTCATTGTTCATTCCCAGAAAAAAATTGTCTACGAGATATTTTTGGACAATAGCTGAGAATGTTGGAAAAATTGCTTGAGTCCCTTCCTCTGTGTGCAGAACTCACACAGAGAGTGATGTAGGCCAGAAATTGAGAAATATTGCCAAATGCCCACACAGCGGAGGAAACACTCTCTTCTCCCCTCCTCTCTGAGCCTGTTTCCCACCCTCCTGCCACACACTGATTTATCAGAAGGCTCAGGATGCATACACTTGTTAGGATGCTCAACTTTCCTGATTTTGCCAACTTTATACCAAAGTGCTGATTTAAAATGCCATCTAATCTAGATATCTATAGTTAATGATACCAGGGAAGTTTTTAGACTCCTGAAATAATCTTTTTTTCTCCATACCATCTCTTTTCCCCTCTAAATTATAAACACCAAGAAGCTACAGACCATATATGTCATGTTAATCAAGATATCTCCATTGCCTAAAACAGTGCCTGACATATCATAGATTTTAAAGAACCAAAGTTGTTCATAAGCAGATCAATGAAGAAGGTGGCAAATGATTTAATTACTGGATTTGAAATCTGGCTTCACCCATTCCTTAAGAGATACTAAGCAAGGATTACTTTTAAAATATAGCCTCCCTAATTCTCAGTATTATCTGAAATATCGGTAAAATAATTACATTTTTTAGGATTGCTGGTAGAATCAGATGAATTTCTTTTTTTTGCAAAGCACTTTGGCACAGGACCGAACTTGATCCCCTCTTTCCCCCCATGTCAAACACTTCAAAATGATATATAAGGACTGTCAATATTCATTCTCACATTTTATTTCAAACATCATCTGTTGTTGACATGTGAAGCCATCTGTACCCAGTCTACTGTCCACATTAAGGTGATTTTACTTTCAACCTCGGTGTTAACTTGACTTTATTATCACAGAAATTCTTCCCAGAAAGATGAAGCTGCAAGTAACTATCGTTTATTTCAGAACCTCCTGAGTTTGTCTTTAAAATCTATTTGTTCTCATTAAGTAAATAACCTCCTCTCAGAACAATAGATCTTGCAGCTGGGTTCATAAAATGATGGTTTACTCCTCAAAGACTCTTCCAAATCCTGCCCTTACTGTGTGCATTAGTCTTATTATATTATAAACTTGGTTCAGTACCAAGCAGATCACACCACTGAAAGTCATGGCATGCCTTAAAGTAGGTCCGACAGTCTTAAAAACAGTGTTTTTCAAATCCTCTTCTCTCCTGCAAGATGCAACTAGGATGATGTTGAGGTCGTAAGTGGCCTCCCTGGATGCAGTAAGTCTCTGCTTGATTTAACGGGATATTGTTCTGGTTTCTTAAGATAGTTTGCAGTTGACAGTCTCTGCTGACAAAATTATTATACTTTCATTTCCACAACACTGAATTATGAATCTGAAGTCCTGAATGACCTCATATGCTAAAAATATCTGTCTTTTTTTTTTAGCTTTTAACTCTTTCTCCAATCTCAAGAGTACATAGTAAGCATAAAACTGGTCATTCCTTGGAGACATATGTGCCTGCTGTGGATCTAGAGGTATATCCGGTGGGAGTACATTTGTTGCTGGGCAGTCTTCAGAGAAGTCAGAAGCCCGTTACATATACACAAGGGATCCGCGCCGCAGGAGTGGCCGCCTGGCTGGGGAGCGCGGCTCTGGGAAGCTGGACCTGGGGCTGAAGCAGCCCCCGCCGGGCAGCGAGCACTGGGCCTCCTCGTCGCTGGGTGTACTGGCGCGGAGCTCCGCTTGACTCCTGTTGATGTCATACTTTTTAACATTCTGAATTCTAAGGTTTTTCACAATAAATTTCTCTCCCTCCCTCCCTCCCTCTCTCTCTCCCTCCCTCCCTCTCTCTCCCTCTCTTAGTATTATCTACTTTAACCTTTAACACTCAAACTAAACGCTGCTTCTTTCATGAAATGTTTAATGAAACACGTTAACAACATGGATCACACACGTTTCTGTGTTTTGATGTTTAGAAGAAACTTGCTATAGAATCTTATTATTTTCTCATTGCCCAGTAATGCATTTTTCTTTTCCTTGAAGGAAAAGAAGGTAGGGACTGTGGCTTATCCATTTCATCATTAAGGTCTTAAATAGTGAAAAAAAAATTTTTTTTTAAGAACCTATACTAGTTGATCGATAATTTATTTGCTGAATGATGAGTGAAAAACATTTAACTTAGCTATTTAAATGAAGACAACCGATTTAAAAAATATGAAATTAAGAAACGTCTATAGGAAGCTGGGCGGGTGGCGCACACCTGTAATCCCAGTGGTTTGGGAAGCTGAGGCAGGAGGAAAGCGAGTTCAAAGCCAGTCTCAGCAAAAGCAAGGCACTAAGCAACTCAGTGAGACCCTGTCTCGAAATAAAATACAAAATAGGGCTGGGGATGTGGCTCAGTGGTTGAGTGCCCCTGAGTTCAATCCCTGCACCCCCCCCCCCCAAAAAAAAAAAAGAAAAGAAAAAGAAACTTCTATAGGAAAGCATAGGGGAAACACATCAGTACATTGAAATGGTCAAAGATATTTTTGGACAAGACTAAAAACACAGGAAACAAAGGCAAAAATTGACAAATGAGATTACATTTAAAAGCTTCTGCACAGCAATGAAAGCAATCAACAGGGTGAAGAGACAACCTATAGAATGGGAGAAAATATTTGGAAAGTATGCATCTGATAAGGGGTTGAGATACAGAATGTATTTGGAACTCTAAAAACTCAATAGCATGTACACACACACACACACACACACCTGATTTGATCACAGAAAGATATACAAATGGCTAAGAGGTCTATAAAAAAATTTCTCAAAGACAAGGATCATTAGATTAATGCAGATATCACATCACCCCAGTAGGAATGGCTATTATCAAAAAGATTAAAGATAACAAGTGCTGGTAAGGGTGTGGAAAAAAGGGAACACTTGCACAGTGTTGGTGGGAATGTAAATTAGTATAGCCATTATGTAAAACAATATGGAGGTTCCTCAAACAATTAAAAATAGACACCACATGATCCAATAATTGCACTCTCGGGAATATATTCAAAGGAAATTATATCAGTATGCTGAAGAGACATCCACACTCCCATGTTCACTTAGCACTAATTATAATAGCTAAGAAATGGAAACAACAGAAATGTTCATTATGGATGAATGGACAAAGGAGGTGTTGTACAGATACACAATGGAATACTATTCTCCTATAAAAAGAATAAAAACCTGTCATTTGTGAAAACATAGATGGAACTGGAAATAATTATGTTAAATGAAATAAGTGAGGCACAGAAAGACAAGTAGCACATGCTCTCATTCATATGTGGAATCTAAAAATGTTGGTCTCATAGAGGTTGAAAGCAGAGTGGCAGTGATGAGAGGCAGGGGAGAAACGGTGGCAGGAAGACTTGGGCAAAAGTTGTCAACGGGTGCAAAGCTAGAGTGAGTTAGCGGCACAAAGTTCAGGTAGGCTATTGCATAATAGGTGACTTTAGATGACAACAATGTACTGTGAATTTTTAAAAAACTAGGAGAAAGGACTTTAAAAGTTTTCATCATAAAGAAGTGATAAATTTTTGAGAAGATAGATTTAATCTGATTTAAGCATTACATAATGTGTACATGTATAGAAACATTAGATCACCACATAGTACAAGACTAATATGCACAGTGTTATGTTTTCATGTATTAATTAAAATAAATTTAATTTAAATGTCCTTTTTTGGAAGTACAGAGAATTGAACTCAGGGCTTTGCACATGCTAGGCAAGTGCCGCACCACTGAGCCACATTCCCAACTTTAAATGCATCTAAAAAATTTTTTTATTGGGGCTGGGGATGTGGCTCAAGCCGTAGCGTGCTTGCCTGGCATGCATGCGGCCCGGGTTCGATCCTCAGCACCACATACAAACAAAGATGTTGTGTCCGCCGAAAACTGAAAAATAAATATTAAAAAACTCTCTCTCTCTCTCTGTTTAAAAAGTTTTTTCATTGCATGTTTTAAAAAATAAAAGATTAAATAAATATTTGTCAAGAAAACTTGGGCTTGTTCTCATAGTAACTTCCTTTGTATTTTCTAATGTAGTTCTTTTAGTTTTAGGGAATGCTGAGAAATGTTAACCTCTGAAGTAGTAGCTCTCCAAGCCAGGAAAAGTAGGCCCTGTTTGTGTGTCTATTCTCTTTTAAAAACGTAAGTTCTTATTTCCTTTCCATTTAACAATTACTAATGATGATTATGAATGTACAGCTGGCCCAGCCATCCTATCAGTGTAACCAATAGCTTTTTTTACCCCTTCAGGGAAATGTTATCTCCTCTGGCATCAGTCTGGATATAAAGGTTGTCACTTTCATGATCTGAAATAAAGGTGGGCATTTTACATAGCCTAATCAGGGCTAAGAGAAAGACTAAGTTTTACAGTGGTGTCAAATTTATAACACTGTGTTAGCTGATAGAAATGATGCCTTACATAGTCATGTTTCTATTTAAGTATTATTTAGCCCCTATGCACAGTATGTACTTTTTAAAAATAGCCACAATCAATCCAATACTTGAGCTCTTACAGGCAAATTTATATTATAGCAGTATAATTTCATTTTGCTTCATCTAAACTGAAATCTAAAAGTTCTATAAAAGTTTAGAGCTCATAGCTAACAGCTTTCCACAGGGGCTAAGTTTTGCAGCGGTAAAGCATTTCTTAGATGACAGTATGCTGGCCATCAGAGAAAACATTGAGAAGAAAATTTAAGTACAATCTGGAGAGTACTAATGACAGTGAGCCTGCATCGATGTTCTACAAGGGAAAGTAATCCATTATTGAAGAGTGCAAAATATACGTATTGTTAGTTTTGGATCATTTTGGATCACTTGCAGGTATACTTATTTAATAAACATGTTTAATATTCAGCAGTGAGTCTCAACTATTTTCATCACTTTTTCTTAGCTGACATCTAAAAATGAAAGAATATTTTTTTATATATTTATAATACAAGCCAGTTAGCTATCTGAGTACTCTGTGTAACATTTGGCACATATCATCATCATAATAATAAGCATTATATCATAATGTGTCAAGTCCCAATGGTCCTTATTTATGTGCAGCTTAAATTCATCATATTTTTCAGGACTACGGGTAGTAATTACACTAGTTCACAATAAGGGTATTTTACTTTTTGCCTTTAACATGCATGACCTTGTGATCCTTAAACATCTCTGTGAGTTAGTTATGTACCCATTTTATAGAGAAGATGGAGGCTCAACCAGAAGTAACTTTCCATAGGTCACATAGTAAGTGAATGATAGAACAGGAGCCAGAACCCAGAACGTCTGTCTCCCAGAAATAGGCCCCTGTTCTGTAATACACAGCTCACTCTTAATATATTTAAAAATAATTACAGAAGAGATGTTACAGATCCTTCAGACGGAATCTGATCAATGTTCATTTTGAGGAAAATGAACAAACACAGCATTAATTTAAATTGCATTCTCCATTTGAGGACAGTAATCATGAAAAGAAATTAAAACATCGAGTCTAAGATTGATTTTCCTGTCTTTGCTGCAACCACTGAAGCACCATGAAGTTTGTAGAAAGACTTTTTCCAGAGACCATTTTATCTTCCCTATGTTAGAGCAATAAATAAACCTGAGTACTCAGTGCATTATTTATTATATTGGATTTGAACTCAGACCTTTTTCTGCAGATGTTTCTATACTTTGCAAATGGAGGATCAGGGCAAATACATGTCCATGAGTGCCATATCACCAGCTGATAACATGAATTTCTTGTTTTCAAGCAGTAGAATGTGCCAGACACTATGCCAGACACTTGTTTTACATATAATTTTAAAATTAATGTTCATATCAATTTCACACTCATTTTATGGGTATGAAAACAGGCACAGTGGAGTTAAGGAATGTGTACAAATTCACACAGGTGTTGAGTGACTGAGTCAGGATTAGAAACCAGGTCTTTTGGATTTCCAAGCTCTTTCTGCTCTATGACACTGCTTTCTCTCATCACATCTTGGAAACTTACAAGTACAAAGGGTGTGATGGCGACTCCTGATGGAGGGGAAAGAGATGAGAGAGAGAACAGACCTTGGTAGGAAAAGGGAGTTAGGGCTTGTGGGAAGTACATGAAGACAGCAATCAAGAAGATACGGCTTCAGGACCTATAGAGATGTCACATGACTATTCTACCATTTAACTTCTTTGTCAGTGGAATGTAGGGATTGGGTTTGATCTATACTTTTCTAAACAGGTTCTATAAGTTCCACAGGTTCAAAGAGTGACCTGGTTTCTAGGAAGACACAACAGAAAGTGGAACTCATCTCTTTATAAAAGTCATGCATATATTAAAAAGCATTTTTACACTAAACTAAAACAGTTTTGTTGAGCATTGGTGTGTGCTATGAATTTACTGAGTGCACAGTGAGTTGTGTATGTAGTTATGGGAGAGAAAACACAGTCCTCATCTTTCACTCATGAATAACAGGGATGAGATCACTGTCTTAAAGGGGGTAAAAAAGACTTCAAAGATTATACAATAATAAATACATAACTGCAAATCGTGATAAGTGCTAGTATTAAAAGTTCAAGGTGGTCTGAGAAACTATAACTGATGATATAATTCAGATTATTGTGGAGATGGAAATTTTCTCTGAGGGAGTAACATTTAAATCAAGAACTGAGAAAGGACCAGGAAATTAGCCAAGAAGAGTGAGAGAATATCCCAGGCAGGCAGGAAAAAATGAAATAATATTTTTTTTTAATATTTATAATACAAGCCAGTTAGCTATTTGAAATTATATGAAAATCTTGGAGTTAGAAAGAGCCTGACCTATCAGAGAATGGTTTTGCACAAGACCAATGAATGTGCCCACCAGATTCACAAGGTCCCATCAGCCCCTCTCCTCATTTGGTCTTGGAGTTTTCTAAATTGGTTGTCTTAAGCTCTCCTAGGGCCTTATCACAATTCAAAACAGCATTTTTTTTTGTGTGTTTAAAATGTCCATAGAAAAGTTATTACCTTTCTATAAAAACTTTTCCAGACCATGGAAACATATGGAATCATTCTCATAAAACTTTAGAAAATTAGCAAAACCCTGATATCAAACCTAAGCAAAAACTCCAATCAATCTTACTTTTGAGCAGAGATACAAAGTGACAAAATGAGATCTAAGCAAGCAGATTCTTAAAGTAGAAGAATAATTACATGAAGAACAAGTGGAACTTATTTCTAACATAAAAAATAGCATTGTAAATTTTATTACTATAGTGTACTTATAATAGCTCAAAGGAGAAAAGCCTGAAATGAGAAGCTGTGGCTGCAGCTGTGTACTGAGAGTGGGGTAGAGAGGGTTGCCTTGAGAGCCAGGTACATTTTTACCAGGAAGAACAAACTGTAAGAAAACTGTGTTTCTTGGAGACCAAAACAGGATTTTGAGAAAAGAAGCTTCCAAGAGGACTGGCTGGAGGCCCAAAGAGGCATCATTAGCCTGTGACCACTGAAGTCCCAGGGGGTTGAGGGAGCTTATAAGTGGCTAGCACAAGTGGGGACATTTCCTGTTTCTAGAGAGGTAGAGAAGAGAGCCCCATTGGGCAGATCTGCAGAGAACCACTAAAGAATTCTATGATGTAGAGCAGGTCCACCTTGGTCATCAACCCCATCCAGGGGTCTCCAGTGCTGGACTGACATTGTGTCAGGTATCTATGACTGTGCTCTTTTCTTATCACCTCAATCTCTGGGTAAGAAATGGCAGTCAGCAATATGGGAAAAGGGGTAGAACAAGCCGGGGAGAATGTTGTCCATTCCTTTCCCAAATGTAGGCTTTCTAGATTAAATGTGGGTGCTCCACTTAACTAGGCAGAGATTTTTCCTTCAATGAGTTTGAAAAAATATATATATGGCACCATAGTAGAATTATGTAATTCTCAAGGACACCTGCACTCGTCAATTCTGGAAAGTTAGAGAACATTTTATTAGGTAAAAATGACCCCCAAACTGATGGGACCTACCTGAGATTTCAGTCAGGGCTTGGGAAGATGAGGCCCATGAAGCAAGTTTAACAGGGCCTCGTGAGAAAGAATAAAGTTGCATACAGTCAACCAAATTCAGCTTGTTCATAAATAGACAATTTCTGTTGTTATTTTTCACAACAATTCATTTCTTTCCCTAAATTTTAAACCTAACCCCACCCACCTGGATAATATACCATATACAAACATTCACTTTAAAACAGGAAATTTTTTGCCTAGAAATTAGCGTTAACTTCTAACCAGTTACCTTGAAAAAGTATATATTTTTACTCTCATGAAGCTGGGTTGCTCAAAGCATTTCAATTTTAAAAAAATATTTTAAATTGTAAAAATTGCATTTATGTTAACAATGCTTTATTTTATTTTACCCTATAAATGACTTTTCAATTCAAACTTCACATACTGAATTGGAAGTTTATTCTTATTTATAACTACAACCAATGTGAGCCATCAAACAAACGGATTTCTAGAACACATCATCTTTACTTCTACCCAAAAAACACTGTTGGAGATACAATACTTGATGTATTATCATATAATGTTTTTCCAGAAATTTTATCCTAATCTATTGTGGTTTTGGATATGAGGTGTCTCCCAAAAGTTCTTGTTAGAAAATGCGAGAATGTTCAAAGGTAAAATGTTTAGATTATGACAGCTGTAAACTAATCAGTAGATTAACAAATTTGATGAATAAATAAATCGAGTTGATTAACTGGGTTGTAACTGGAGGCAGATGGGACGAGACTGGAGAAAATAAGTCACTGGGAATTATATCTGGAGTAATGGATCTCTCTCTCTCTCTCTCTCTCTCTCTCTCTCTCTCTCTCTCTCTCTCTCTCCTGCCTGGCTATCATGAGCTGAGCTTCATGAACATGCCCTTCCATCATGATATTCTTCTTCATCTTGGGCCAAGAGATATGGACTTGGCTGAACATGGAATAAACTTCTGAACCCATGAGCCCCGACAAACTTTTCCTCCTCTAAGATATTCTTGTCAGCTACTTTGATTATAGTGATGAAAAGTTTACTGAAACATGGTCTCAAATATCTATTCACATGTTTCTTTTCTTTCTTTTTATTTATATGTTTGGTGTTTTGCCTTTTTATGTATACGTTTCTGCTCAAATAATGCATTTACTGTATGTAATTATGATTAATGACACTAAATGCTTTTTCAATGATCTTAAATAATCTTGTTCACAGCAACATTTAACCTCAGTCTTTTAAAGTTAATTTTGAAAGTTTACACATTCTTGTGATAGACATCATTATCCAAAGTACATGTATGAAGACATGAATTGGTGTGAACATACTTTATATACAGAGATATGAAAAATTGTGCTCTATATGTGTAATAAGAATTGTAATGCATTCTGCTGTAAAGTATTTAAAAAATAAAATCAAATATTAAAAAAAGAAAGTTTACACATTCTTAATAGAGACTATATTTACATGACTTAGAAACTAAAAGTCATATATTTGAAGTTATAAAGTCTTGCTCTCAATGTATCTCGCCATATCTCCCATTCCTCCCACCAAATTCATTCATATTTTTATTAGTTTCTTAAAACTAACTCATTAGTTCCTCAGGAAAATTGGATCCAAGGTTTTGGATCAAAAAGTTTCTGGAATTTGTGACCCATTTTAAGGAAAAGAAAACAAAATTTCAAATACAAACTTGGTGCTACTTGTAATTCGAATATTTAATTTATAAACAATTTATGAAAACATAACCATTTGACCTCAATGTAGCCTTTCTGGGGCTTTGAAATTCCTCTGATTCTAAAACTTTATTAGTTTCACAGTGAAGCTGACCTTTTGAATCTTTCCCGGTGTTTTGTTTTAAAAAAGTTACTATTTATTTTTGTTTTCCCCTTTTCTTCACTCAAATCGTTTACCATATGTTCTTTCCCTACTGCCCCCCCTTTTATTATAGATATTCTTGCATTTAGATAGGTTTGTAAATTGCTCCATTGGTTACCTTTATTCTTATACTTTTATGTAATACTTAGTTCCCAATTTCATTAGAGTACCTATGAGTTTTGCATTCTTAATAAGAATAAAATTAGCTTAGATTGTCTTCTCTAAAATTAGCTTATATTGTCTGCCCTCACCATTCACATTTAGTCATTAATATTATAGTTCCTAGTGTTAATTTTTGTAGTAAGTGTGCTTAATATCTTTTGCTTAGTGTATCAGCTTTAAAAGATACCTTTGGTTGCAGTTTTTTACAACAGGTAACACAACAACAATAATAATAGAATGTAATCCATTGTTACGTGCTATGATACTGCAGTAATGATCCAACTAACAAATAAATGAAAATAAATGGAAAGAGGAGTAATAGGAAAAGTAGAGGGATAGGAATTAGCTAAACAAACAACACATTTTAAAGATCACTAATAATCTGAAAAATTCAAAGCAAACTCACAATGACCTGGCATTTTGTATGTATCAAATCAGAAAATATGAAAATTTCAAATATCTCGTGTTGCAATGACTAAATGTCATCATGCTTTTTTGAATGGAAATGTAAATTAGTACAACTTAATATCTACACTTGAATCCTATTGTGAGGTAATAAACCAACATACAAAATAATAATAATTTATTTTCTTAATTAAAAATTCCCTTACTCTATGACACAGAGATTTAACTACAACTACTCCACAGAAAAAAACCTAGCACATATATTTTGGAAGAGTGTGCAAAATGTTGAAAGCAATATATATTTGTAAAAGTGTAAAAATAAAAGCACAAATGTCAAATTGAAGAATTTAACATAGATTAAACTTAAGCAGTGAAAATGAAATACACTATATGCAAAAATATGATGACATTTCAATGTTAAATAAGAAGTAGATTTGTGTGTTAGTACAAGGAGAAGTTTGTATGTGGTATGTACCCGCTCCCACGAATATTTTTAAACTTTCAAAAATAACTAGGCGTGGTGGCTCACACTTGTAATCCGAGTGGTTTGGGATGCTGAGGCAGGAGAAAAGGTTCAAAACCAGCCTCAGCAACTTAGCAAGGGCCTAAGCAACTTGGAAGAACCCGTCTCAAAATAAAAACAAAATAAAATACAAAGAGCTGGGGATATGGTTCAGTGGTTAAATACCCCTGAGTTCAATCCCTGATACCCCCCAAGCCCCCGCCAAAATTTTCAAAAATAAATCTGTTATGACAAACATGTGATAAAATGCTACAAATCAATTCTATTTTAATACAGGTGCTGGGGTCAATGACCAGGTAGACTTCATCTTAGTGAACCTGAGCTCATAATGAAATTTCCCTCCTGGAATATGTTGAGAAACCTATGGCCATAAATCTTAACTTTTCAATGACTTCAGTAGACCCGCTCAGGAGTTATCCCCGTGGATCTTTCCTTGTTGACTTATTTCTTTTGTTTCTTTCTTTTTTTAAATTTATTTGTTCTGATCAGTTATATTGACAGCAGAATGCTCTTTGATTCATTGTACTCAAATGGAGCATAAGTTTTCACTTCTCTGCCCATACATGAAGTAGGGTCACACTATTTGTGCAATCATACATGTACCTAGGGTAATGATGTCCTTAACTGATTTCTTAATTAGCTCCCTTTGTTTCCATGTGTTTATTGTCAGGGTTAGTACATCTGTTGTTTTATGAGTTACTTGATTGTTCATTAAAATCAATTCAAAGAAACACTGTGCCCTTGCTATGTTATTAGTTCATATTTCACGGCTCATTACTAACTACTACCTAACAAGTTCATGCTAAAGTAATGGCTGTACCTAATTTCAGGGAGCTTGTGCCTAGAAAAGATGAATGGGAACACTTGGTGATTATTATAATGTCTTCCAAAAGGAGCAACTTAGACTGTCTCATTTTGTGCTCGTTTTGGTCTAAGGTGCTTTCACACTTCCCAAACCTATCACGTGGCTCCCTATCCCCAGATTTGGATGAAGTCTATACAATGATGCATGCTGGGTCTTAAAGAGTACAATGAAGCATCTTAACTTGTTTTTACCTGTTGTCAGCCTTTTTCTCTTTCCACACTCCTAGAAGGTTTTATTTATTTATTCAATTTTTTTTCCACTGGAACTAGAATTTCCCTGATTCCATGAACTTTCTTGAATACTGCCCTTCCTGTTCTATAATTTATGTCTGAGTTAATCTTCTAAAATTTCATCTCCAATATTTAAAGAAAATTTTAAGGATTCAGAAAGCTTCTTTTTCTCCTAAGGAAACCTCACTTTTAAGACCAACACTCTCAATGTGCCTAAAAGTCTAATTTAAAGCCCAAACCCTTTGTTTTAGGCAAGAACTGTATTTTCCCTGGAGAAAAATAAATGTTATTGTTTTAATGTGTGAGAAGTCACAGGACAACACGATTTAGAGAAAAAGAGGACATTCGATAATATTTTTAATGTTATTTTTACTGTACTTGTCTCTCCTACAAGATTCATGAGGGCAGGAGTCAAAGAATGTGGCTTTACATTGTCGAGCCAAAATGTTATTTGAATAAATGGAGGAATTAATGAACAAATCAGTGGGTTGCTATGACCATTACTTACAATGAGGACATTAGTAATTTTGAAAGAATAGAGAAGAAAACACTTAAATTTGTGATATGATCTAAGGTCCTAAAGTTAGCTTCAAGAAATAAAAGACTGACAAAGTGCCCTAGGCAAGTAGGAGAATTCTGTATAGTGAAGAATAGATTTGAGATGCATGGAAGACCAACTGGGGCATTGGGAACAAGGTCAGTGGAGAGAGATTCTTTTGAGAGAGACACAATAAGAAACATTAAAATAGTTCTGATCCAGCATTGGTTATTTGTCCTGGGTGCTTTGAGAGGAAGATGTGGAATATTTAAAAAAAAGCAACTTGCCCAGTGGTGTTCACTGGAAGACATGCCCTCTACCTGCAAGAAGCCACTAGGTGCAGCCAGGCTGGGCTGGAGAATCCTTTCTCAGTTTATTTTTACAATGTTCTTGAGGAAGTGGAGCGAGCACAATAACCATGGATGGAGAGTGGTTATGACCAAGATAGCAGCCTTATTGTCCCCACAGCACTTTTGAGGTCAAGGATTGGGTCTTACTGATTTGGAATCAAAACCCACTAGGGACTGTGCAGGAAATTCAGAGGGAAGTGGAATTTACCCATGATGAGTTCAGGGGCTAGAGGTCATCAAGATTACTACACACTCCAAAATGTCCATAAAGCTTGAGAGACTTAAGCAAGCAAAGATCTCATTAAGCCTAACTGCTATATCCTATCAAACCTCTCACACACTGAATGGTTCTGATGAGCAAGTAGGTCTCCCTGTGATAGGGGAACTTTATTAAAAACTGCCTGTAGGAATTTTCAGCACTATGACGGTTCACTATGGATTTGTGATGAATTTCACAGAATTCATCTTTTAGTCACCAGAAGGTGGGCTAAAAAATATCAAAACTTTGATGGCATGAACCTGGCATTGTCAATGACAGCACAACATTGATTTCATTTCATGTACAAAATATTCATTTTTCTGCTGTGAAATCATTGGTGAAAACTGTTCAGAATTTGAAATTGGAAGTTTCATTCTGTCTAAGGTTTCATGGGCCTTAATATGTATGTAAAATCCAGATGGTTCCAATTTATGAAAGTAAAACCTCTCTATCTGGTTCCCAGAGCGTATACTGGCATGTTTATTTCCTTTGTGTCTATGGAGAATTAAGCTCTATTTATATACATATTAATATTCTCCTTATGGAATTATAATTCATATACAAAACAATTATGTGAAATGAAGTTATGAAATGAGTAAATTCAATGACTTTCTAATCTATAATTTTGTCATCTGCTTAAAATAATAAATGTCTAAAAGGGTCTCAGAATATATTTTTGAAAGGTGATCAACTATGAGAAATAATGTAGAGTTGAGTATAATTCAGTTAAAGGAATAGGGTTGCTAGATTAAACAAATAAAAATACAGGCACCAAGTTAACTACGTAGATCCCAAATGTATATCTGACATGGATCCTGATCATTGGAGGTGCCCCTTACCATTTTGATAAATCCACCTCCAGAGATCAGGACTAGCCTAGAATCTGCTTTTAGTAAAAAGAAAGAAAGAAAAGAAAAGAAAAAAAATTAAATTCTATTATTTGTTTCAAATTCTAACTTAACTGGGTATCCTGTATTTTATCAGGCAGCCCTAATTTGGAGGAACTGGTTTCTTACCATGACACTAAAAGCAGCATTGTAATTTTCCATCCTTCATTATACTTGGTCATTAGACTTTTTCATACTAGAGAGAAGCAAATTAAATTGGACAGGAAAATATCATTGAATGAAATCACCCTGGATATTTTTTCTTCTTTGGCCTTTTCCTTTACATTCTGCTGAAATCTGCACTGCTTAGAGAAGAGGATTTGTTGTCAAGTATTTGGGGGTGAATGGATCAGGATTTCATCAATGGAATTATTTTGGAAGAAATTTCTAGCACCTTGCAGAGCCTCCCTTGTGCCAGCACATAGCCTACCCCCTGGAAGTACAGAGCTTTGATCCTCACTATAGCCAAGGCTCCTTTTAAGATAGGAATAAATGTTCTCATTTCATCAATAGGCTCCTGAGGTTAAGATCAATCTAATGATCCCTCACATATTTCTGGGTAAATTATAAAGCCTCTTGAATTCTTAAAGAGCAAGGACATACTACTTAGGGATTAAGTTGCCCAACTTTGGTTTTATTATTTATAATAGTAAAACCCACAGTTTATTCAGCACTTAGGGATTCAGCCCTCTAGATAAATCATCTAGAATTTATTTCCCTTATCTTCACAACATTCCCATCAGATGGTATCAGATCTCTATTTTATAAGGGCCAATCTTTCATCCCCTGACTAGGCCATTGTCAGGGGCAGCCCAATAGTTTAAACACGTTCTGAGGTAAATGCTTATATTTTAACTATCACATTGTATTTCTTACAACTTTAATTTGTGTAGTTGATTTTGTTTGAAAGCATGAAATAGTTACAAAGCTCTCACAATAAATCCCTTTACCTTCACTCCTAGATATCACTCCTTCCCCCAAATGCCAGATATTATCAAAAGTTTTCTCACTTAGGACTCAAACATACCTGATGCCTTCCTCCAGGAACCAAGAAAAAGGGGAACAATATTTTTCTATAAATATTTCTATAAAAAATATAAATATTTTTCTGCCTATGATGATGGGCCCAGCAAAGTATCACTCCTGATAACCAATTTGCTGTAATTTAACATCTTTTACTGCAAGGCCAGATTCCTTAAGGAGCATCTATGCAGGTCTAGCTAGCTTACTTTTTTGTCAGTGGTGTTGTAGACAGTAGGATCTTAATCATGCTCCATGAAGAATATTATCATATTATGTAAAAATCAAAGATCTAAGATCAAGAGTTTCATATGAAGGGGAGATAACGGAAGAACTGTGGGAAGAAGGCACTGAGGAATATTTCCAGGTTCCAGTGGCTACTGAGATTAGTGTATGTACTGCCCTTCCTTCAGGGAACTCAGGCAGTACCGCCCATAATTTCCTCCAACATCAACAGAAGAGTCTAGGTTGGAAAATGGATACATGAGTGAGTTCATTTGTTCATATAGCCCAGTAATTGTCTGATGCAAAATACTTGTTTTCTTTTGGTGGTGGTGGGGATACTGTTGTTTTTTATCAAGAATATAAATGTGAGGGAAAAAGTAAAATGAAAATATGATTTGTGCTAGTTTTATATTGCTGTTGAGATTTTGCCCATTGTGGACATTGTTTTGCCAAGAAGGAGGCTAGTAACGTTAATTTTTTTTTCAGAACAACTTCTATGGTATGATTTTGAATTTTGCTTTAAATGTTACCCTCGTGGTTGAAAGACTTAATGTGCTTCTACCGCTTGTTCATAAACTTTGGCCACAATTGCTATAAGCGATATAGCTTGTGAAATCTATGAAGTACTTTATTAACATCATGATGTTATGGTTCTTTAAGGACGCCTATTAGGCAAATCAGTGCTAGTTTTCACTGTTTTGCAAATGTAAGGCTACTTCTATTAATAAACTCTCAAAATAGAGTCCAGTGTTTGTTAAAAGCAAAACACACCATGCCATGCTGAGACAGCATAGAACTGTAAGTTAAAAATGGTTTTTGAAATCTAAAGGCTTTGGTTATCTGCTTGCATAACCTGGGGATTTAGCCTTAGTAAGCTGCTATTTCCTTTTCTGCAAAATGAGGGAACTGGATTAGGAACCTCAACCATCTCCCTCAGATATAGCATCTGATGATTCTTGTACAAAGGAAAGTCATTTGTTTAATTCCTTTTCACCAACACTGAGCTCTTGCCAAGTGCCAGACACCAACACGTTGAGCCGTGGGAGAGCCCAGGCCGCAGCATTAGCAGGTGCCACTTCTGACTGAGGAAATGGCTGAGGCCTCTAGCCCACTGTTTACACTGTTGTTTTGGCAAATGTTCTCTGTCATTTCTGAAGTGCCAATTATCACTGAATAAAAGATTTTAAAAACTTTACAGGAGACTTTGGACTTACTAGAAGGTACCAATACCCACCTTGAATGCACATGGTAGTTCAATCAATAGTGAACAAATGAATGAATGAATGAATGAATGGCAATCTTGGCTATCATTAGGATAGTAGTTTCTCCTTTGGCTAAGTTTCCAAAGATAGAATCATTGTCTTCATGTTTTTCAGCATCATTTATAGAAATTTGAGAAATAATGTAATATATTTGTATGATCTTTTATGGTTTGCATTTGTTTCATTTACCTTGTCTTAATTGATATCCTTGCTAAAAATGCTGTGATGTTGTCAAGGCAACTATTATTATACTTTTAATTTTTTTCAGGAGAAAAACTGAATTAGTTGCCCAAGACTCTGTAGCAATCAGTGAAGAAAGTAATCAAGCACAGTGAATCATCCTTACCTACCACATGATTATGCCTCTATCACCCAAGTTCCATCTCCCAGTGAAGCTCTTGACCAAAGAGAGTGGGAGGTGAGTGTCGGCTTGCCCTGCTCTAGTTATCTGGGAGTGACCCAGGAACTATAAATGAAATGGTATTTCCTTCTGGTCATTTACTGCTTGGAATTCTAGGGAGAAAGTGGTCATTGGATTACTTTATATTTGGCTATTTTCACCATCTTAGCTAAAGTAGAAAGTGCTATTATAAGATCAAAATAATGATTGATGTAATCATATAAATGGGCATCACTGTCTCCCATATCTGAAGCTTATCTTCTCATTTGTCTTGACCATACTTCTGTGCTATTTAGTTGGGAAATCTAATAAGAATTCAGCTGCTACTTTAAGTACCTATTTCCTTCTTATGACCATTTCTGGTAAGAGTTGCCCAAATAAAGGGCAGTTACACTGGAAATTCCCAGCTCAGGTGCCCCCAGACCAAGCATTTAGTGTATGTCAGGAAAGCAGGAGAGGCAGTTAGGTTGAACAGTGCATCTCACATTCTAAAGGGCAACTGTTACTCAATTTCTGCCAATTGTCATTCAGAAAAGCATGTCTGGTTATCCTGGCTTTTTCAGATTTCAACAGAAGCTGGCAATCCAAATTTTTATGTGAAATCTGCTATTGAGTTGTTAAGACTGTGCAAATTCAGTTTGTTAAATACTGTGCACATTAGCATTGAGCAAGCAAAGAACAAAACAAAATGAAAAATATCCACATGGGCAGCACGCAGCCTAGGAGCTTCTGGTTTGCTATCTCAAGAACAAATAGAGCAGTAACTCTGGCTCTCTCCCAAGTCTTCCTCCCAACAGCCGGTATTCTAACTAAACACAGTTCTTCTGAAACTCTTCGCCAGCTTGCCCTTGCGTAATTCCAAGCTTCTTTACATGGTATATGAGACCCTCTTTAATCTAGCCTTGCTTCTTTCTTTCTGTAGCTTTCTATCTTACCACTCTCTCAATTGTTGTCTGCCTAGAACAGTACGGTTTATGAATGTTGTATTAGAGCCCTATCCAGTATAGTACTTGCTTAGTTTTTAAAAAATTTTATTAAAGTGTTATTATTATTAACTGTTGTATAAAAGTAAGCTGTGATGGGTTTGCTATACTTTGTACTTCCAGTTTTTGCTGTGTTCTATTTAGTATTGATGAATTGTGTCTACGTCAGAACCTTCTTTCTATATTATGTGGCTAAATATGAAAGATAACCAGTGATGACCACTTTCCATTGTCTAATCCTTTTCAGTTATAATACAACTATCATCTTCTTTTCAAAGACAGGATGCAGAGTATTCATTAATTAACAAATAGTTAGGAATAGCTCATAACTTTGGGACCTTGGGTGAAAAGGGAGAGATAGTTAATGTTGCTAGCACTGATTGCACTGGCTCAGATACTTATTAAACTAAAAAGGTTATGCAAAGAATAATTATTCTATGTTATGTTTGTAACATACAGATAAATAGACCTGTATTTTTACTTTAAAATGCATAGACATGTTATTTTTAATTTTTTAAAGAATTTTATATTTGAAAATAGTTACTAAATAATAATCATTTTTAAGGTATTATTTAGGGAACAGGTGTGGTGGTGTAGGCCTGAACCCCAGCAACTTGGGAGGCTGAAGCAGGAGGATTACAAATTTGAGACCAGCCCCTGAAACTTAGCAAGGCCCTAAACAATTCAGTGAGACCCTGTCTCAAAATAAAAAATAAAAAAGGGCTGGAGATTTAGCTCAGTGCAAAGCATCTCTGGCTTCAATCCCCAATACCAAAAAAAAAAAAAAAAAGATATAATTTAGGAACATTTTATTTTGATATTTTTATTTATTTTCTCCATATTTTTATTGGTTCATTATAATTGTACATGATTGGATTTTTTTTATTACATATTCATACATGCACATAATATAACAATATATTTTGGTCAATATCATTCCCTAGTATTTCTCCTTTTCCTTTCCTGTTACCTCTTCCTGGTCTTTTTCCTCTACTCAACTGATCTCCCTTCTATTTTCCTGAGGTCCTCTCCCCCATCTTTGTTTTCTTTTTTCCCCTCTAGCTTCCACATAGGAGAATAAACATACAACCTTGAACTACTGAGTTTGTATTTTCTCACTTAACATAATGGTCTCAAGTTCCATCCATTTTCCTGCAAATGACATAATTTCATTTTTATTTATGACTGAATAAACTCCATCAATGGAGACTGAAGAAAAAAATGTGTCATGTATACACATTGGAGTTTTATTTAGCCAACAATAATAATTATTTTAAGTAAATATGTCAACATTTTAAATGACATAATTTAGATTATATTTACATTCCTTTTCACTCTCAAAAATGTATCATTTGGGAAGATAAATTACATGGTCACCTTCTCAATTTGCTCTTCATTCCTTTCATGCAAAACAGTTTGCAATCTGCTTAACGCACATTTGTTCCCTCAAGCCTTTGCTCATGCAAATTCCTGTACGTGACATAACACCATTCCCATTTGTACACCATCTTAACTTTCTCCCTCAAAACTTAACTCACACTCATGTAAAAATTAGTATGGCTAGGTGTGTATGTGCTAAAGAACAAATTTTGCCAATGTGAAGTGGAATTATCTAGTCAACTAAATTTATGTTGAGAATTAAATTAAAACAAATTATTAAATTAAAAAGATCAGGGAGCATGTTCTTCAGAAAGCTTGTATTATAATATTCTGTATAGGTGACCATCTCCCAACTACATTTCAATTTATTAATGGCTATACTATGCTTCCCTTATTTTAGTGTCCTGGAGGCAAACACATTGCTGGTACATGTTTAATAATCACCTATGAACACAAAAGAAGGAATGTACGAATGGATGGATGGATATAAATAAAAAGGAAAATATGATTTAACTTGCTCTGCATTGCTCATCAACCTCTTGACTTTTTTCTCCCAAAATAGAAACTAAGGGAAATGGATTTTATCCTGGCTTCATATGAGGAGGCTTTTTCACCACCCACACATTCCTATTTCTAGTCTCTCTGAGAGGAATTAGCATCCTTCCCATAATAGAGCTGCTTAGAACAATAGAGTGCCATGTTTATCCTTCCTGTCCTCTCAGGATGCAGTTCAACTTCTTTGCTGTTATTGGCCAAAGCTATGTTTTCCTTCTTTCTTTGGTACTAGAAAGTAGAATGGAATTTGTGTTAGCATTATGTGCTACTGCTTAGCAATGGAGAACACAAAAGATTTCTTTCTGGCATCTTGTCTTAGGAAAAGAAAATCCAGAGCTTGAGCTTTAGATAAAAAGTGTATGAAAAACATGTAAAGGAGAAGAGTCTAAGATTGTTGAGCTTTGTCTTCAACATATGGTAGTAGTTGGTGCTAGTCTAATTCTGAAGGAAAAAAATCATCCATCAGGGACATGAAATGCAGCTGCATCTTCTGAAACTGATGGCATTAGCTCAAACTATATAGCTTATTATGTCTTAGTCAGAGATATCACCATAATATGAATTGCCAGGATCTTGTAGTCATTTACTCATGAAGCTCAGAAAATATGAGTAGCAGATCTTCAATGAAAAATTTATGATGGGAGAAAAATCTTTACCAGATACTCTTCCAACAGAGGATTAATATCCAGAATGTATGAAGAAATAAAAAAAAAAAACAACTTGCCACCAATCCTAATCTTATTATCTAAATTATCTAATCAATAAATGGGAAAATGAACCAAATGGACATTTCTGAAGAGAAGAAACACAAATGGCCAACAAATAGATGAAAAAAAAAGATGTTCAACATCCTTAGTAATCAGAGGTTGCAAATCAAAACTACACTGAAATTTCATTTTACTCCAGTTATTTTGGCAACCATCAAGAAAACAAATAATAATAAATGCTGGCAAGAATGTGGGGCAAAGGAACACTGTTGTTGCAGCTACAAATTAATGCAATCATTGTGGAAATCAGTATGGAAATCCCTCAAAAGACTAGAAATGGAATGTACCATATGACCCTGCTTTACCAGTGCTCAGTATTTTTCTTAAAGAATGGAAGTCAGCATACTATAGTGATGCCTGCATACCCATGTTTAAGCAGAACAGTCCACAAGAGACATGTTATGGTATCAGCCTAGATATTTGTCAATGGATGAATAGATAAAAATGTGTTCTATTTACCCAATGAAGTTTTATTCAGTCATAAAGAAAAATGAAACTATGTCATTTGCAGGAAAAATGGATGAAACTGGAGAACATGATGGTAAGTGAAATAAGTCAGACTCAGAAGGTCACTGGTTATATGTTTCTTTTACATGTTGAATTTAGAAGAAAAGAGGAGGAAATACACGATTTTACGAAAATAGAAAGGATACTCGTAGAATAAAAGATAGGAATCAGGGAAAGGGTGGATGGGAGGAAAATGGGAGATACTGGTCAATGAAATCAACTAAATTATGCTAATGTGTATGTATACATTTATCACGATGAATCCAAATAATTTGAAAATTATATTGTACTAACAACAAAAAAAAAAAGAAAAAAAAAAAGAAAAAGAAAATTTTGGAGCTTGAATGTAATAGGTAAGGCTAAAAGACTGGTGACATTGTGGGGCCTGCCAGAGCTTTTATGCAGTGCCAGAGCGAAAACTCCCCCATGACAGATTTACTGAGCACTTCCTATGTGCCAGGCATGGACAGACAGTATCTTGAATATAAATGAATTACTGCTCTTCTCTAATCCTGGTCAGTCGCAGTTGCATCTTCTGAAACTGATGGCATTAGCTCAAACTACAAGCACCAAAATATGCACAGCAAGGACAGAATATCAAAGTAGTATTTATCTCTTACTTTACTTCCTAGGAAGAAAAGAAATATTAGAAAACTTTAGGTTTCATCTTTGAAATCTTAAAAGGTATCTTCATAATAGACACAGTAGAGATGATGTGGTTCAAGAGAAAGGGCAAGTAATTATAAAATATTTTGACATAATTTATATTCTGAAAGTATTAGAGCAATGTGTACTTATTCATTTATTTATTTGAATGACCATGTTTTGAGGACTTACTATGTGCCAGATACTGCTTGAGATCCTAGATATGTAGAAGTGAGAAATCACAAAGGTTCTGAAATAGCTGTGCCCAACGTACACAGGGGGAGTAACATACTATGTATTTCTTTATAAAGATTTGTTTTGTTCGACTTGAATGAACATGTAAAAATTGAATTTGTAAGCAAAGCCTAAAGCCTACTAATCTTTCTGAAATTAGAAATTTTATCAGAACCATTGATTAGCATGGAAATCATACGCTAGTTCATATATCCCTGCTGGGAGAGAAGATGCCAGAAGTCAGTTAGAAAAACACCTGTCTACTCCTCTATCCTGAAGTTTTCACACAGTTCAGTTTAGAGTGAAGAGTTTCTACACGATGAATTTTTCTCTTTTACATATATCATTATTCTCAGATATCCTCTCTGATTTAATTGGTCTGGGGTGAGATCTAGACATTGGAATTTTTTAAAAAAATGTTTTCCCATGTGATTCTCACGTGTCAGTATTGAGAACTTCTCTCATGTGAATCATTGTTTTTCAAAGAGTTATGTTCACAGTTAGGATTGTTTTAAATGGTGTTGGTCATTTTACATTTTAATGGTTAGTATTTTTTAATGTATATCATAAAACTATGAAAGTAGTCCATGGCTCTTATTGCTTGGGACAAGTAGATCAGTGCAGAACAAAGGAGCTATCTACCTGTATATCTACCTGAGTATAGTTGGTAAAGTGTGTGAAAGTGTTATTCAAACAAATAAAATTTAAGCAAATCCTGGGCTGGATTATGAGATTAGTGAAGAAACACAGGAGAACTAAGAATTAGGAAGGCAGAGAGATTGTTTCTTCCTAATAAAATCTATATTAAGAAGGACAGCAAATAATTTGGGGATGAAGGTCATGTTCTTTGGTACTTTTTTTCTAATTAGGTTTAGATCAAGATATTTAAAAACAAGGGAGTATGTGGGAAATAGGTCTGACCAACACTCTTACCTGTGAGGATGGCCACTCTCCTCTTGTAGAGATGGACTAGCTGTACCCTGAGGTGACACTCAGATGCTGGTACCATCTGTAGACATCTAGAACATACAAAACTGATAGCAAAGGAATGAAGGTTCTGAAATAGCTGTGCCAGAAGTAGATGCTGCTTAAAAATGATGTGGACAAGTGGCTATTGCCATTGAGTTGGTAGACATCGTCCTCTGTGCTGGAAGAGCAGGGATTGGCCTATAGGAGTAGTTCTGACTGTTGTTAGGAAGTTCAGTCATGGCAGGGAGTGTTTGGAATCCTAAATGGTAATCCTTCATCACTGGCTGAAGAAAAAAGTCAGAGTGACCCAGTGGATTTTCTTTTCCAAGGCATCCTTAATTGGGTGTCAGTGATTGCTGGAGAAATGTGTTGAGGGGTACCCTGAGGCTGAGACCGTCCTCACAGAAATGACCACCTCAAACACCTAGTGATGCCAGTCAAGAATGCTGCTTGGAGGAGTGACAGTACTAGTCTTATTTTCTTCTTCTAAGATTGCTTAGTCTGTTGTTTGAGGGAATAACATCCAACATGATGATTCTGTTCAGGGTGAAACTTGACAATTTAAAACTTAGAACTGTGCTGAGAAAAGGGCGAGTCTCACTGGATACACAGGTGCATGCATAGGTGAGAGCTTTCTACTTCATTCGCTGCTGGTGCCTTGTGGTAGAGGTCTTCATGTTAGGTGTGCATTTCATTTGTAACGACAGCAGTTCTTTTATTCAGCAAATGCTACTCTTCAATCTGTTGCATACGGGCTGCTCTTGGGTGACAGACTAGTCTTCTTCCTGTACAAGAAGCAATACACACATGCTTTTCAACCTGCAATGGAGTTACAACCCAATAATGTGCCAAGTTGAAACACATTTCATACACCTCACCTAACATCATAGCTTAGCAACAGCTAAGTATCAGCTGGGTTTTTACTCTCAAGATCATGTAGCTGACTGGGTGCTGAGACTCCTTGCCGTTGCCCAGCATCAAGGGAGAGCATTGTTTTTCATATCATTAGCCCCAGGGGAGATCACAATTCAAAGGATAATTTCTAGTGATTGCATATCATTTCCAAGCCATCATAAAGTTAAGAAATCATTAGTTGAACCATGTGAGTCAGACACCATCTGTACTGCAATTCTCTTCTGACTTTCACTCTTGCACTTTGTTCTGTGTTTCATTGTCTGTTTATTCCTTAATCTATCTATTAAATGAGACAAGTTTAAAAATGAAATTATTTTAAAGAGCAGTCTTTATAGCTAGTTGCTCCTGGACATTAATCCATAATTCAATATAACAATAAAGAGGTTAAGTGATCGACCGGTTTCTTAGCTGTCTTTCTTCTAAGAGAACTTGGGTATAGTATTCTGGCAGGTATCATGTCTAAAAGATGTTTGATTCAGTTTTAAATTACAGGATTTATTTTGTTATGGAGCTCTTATTGAATTTTAGTTATCATAATGAGTTGATGCCCAGGGAGAGATAAGCAGGGAATGGGGATGGGAAGTATACACTTTTTTCCGTTAGCATATTTCTCCTAAAGAGATGTTTCTTGGTTGGAATTTAATGTACCGACTACACTGGTGTTCAAAGGGACATCTTTCCCCTCTCGCAGCTTCTCCCTTTCCTTCTCATTCACGCAAAACTATTGTGAATCTATGAACCAGGCACTGTGCTAGATAGACTTCAGCAATATAAAACTGAACGGGTAGGCATGATCTTGTCTCAGGGACCATTTAGCCTTATTTCAAATAAACATTTATTCACATTAGATAGTGATATCTACATAATATATATGATATTATAAGAAAGTCAAGGGAACAATGAGAACATCTAGGAGGAGAACTTGGTCTACATTTGTGGGGAGACAGGGCATCAAAGAGAGCTTCCAGGGAGGGATTAGATCTTGAGTAAGTCCTGAAACTAAAAAAAGAGTAACTCAAATGAAGCGAGAATCTGAAGGTACAGCATATGGAGAAAGAGGAGGAATAAAGGATTTGGGCCAAGAAAGAGCACATAATTCGAAGAACCGAAGGTGTTCACTGACTAAACCAGGGAATGTCTAAAGAAAGTAGCTGTAGCTTGTACTTGACACCACACAATAAAGAATTTTGAGACCTTTGTAAGGAATGTAAACTCTCCTGAAGACAAAGAATAAGTATAGAGATCATTAAACCAGATTGATCATGATCAGATTAGCAATGTAGAAAATTTTGTTCTCATTTCTCTCTCTCTCTCTCTCTCTCTCTCTCTTTCTCTCTCTCTTCCCCCTTTCTCCCTTCTCTTTGATATATATATATATATATATATATATATATATATATATATATATATCTCAAAGAGATTGGTATGTGACTGTGCATAAATAAATTTATTCTTAAATATATGTACATGCATACACACATACATATACATAAATGCTTATATACATACATACATGCACACACACATATATATATTTTAGTCTTTATGTCATATATCAGAATAGATTGTGATTTCAGGAAGTCTCAACATCTTCTGCTATTTAAACTTGTAAAGCTGAATTTCTGTTGTATGCAGCCGGCCTTCATGGCTGCATGAGAGATTTAATCATGGGTTACACAATTCACATCCCAGCAGCCCATCTAGGACTATGAGTTTCCAATTAGAGATTGGAAGCTGACTTGTACCTCAACATCTAGTCATCAATTGGTTTCCTTGGTAACAGCTGTTAGACTTTTGTATTTTTGAATCTGACTTACATCTCAGCATCAGGCATAACAAGCTGAAGCCATATCTTTTATGATAACTACATTTTTTTATTTGAAGGGAATATTTGTATTTTACAAATGAAAATATTTAAAGTATTTTAATAGCTTCCAAGCAACTAAAAATGGTGATCAAGTCTTGTATCCCATCTATTGAGGTATGTTATTTTGTAGTAAGGCAAGATACACATAAACATAAATGCATACACTATAAAAAAAGGCAGATAACCGTGTAGTGCAGAAGCCAAGGGATACAATAGGATAAATGAGAAGTAGAAGTCAACAGCCTGGAGATGAGCTGGAGGAACTATAAAACTTAGCAGACTATGCAGACAAAGATGGCAATCATACAAAGGAGATTCAAATTTGCAAAGCCAACATGAAGTGGAGCACCAAAGAATCTTTCATTGATTCAGCCTACGCTCTTACCTGTGTGATATAGACAAATGACAAATGCTTCTGCATTTCATGTTAATTTAATGAGCCTGTCTTGCAGAACCCACAATAACTACTTACAGCACTTAAGGATCCTTTTAACTCCTTGATCCTCAGAAGTGTGGCTTTTGCATTGTCTGCCTATTTATGGTTAGATGTGATATTACAAGATTTGCAACTAGTCTTTATACCTCAGGAGGAAATAGAAATCCTCAGCAGGCATGAGCACTTCCTGCACTTACAGCTATATGGGTGCTCTGGAGCAGAGGAAGCAACCACACAGCTCAGAAAGCAATTGCTTTGGCTAGAGGATCTGATTAGAGTTTAAGACATAGCTCGGCAATGAGAAAAAGAATAAAAATTCTACTTTTGTATTTATTTATTTATTTATTTTCATTTAATCTTTAAAATGACTTTTTTTTAAAAATTTTTTATTGTTGGTCGTTCAAAACATTACAAATTTCTTGACATATCATATTCCACACTTTGATTCAAGTGGGTTATGAACTCCCACCTTCACCCCATACACAGATTGCAGAATCACATCAGTTACACATCCATTGATTTACATATTGCCATACTAGTGTCTGTTGTGCTCCGCTGCCTTTCCCATCCTCCACCATCCCCCCTCCCCACCCCTCCCCTCCCCTCCCCTCCTCTCTCTCTACTCCCTCCACTGTCTAACCCTGAGGGTCTCCTTCCATTTCCATGCAATTTCCCTTCTCTCTCCCTTTCCCTCCCACCTCTCATCCCTGTTAAATGTTAATCTTCTTCTCCTGCTCTTCGTCCCTACTCTGATCTTAGTTACTCTCCTTATATCAAAGAAGACATTTGGCATTTGTTTTTTAGGGATTGGCTAGCTTCACTTAGCATAATCTGCTCTAATGCCATCCATTTCCCTGCAAATTCTATGATTTTGTCATTTTTTAATGCAGAGTAATACTCCATTGTGTATAAATGCCACATTTTTTTTTATCCATTCGTCTATTGAAGGGCATCTAGGTTGGTTCCACAGTCTTGCTATTGTGAATTGTGCTGCTATGAACATCGATGTAGCAGTGTCCCTGTAGCATGCTCTTTTTAGGTCTTTAGGGAATAGACCAAGAAGGGGAATAGCTGGGTCAAATGGTGGCTCCATTCCCAGCTTTCCAAGAAATCTCCATACTGCTTTCCAAATTGGCTGCACCAATTTGCAGTCCCACCAGCAATGTACAAGTGTACCCTTTTCCCCACATCCTCGCCAGAACTTGTTGTTGTTTGACTTCATAATGGCTGCCAATCTTACTGGAGTGAGATGGTATCTTAGGGTGGTTTTGATTTGCATTTCTCTGACAGCTAGAGATGGTGAGCATTTTTTCATGTACTTGTTGACTGTATGTCCTCCTCTGAGAAGTGTCTGTTCAGGTCCTTGGCCCATTTGTTGATTGGGTTGTTTGTTCTCTTATTGTCTAATTTTTTGAGTTCTTTGTATACTCTGGATATTAGGGCTCTATCTGAAGTGTGAGGAGTAAAGATTTGTTCCCAGGATGTAGGCTCTCTATTTACCTCTCTTATTGTTTCTTTTGCTGAGAAAAAACTTTTGAGTTTGAGTAAGTCCCATTTGTTGATTCTAGTTATTAACTTTTGTGCTATGGGGTGTCCTATTGAGGAATTTGGAGCCCGACCCCACCGAATGTAGATCGTAGCCAACTTTTTCTTCTATCAGACAGCGTGTCTCTAATTTGATATCAAGCTCCTTGATCCATTTTGAATTCACTTTTATGCATGGCGAGAGAAAGGGATTCAGTTTCATTTTGTTGCATATGGATTTCCAGTTTTCCCAGCACCATTTGTTGAAGATGCTATCCTTCCTCCATTGCATGCTTTTAGCCCCTTTATCAAATATAAGATAGTTGTAGTTTTGTGGATTGGTTTCTGTGTCCTCTATTCTGTACCATTGGTCCACCCACCTGTTTTGGTACCAGTACCATGCTGTTTTTGTTACTATTGCTTCTGTAGTATAAGTTTGAAGTCTGGTATCGCTATACCGCCTGATTCACACTTCCTGCTTAGCATTGTTTTTGCTATTCTGAGTCTTTTATTTTTCCATATGAATTTCATGATTGCTTTCTCTATTTCTACAAGAAATGCCGTTGGGATTTTTTTTTTTTTTTTTTTTTTTTTTTAATTTTTTATTGTTGGCTGTTCAAAACATTACATAGTTCTTGATATATCATATTTCACAATTTGATTCAAGTGGGTTATGTGCTCCCCTTTTTACCCCATATACAGATTGCAGAATCACGTCAGTTACACATCCATTGATTTACATCTTGCCATACTAGTGTCTGTTGTATTCTGCTGTCTTTCCTATCCTCTACTATCCCCCATCCCCTCCCCTTCCCTCCCCTCCCCTCTTCTCTCTCTGCCCCCTTTACTGACATTCGTTTGTCCCCCTTGTATTATTTTTCCCCTTCCCCTCACTTCCTCTTGTATGTACTTTTGTATACCTCTGAGGGTCTCCTTCCATTTCCATGCATTTTCCCTTCTCTCTCCCTTTCCCTCCCACCTCTCATCCCTGTTTAATGTTAATCTTCTTCTCATGCTCTTCGACCCTACTCTGTTCTTAGCTACTCTCCTTATATCAAAGAAGACATTTGACATTTGTTTTTTAGGGGTTGGCTAGCTTCACTTAGCATAATCTGCTCTAATGCCATCCATTTCCCTGTAAATTCTATGATTTTGTCATTTTTTAATGCAGAGTAATACTCCATTGTGTATAAATGCCACATTTTTTTTATCCATTCATCCATTGAAGGGCATCTAGGTTGGTTCCACAGTCTAGCTATTGTGAATTGTGCTGCTATGAACATCGATGTAGCAGTGTCCCTGTAGCATGCTCTTTTTAGGTCTTTAGGGAATAGACCGAGAAGGGGAATAGCTGGGTCAAATGGTGGCTCCATTCCCAGCTTTCCAAGAAATCTCCATACTGCTTTCCAAATTGGCTGCACCAATTTGCAGTCCCACCAGCAATGTACAAGTGTACCCTTTTCCCCACATCCTCGCCAGCACTTGTTGTTGTTTGACTTCATAATGGCTGCCAATCTAACTGGAGTGAGATGGTATCTTAGGGTGGTTTTGATTTGCATTTCTCTGACTGCTAGAGATGGTGAGCATTTTTTCATGTACTTGTTGATTGACTGTATGTCCTCCTCTGAGAAGTGTCTGTTCAGGTCCTTGGCCCATTTGTTGATTGGGTTGTTTGTTCTCTTATTGTCTAATTTTTTGAGCTCTTTGTATACTCTGGATATTAGGGCTCTATCTGAAGTGTGAGGAGTAAAGATTTGTTCCCAGGATGTAGGCTCTCTATTTACCTCTCTTATTGTATCTTTTGCTGAGAAAAAACTTTTTAGTTTGAGTAAGTCCCATTTGTTGATTCTAGTTATTAACTTTTGTGCTATGGGTGTCCTATTGAGGAATTTGGGGCCCGACCCCACCGACTGTAGATCGTAGCCAACTTTTTCTTCTATCAGACGGCGCGTCTCTGATTTGATATCAAGCTCCTTGATCCATTTTGAATTAACTTTTGTGCATGGCGAGAGAAAGGGATTCAGTTTCATTTTGTTGCATATGGATTTCCAGTTTTCCCAGCACCATTTGTTGAAGATGCTATCCTTCCTCCAATGCATGCTTTTAGACCCTTTATCAAATATAAGATAGTTGTAGTTTTGTGGATTGGTTTCTGTGTCCTCTATTCTGTACCATTGGTCCACCCGCCTGTTTTGGTACCAGTACCATGCTGTTTTTGTTACTATTGCTCTGTAATATAGTTTGAAGTCTGGTATCGCTATACCGCCTGATTCACACTTCCTGCTTAGCATTGTTTTTGCTATTCTGGGTCTTTTATTTTTCCATATGAATTTCATGATTGCTTTCTCTATTTCTACAAGAAATGCCATTGGGATTTTGATTGGCATTGCATTAAACCTATAGAGAACTATTGGTAATATCGCCATTTTGATGATGTTAGTTCTGCCTATCCATGAACAGGGTATATTTTTCCATCTTCTAAGATCTTCTTCTATTTCTCTCTTTAGGGTTCTGTAGTTTTCATTGTATAAGTCTTTCACCTCTTTTGTTAGGTTGATTCCCAAGTATTTTATTTTTTTTGAAGATATTGTGAATGGAGTGGTTGTCCTCATTTCCATTTCAGAGGATTTGTCGCTGATATACAGGAATGCCTTTGATTTATGCGTGTTGATTTTATATCCTGCCACTTTGCTGAATTCATTTATTAGCTCTAATAGTTTCTTTGTAGACCCTTTTGGGTCTGCTAGGTATAGAATCATGTCATCTGCAAATAGTGATAATTTAAGTTCTTCTTTTCCTATTTTGATGCCTTTAATTTCTTTCGTCTGTCTAATTGCTCTGGCCAGTGTTTCGAGAACCATGTTGAACAGAAGTGGTGAGAGAGGGCATCCCTGTCTTGTTCCAGATTTTAGAGGAAATGCCTTCAATTTTTCTCCATTCAGAATGATGCTAGCCTGAGGCTTAGCATAGATTGCTTTTACAATATTGAGGTATGTTCCTGTTATCCCTAGTTTTTCTAGAGTTTTGAACATAAAGGGATGCTGTACTTTGTCGAATGCTTTTTCCGCATCTATCGAGATGATCATATGGTTCTTATTTTTAAGTCTATTGATGTGGTGAATAACATTTATTGATTTCCTTATATTGAACCAGCCTTGCATCCCAGGGATGAATCCTACTTGATCATGGTGCACAATTTTTTTGATGTGCCTTTGTATCCGAGTGGCCAGAATTTTATTGAGGATTTTTGCATCTAGGTTCATTAGAGATATTGGTCTGTAGTTTTCTTTCTTTGAAGTGTCTTTGTCTGGTTTAGGTATCAGGGTGATGTTGGCCTCGTAGAATGAATTTGGAAGTTCTCCCTCTTTTTCTATTTCCCGAAGTAGCTTGAAAAGTATTGGTATTAGTTCCTCTTTAAAGGTTTTGTAAAACTCTGCTGTGTACCCATCCGGTCCTGGGCTTTTCTTAGTTGGTAGTCTTTTGATGGTTTCTTCTATTTCCTCAATTGATATTGGTCTGTTTAGGTTGTCTATATCCTCCTGACTCAATCTGGGCAGATCATATGACTTAAGAAATTTATCTATGCCTTCACTATCTTCTAATTTATTGGAGTATAAGGATTCAAAATAATTTTTGATTATCTTCTGTATTTCTGAAGTGTCTGTTGTGATATTGCCTCTTTCATCCCGTATGTTAGTGATTTGAGTTCTCTCTCTTCTTCTCTTCGCTAGCATGGCTAAGGGTCTGTCGATTTTGTTTATTTTTTCAAAGAACCAACTTTTAGTTTTGTCAATTTTTTCAATTGTTTCTTTTGTTTCGATTTCATTGATTTCAGCTCTGATTTTAATTATTTCTTGCCTTCTACTTCTTTTGCTGTTGTTTTGCTCTTCTTTTTCTAGGATTTTGAGATGAAGTATGAGATCATTTATTTGTTGGTTTTTTCTTTTTTTAAGGAATGAACTCCAAGCAATGAATTTTCCTCTTAGAACTGCTTTCAATGTGTCCCATAGATTCCGATATGTTGTGTCTGTGTTTTCATTTATCTCTAAGAATTTTTTAATTTCCTCCTTGATGTCTTCTATAACCCATTGATCATTCAGTAACCTATTGTTCATTCTCCAAGTGATATATTCTTTTTCCTTCCTTCTTTTATCGTTGATTTTCAGTTCCATTCCATTATGATCAGATAGGATGCATGGTATTATCTCTACTCCTTTGTATTGTCTAAGAGTTTCCCTGTGACATAATATATGATCTATTTTTGAGAAGGATCCATGTGCTGCTGAGAAAAAAGTGTAACTGTTTGATGTTGGGTGGTATATTCTATATATGTCAATTAAGTCTAGGTTATTAATTGTGTTATTGAGTTCTATAGTTTCCTTATTCAACTTTTGTTTGGAAGATCTGTCCAGTGGTGAGAGAGGTGTGTTGAAGTCTCCCATGATTATTGTATGGTGGTCTATTAGACTCTTGAACTTGAGAAGAGTTTGTTTGATGAACATAGCTGCACCATTGTTTGGGGCATATATATTTATGATTGTTATGTCTTGTTGGTGTATGGTTCCCTTGAGCAGTATGTAGTGTCCCTCTTTATCCCTTTTGATTAACTTTGGCTTAAAATCTATTTTATTTGATATGAGTATGGATACTCCTGCTTGTTTCCGAAGTCCATATGAGTGATATGATTTTTCCCAACCTTTCACCTTCAGCCTATGTATGTCTTTTCCTATCAAATGCGTCTCCTGTAGGCAGCATATTGTTGGGTCTTGTTTTGTGATCCATTCTACTAGCCTGTGTCTCTTAATTGGTGAGTTTAAGCCATTAACATTTAGGGTTATTATTGAGATATGGGTTGTTCTTCCAGCCATATTTGTTTATTTATGTTACTAAACATGGTTTGTTTTCCACTTTGATTATTTTCCCCCCTTTAGTGTCCTACCTCCCACTGTTGGTTTTCATTGTTATATTCCATTTCCTCTTCCTGTAATGTTTTGCCAAGGATGTTTTGAAGAGATGGTTTTCTAGCTGCAAATTCTTTTAACTTTTGTTTATCGTGGAAGGTTTTAATTTCATCTTCCATCCTGAAGCTTAATTTCGCTGGAAACACAATTCTTGGTTGGAACCCATTTTCTTTCAGTGTTTGAAATATGTTATTCCAGGATCTTCTAGCTTTCAGAGTCTGTGTTGAAAGATCAGCTGTTATCCTGATTGGCTTACCCCTAAATGTGATCTGCTTCCTTTCTCTTGTAGCTTTTAAAATTCTCTCCTTGTTCTGTATGTTGGGCATCTTCATTATAATGTGTCTAGGTGTGGGTCTCTTATGATTTTGCACATTCGGCGTCCTGTAGGCTTCTAGGATTTGGGGTTCTGTCTCATTCTTCAAATCTGGGAAGTTTTCTCGAATTATTTCATTGAATAGATTGCTCATTCCTTTGGTTTGAAACTCTGTTCCTTCCTGTATCCCAATGACTCTTAAATTTGGTCTCTTGATGTTATCCCATATTTCTTGGATGTTCTGCTCATGGTTTCTTAACAGTCTTGCTGAGCTGTCTATGTTCTTTTCAAGTTGATATACTTTATCTTCATTGTCTGATGTTCTGTCTTCTAAGTGTTCTACTCTGCTGGTAGTATTCTCAATTGAGTTTTTAAGTTGGCTTATTGCTTCCTGCATTTCTAGGATTTCTGTTTGTTTGTTTTTTATAACCTCTATTTCCCTGTATAGTTGATCTTTTGCTTCTTGGATTTGTTTATGTAATTCATTGTTGAAGTGATCTTTCATTGTCTGATTTTGCTGTCTGATGTCTTCCTTGAGACTCCAGATCATCTGAAGCATGTATATCCTGAATTCTTTATCTGACATTCCATCAGCTGCAGCTATTACCTCTTCTAAAGTTGAGTTGACCTGCAATGCTTGTGGTCCTTTCTTTCCTTGTCTCTTCATACTGTTCACGTTCCTTTCTTCTTGGTGAAACTGTTGTGCTATTGAATTTTCCCCCTATATATTTATATTGGTCTTGTATAGTTGCAAAGTCTCCCTCGCAGGCACGGGCAGCGGCTCTGCCCCTCCGCCAATTGGGGCAATGTGCCTACCACGCCGGCAGGCCGCTGGGCCTGCTCTGCCAGTCGGTAGCAGGTCCGCCGTCCTTGCAGGCGCGGGCGGCGGCTCTGTCCCTCTGCGGGCCGCTAGGCTTGTTCTGTCGGTGGTCGCAGTTCTGCCTACTTTGCAGGCGCAGGCAGCGGCACTGCCCCTCTGCAGGCCTCTGGGGCTGTACTGCCAGTGGGTCGCAGGTCCGCCTACTTTGCAGGCGTGGGGGGGGGGCGGCTCTACCCTTCCTCAGGCCACTGGGCCTGTTCTGTCTCTCGGTTGCAGGTCTGACCTGTTCTGATGGTGGTCTCAGTTCCGACTACCTTGCAGGCGCGGGGGGGAGGGGGCGGCTCTGCCTCCCAGCAGGCCGCTGCTCCTCTTCTGCCGGTGGGTCGCAGGCCCGCCTACCTTGCAGGAGTGATTGGAAGCTCTGTCCCGCCGCGGGCCACTGGGCCTTTTCTGTCGGTGGTCACCCTTCCCCTACCTGGCAGGCGAGGGGGGTGGGGGGCGGCTCTGCCCCTCAGCAGGCCGCTGGGCCTGCTCTGTCTTTGGTCCCAGTTCCCTCTACTATGCCGGCACAGGGGGAGGGGGCGGCTCAGCCTCTCAGCAGGCGACTGCTCCTCTTCTGCCGGTGGGTCGCAGGCCCGCCTACCTTGCAGGAGTGATTGGAAGCTCTGTCCCGACGCGGGCCACTGGGCCTTTTCTGTCGGTGGTCACCCTTCCCCTACCTGGCAGGCGAGGGGGGTGGGGGGCGGCTCTGCCCCTCAGCAGGCCGCTGGGCCTGCTCTGTCTTTGGTCCCAGTTCCCTCTACTATGCCGGCACAGGGGGAGGGGGCGGCTCAGCCTCTCAGCAGGCGACTGCTCCTCTTCTGCCGGTGGGTCGCAGGCCCGCCTACCTTGCAGGAGTGATTGGAAGCTCTGTCCCGCCCTGGGCCACTGGGCCTTTTCTGTCGGTGGTCACCCTTCCCCTACCTGGCAGGCGAGGGGGGTGGGGGGCGGCTCTGCCCCTCAGCAGGCCGCTGGGCCTGCTCTGTCTTTGGTCCCAGTTCCCTCTACTATGCCGGCGCAGGGGGAGGGGGCGGCTCAGCCTCTCAGCAGGCGACTGCTCCTCTTCTGCCGGTGGGTCGCAGGCCCGCCTACCTTGCAGGAGTGATTGGAAGCTCTGTCCCGCCCTGGGCCACTGGGCCTTTTCTGTTGGTGGTCCCCCTTCCCCTACCTGGCAGGCGAGGGGGGTGGGGGGCGGCTCTGCCCCTCAGCAGGCTGCTGGACCTGCTCTGTCTTTGGTCCCAGTTCCCTCTACTATGCCGGCGCAGGGGGAGGGGGCGGCTCAGCCTCTCAGCAGGCGACTGCTCCTCTTCTGCCGGTGGGTCGCAGGCCCGCCTACCTTGCAGGAGTGATTGGAAGCTCTGTCCCGACGCGGGCCACTGGGCCTTTTCTGTCGGTGGTCACCCTTCCCCTACCTGGCAGGCGAGGGGGGTGGGGGGCGGCTCTGCCCCTCAGCAGGCCGCTGGGCCTGCTCTGTCTTTGGTCCCAGTTCCCTCTACTATGCCGGCACAGGGGGAGGGGGCGGCTCGCCGTTGGGATTTTGATTGGCATTGCATTAAACCTATAGAGAACTTTTGGTAATATCGCCATTTTGATGATGTTAGTTCTGCCTATCCATGAACAGGGTATATTTTTCTATCTTCTAAGATCTTCTTCTATTTCTCTCTTTAGGGTTCTGTAGTTTTCATTGTATAAGTCTTTCACCTCTTTTGTTAGGTTGATTCCCAAGTATTTTATTTTTTTTGAAGATATTGTGAATGGAGTGGTTGTCCTCATTTCCATTTCAGAGGAATTGTCGCTGATATACAGGAATGCCTTTGATTTATGCGTGTTGATTTTATATCCTGCCACTTTGCTGAATTCATTTATTAGCTCTAATAGTTTCTTTGTAGACCCTTTTGGGTCTGCTAGGTATAGAATCATATCATCTGCAAATAGTGATAATTTAAGTTCTTCTTTTCCTATTTTTATGCCTTTAATTTCTTTCGTCTGTCTAATTGCTCTGGCCAGTGTCACTTTCAAGAACTATGTTGAACAGAAGTGGAGAGAGAGGGCATCCCTGTCTTGTTCCAGATTTTAGAGGGAATGCTTTCAGTTTTTCTCCATTCAGAATGATGCTAGCCTGAGGCTTAGCATAGATTGCTTTTACAATATTGAGGTATGTTCCTGTTATCCCTAGTTTTTCTAGAGTTTTGAACATAAAGGGATGCTGTACTTTGTCGAATGCTTTTTCCGCGTCTATCGAGATGATCATATGGTTCTTATTTTTAAGTCTATTGATGTGGTGAATAACATTTATTGATTTCCGTATATTGAACCAGCCTTGCATCCCAGGGATGAATCCTACTTGATCATGGTGCACAATTTTCTTGATATGTTTTTGTATCCGATTCGCCAGAATTTTATTGAGGATTTTTGCATCTAGGTTCATTAGAGATATTGGTCTGTAGTTTTCTTTCTTTGAAGTGTCTTTGTCTGGTTTAGGTATCAGGGTGATGTTGGCCTCATAGAATGAATTTGGAAGTTCTCCCTCTTTTTCTATTTCCTGAAGTAGCTTGAAAAGTATTGGTATTAGTTCTTCTTTAAAGGTTTTGTAAAACTCTGCTGTATACCCATCCGGTCCTGGGCTTTTCTTAGTTGGTAGTCTTTTGATGGTTTCTTCTATTTCCTCAATTGATATTGGTCTGTTTAGGTTGTCTATATCCTCCTGACTCAATCTGGGCAGATCATATGACTTAAGAAATTTATCTATGCCTTCACTATCTTCTAATTTATTGGAGTATAAGGATTCAAAATAGTTTTTTATTATCTTCTGTATTTCTAAAGTGTCTGTTGTGATATTGCCTTTTTCATCCCGTATGCTAGTAATTTGAGTTCTCTCTCTTCTTCTCTTCGCTAGCATGGCTAAGGGTCTGTCGATTTTGTTTATTTTTTCAAAGAACCAACTTTTAGTTTTGTCAATTTTTTCAATTGTTTCTTTTGTTTCGATTTCATTAATTTCAGCTCTGATTTTAATTATTTCTTGCCTTCTACGTCTTTTGCTGTTGTTTTGCTCTTCTTTTTCAAGGATTTTGAGATGAAGTATGAGATCATTTATTTGTTGGTTTTTTGTTTTTTTAAGGAATGAACGCCAAGCAATGAATTTTCCTCTTAGAACTGCTTTCAATGTGTCCCATAGATTCCGATATGTTGTGTCTGTGTTTTCATTTATCTCTAAGAATTTTTTAATTTCCTCCTTGATGTCTTCTATAACCCATTGATCATTCAGTAACCTATTGTTCATTTTCCAAGTGATGTATGCTTTTTCCTTCCTTCTTTTATCGTTGATTTTCAGTTTCATTGCATTATGATCAGATAAGATGCATGGTATTATCTCTACTCCTTTATATTGTCTAAGAGTTGCCCTGTGACATAATATATGATCTATTTTTGAGAAGGATCCATGTGCTGCTGAGAAAAAAGTGTAACTGCTTGATGTTGGGTGGTATATTCTATATATGTCAATTAAGTCTAGGTTATTAATTGTGTTATTGAGTTCTATAGTTTCCTTATTCAACTTTTGTTTGGAAGATCTGTCCAGTGGCGAGAGAGGTGTGTTGAAGGCTCCCATGATTATTGTATGGTGGTCTATTAGACTCTTGAACTTGAGAAGAGTTTGTTTGATGAACATAGCTGCACCATTGTTTGGGGCATAAATATTTATGGTTGTTATGTCTTGTTGGTGTATGGTTCCCTTAAGCAGTATGTAGTGTCCCTCTTTATCCCTTTTGATTAACTTTGGCTTGAAATCTATTTTATTTGATATGAGTATGGACACTCCTGCTTGTTTCCGAAGTCCATATGAGTGATATGATTTTTCCCAACCTTTCACCTTCAGCCTATGTATGTCTTTTCCTATCAAATGCATCTCCTGTAGGCAGCATATTGTTGGGTCTTGTTTTGTGATCCATTCTACTAGCCTGTGTCTCTTAATTGGTGAGTTTAAGCCATTAACATTTAGGGTTATTATTGAGATATGGGTTGTTCTTCCAGCCATATTTGTTTATTTATGTTACTAAACATGGTTTGTTTTCCTCTTTGATTATTTCCCCCCCCCTTTACTGTCCTACCTCCCACTGTTGGTTTTCATTGTTATTTTCCATTTCCTCTTCCTGTAATGTTTTACCAAGGATGTTTTGAAGAGATGGTTTTCTAGCTGCGAATTCTTTTAACTGTTGTTTATCGTGGAAGGTTTTAATTTCATCTTCCATCCTGAAGCTTAATTTCGCTGAATACACAATTCTTGGTTGGAACCCATTTTCTTTCAGTGTTTGAAATATGTTATTCCAGGATCTTCTAGCTTTCAGAGTCTGTGTTGAAAGATCAGCTGTTATCCTGATTGGCTTACCCCTAAATGTAATCCGCTTCCTTTCTCTTGTAGCTTTTAAAATTCTCTCCTTATTCTGTATGTTGGGCATCTTCATTATAATGTGTCTAGGTGTGGATCGCTTATGATTTTGAACATTCGGCGTCCTGTAGGCTTCTAGGATTTGGGATTCTGTCTCATTCTTCAAGTCTGGGAAGTTTTCTCGTATTATTTCATTGAATAGACTGCTCATTCCTTTGTTTTGGAGCTCTGTACCTTCCTGTATCCCAATGACTCTTAAGTTTGGTCTCTTAATCTTATCCCATATTTCTTGGATGTTCTGCTCATGGTTTCTTAATAGTCTTGCTGAGCTGTCTATGTTCTTTTCCAGTTGAAATACTTTGTCTTCATTGTGTGATGTTCTATCTTCTAAGTGTTCTACTCTGCTGGTAGTATTCTCCATTGAGTTTTTAAGTTGGTTTATTGCTTCCTGCATTTCTAGGATTTCTCTTTGTTTGTTTTTTATAACCTCTATCTCCCTGTATAGTTGATCCTTTGCTTCCTGGATTTGTTTGCGTAATTCATTGTCGAAGTGATCTTTCATTGTCTGATTTTGCTGTCTAATGTCTTCCTTGATACTCCAGATCATCTGAAGCATGTATATCCTGAATTCTTTATCTGACATTCCATCTGCTGCAGCTGTTGCCTCTTCTAAAGTTGCGTTGACCTGCATTGCTTGTGGTCCTTTCTTTCCTTGTCTGTTCATACTGCTTGCGTATCTTTCCTGCAGGCGCGGGCGGCGGCTCTGCTCTCTCCTTATTCCAATTGGGGTGTCGTGGCTACCACGCCGGCAGGTCACTGGGCCTGTTCTGGGCGCTGGCAGCGGCTCTGCTCTGCCCCTACTCCAATTGGGGTGACGAGTGTACCACGCCGGCAGGCCACAGGGCCTGATCCGCCAGTCGGTTGCAGGTTTGCCTACCCTGCAGGCGCGGGCGGCGGCTCTACTCTGCCCCTACTCCAAATGGGGTGACGTGTCTGTCGTACCGGCAGGCCACTGGGCCTGTCCCGCTGGTCGGTCGCAGATCTGCCCACCTTTCGGGCACGGGTGGCGGCTCTGCTCTGCCCCTACTCCAATTGGGGTGTCGTGACTACCCCGCCTGCAGGTCACTGGGCCTGTTCCTGGCACGGGCGGCGACTCTGCTCTGCCCCTACTCCAATTAGGGTGGTGTGTGTACCACGCCGGCAGGCTCCTGGGCCTGATCCGCCGGTCTGTCGCAGGTCTGCCTACCTTGCAGGCGCGGGCAGCGGATCCTACTTTTGTATTTATGTAGTCAAGTCTAAGGATTAAAACCCATTTCTATTCTCATTTTCTAAGCAATATTTCAACATTTTGATACTCATAAAAGGTAATATTATACATATTTAATTGCATTAATGAATTATGAATGATTATGCTTCAAACCAATACTAAATCATAGACAAAGTTCTCCATGTCATTACTGATGTCAATATGTTTGAGGTAATTACAATTTTACCTTCAGACAATATAATTTTTATTGGTCATGAATAATCTTATCTCATCCCCACAACTTCTTAAGCAAAGCAATACCCATTCAAAGAGCTGAAATTCCCACTTGTAGAAGTCTCTCTTCATGAAGGAAGCAATGGTGTATAGAAGCTTCTTGTTCATTTATAAGTATCTCTGAAAGCAAAGTGCTTTAAGATCTGGAAATGTTCAACACTTCAAGACAGACTATCAGACTATCTCATCAGTGTCTTTTTGCTTCAGGGAAACTGGAAAATGAGAATTATGCAGCTAGTATTTATGGCCTGCGCCATCATAAACACCCACCAAATAACTTGCTGTTGACTAGCAACAGTGCAAAAAGAACAGGACTCAGTGGGTAGAAAAGGGAGATAAAGACCTTTAGCACACCACTCATGGTTCCTCTAGGTCTTTACGCACTTAATTCTCCCCAAACTCTACTCCTATGTCCCAACTGCAGCACTATCTCTCCACCTAATTCCTATTTAACCTTTGTATCTTAGCATAAATGTCACTTCCTTATGCAAGCTTTCTCTGGCTCCTAAGATTAGTATGCTCTCACAGAATACTTAAATTCTCATTTTTTTTGCCCTTATCAATTACCCACCATTTCTTTCTCTAATTAATTTTTAAATATCATCTTCTCCTGGATTGTAATCAATACCAGGATAGGGCTGTGACTGTCTTGTTTACAACTCTTTTCCAGTGCTGAACACACTGTAAGTGCTTTAAAATATTTGTAGACTGATTGCTGCAATGAACATGTATGCAGTAAGCTTGGCAGGGAAGCATTATCCTAGTGAGTTCTTCATGGCAAGAGGAGCATGGAACCTGGGCAGTAGTATAAGTCATACCCAGGGGAGGATATGAGTAGGGATGAAAAGAAAGAATCTTCTCAACATTAGTTTGACTAAACTTTGTTCCTATTGTTTCTTATGGCCCTCACTTTTTCTATTTCCTGCAGCCTCCTCTTTGGGAGTGTTGGTAGAAACAATAACAAGGTCAGGTAAAATCTCACACAGTGATTGCCACATGCCAGGCATGACTCCAAGTATTACACACATACTCACTCCCTTGGTCATGAAAGTGGCTCTCAAGGAGATACTCTTATTATCCCTCTTTGCAACTAAGGAATCTGAAACATTGAAAGATGGATTAAGTCATTTCCTAAATTCACACAAGTAGGATATGGTGGACTTCCTATTGAGACACAGCACACTGACTTCAAGAAAAAATATTGAAAGATTGATAGCAGGCTTTTAAATGCGTTGCTAACATTATGTGGAAAAGATATGTGGAAGACAGCTTTCTACAGCTAACATCTATTTCCAACTTTCTTTTCCCTTGCCTACCTCTTGAGTGACTCTGATGAATAAGGCATAAGCACATGTCGTTTGGAGAGAGTACTTCTAGGAAAGTAGCTGTTTTCTCAAAATATAATAGATACTTGTGGGTGGTGTTATCTTTTTTTCTGTTTCCTGCCTGGAATACAGATATGAAGTCTGGAGCTCTAGTAGATATCTTCTAACCAGGAAGGAAAAGCCAAAGAAGGTGGCAACCAAAGCCTCAATGATACTGAAACACTGAACTAGTGTCCATATCTGACCACATTCATTCTCCTTATTATGTAATAAAGACAAAGAAAGTCCAATTTGTTTGCTCATTCCTGGTAATATTTTCTGTTAGTTGTAACTGAAATCAAGACTAAATAGCACAAGTAACAGAAAACATTACCTAAGTGGGTAAACAAATTTATGTTTATTTGTTTGTAAGTTACTAATCCACCATCTCAATTCAACCCAAGTTCATTCTATACCTACGTGGTTTCAGTGTTCTAGAGAATGGCTCATCCACTGGCGCTGTACATTTTTACTTCTCGAATCAACTGATGACCTTCAGTCACTTGTGACTCTACTTTGGACTGTGTTTTCTCTAGAAACTGCTTCTGTGTAGAATGTTTGAACAAATATTACTTAAAAACTGTATATAATGTTGTGATAGGTTATAAAGCACCACCCTCCTGACATATACACATATACATGCACTAAGATATATGCTGCCATATGGGAAAGATATTCTTAAATAAAACCCTAAACTTAGGGCCACCTAATAAAACTTTAATAGATGTGATAAAATTAAAAGTTGGCACTTTATTTTAAAAGACATGATAAATGTAAATGAAAATTGCAGATCTGAGAGCAGATTACTTGCAATGTACATGCAGTCAATGGTTATCAACCAGAATATATAAAGAACTGCAAAACAATTTTTAAAAAGAAATAATTATATTTACTAAATGATATTACATTTTATTCACCCAGGGCTTCTCTAAATATCTGAATCAGAAGAAAATGATTTTTAGACTTTTAAATCCAGTAAAGCTTTTTCTTAAACATCAGTTAATCTTAGTATCCAATTTTTAGAAAGGTTAAGAATCAATCCTACTGATAGAATACAAAAACTGAGTATCTTTTTATTATGTGAAAATGTGAGAAAAATGTTTATTTTAATTAAAGTGGACATACTTCCTTCCTGTCAGAAGATTTATTTGGGACATAAACATATCTTACATATGTTGTGGCTAACTTAATTGTCCTCATCTTGGTACTGTTAGCCTCCGCCACTGGGTTTAATTATACTGCAAGATGATAGTAATTAAACAGAGCAAAACATCATTACATCATTAATTGGTCTTATAAGGCCTTAAAGACTTTTGTAAAGAGCTCTGTATTTAATAGAAGTTGTCATACTGTGATCGGGGTTCCAAGAATTTTTTTCTGATCACTCACTGAGGTGTCACATACACAGTAGACAATTACTTGGAATTTGAACTCAAAAGTCACTGATGCACTTTGTTTGGGGTGGACAAAGGCCTTCTGTTTACTGAGGTAGATGATCACCATTTCTTAACATTCTTGTTAAATTTGTTCTGTTCTCATTGGGGGTACTGAAAGCCCTAAGGCAACACCAGCAAATTCATTTTGATGGAGATGTCTGTGATTATGCATTTAAGCAACATAAATCTGAGTTGTGTCTTGCAATGAATCTCGATATTAGGAGAGCAGTACATTTTGTCCATCTTTCCATGATACCATGAACAGTGGCAGGAGGGTCGTAACACACTGATTGAAAGGCCCCCTGGAGTGTAACCTTGACCACAATCCATCATTCGTTCACTTGTTAGAAAGCACACCCCTTTCAGCCAGGCCACCTTGAACTGTGACTCTATTTTCGCACTGAGTTTTTTTCCTCCCTCCATGTTATGGTCATACTTCAAGCCATTTTACTATCAGATTACGCTCTTTTTTCAGAGAACATAGAACCAACATGTGGCAATCCCTACTTCATCCTAGGAACTAGTTTTCTTACCTCATGTCATTAAATCTCATGAGCAACCTTGTAAGTAGCCTCTATTATCACCATTCTATAGATAAACAAACTGAGACCTAAATAGATAAATCTTTTGCTTAAAACAGAAGCCAGCTAGAAAGTTACAGACCTGACATTTAAATATAGTTCTTTCTGATTCCAAAGCTATTGACCAATTTTACCTGTTTTCTTGACTCTCAAGTATTTTTTGTTGTTGTTTGCCGCAGTCTGGCTGGGCACAAATCTCGAGCCACTTGAAGATTCAAGCAGGAACGAACTTTATTTTTAGAACTCACACTGCCCATGAGAACTCTCCAGGAACTCCCCAAGAGCTCCACTGGAACTTCAGGAACATCGCGAGCACTCAACCGGAACTCAACCAACCCTCCCTCCGGAACTCTCTAGGAACTCCTCGAGAGCCCAACGGGAACTCAACCAACCCACGAGAACTGTCTAGGAACTCCGCGAGAGCTCAAAAATAGCGGGCACCTGAGGCAGCAGGAACCGCTCCTTCTGGCAAAATGCCAGGCACCATCTTGATCCAGCCAGGGCTCTCAACAGTTGTTCTTAAAATTAAATGATCACACTCTATCTAATATGTGCATATTGAAGTTATTTGTGACATGGAGACAGGGCTGTTGTATCCAACAAGGATAACTTTACACGTCTGTGAGATTCTTCAGGATTTATGAAGATGGAATTTTAACATGCATCTTCCATCATTATTCTGGAAGTTGGGTAGGGTAGATATTCTTAGAGACTATAAATGTAAGAACTGGCCCAGGTGGAAGGAAATTGGGAGCAAAGTAGAAGAGAATGCCTTGTAGGATTCACAAGATTATGTGAAGTCAAAACAAATTATAGCCAACTTTTTGAAGTGGTGGTCTTTTTTTATTCACTGAAATTTAGTGCAAGTTTACTTAAATTTGTCAATTTTATCTTAGCTTTATTGTAATTTTTAGAGGAAAAAAATTATAATTGTATTTAAAGAGAAGCCACCAAATATCTTCTCAGCCTCACTCCACCTCATCTACTTTCTTTGGACAAAGTTTGCCATTAGGATATCCAAAGAATTAAATCCGTAAAGATTATTCTCCAAGTCTTGTGAAAGAAGATGATTTTTTAAAATTTTTTATTTTGAAATAATTTTATATTTGCAGAAGAGTTGCAAATGTATTATAAGGAGTTTTATATAGACTTTATCCAGTATCTTTTAGTGTTAATATTTTATTTAACTATCTCATACATTTATCAAAACTAAGAAGTTAGCATCAATATATTACCATCAACTAAGCTCCAGACTTTTGTTCAGATTTCAACCAGTTTTCCTAGTAATATTATTTTTCAATTTCAGGATTATTTGGGACATCACTTACACTTAGTCATCCTGTCTCTTCAGTCAAAAGAAACAGTTTTTAATGTTGAGTGGAAATAATCATAAAGATGTATAGGACTCAGACAAGGTTTTCATAGTCAGAAGATGAAGCTTATTGTGAAAGAAGTATGAAAGTTGTCAGAGTCAAGATGTGTTGGTATACCCTAACAAAACAAAAGAACAAAAAGTAAGTAAATTCAGGAAGTTATGAAGAAGGGATTCTTATGCATGACTGCCTAATGGTAACTGTCACAAAAATTCTACCAGCATCACAAGCTTACACAGAGCCATCACAGTTGTGTACAAAAAATATTTTAAGTACACTTTATGATGTTTGCCCAATGGCAAAATTTCCCAATAGTGCGTATTTCTCAGAAAGTATCCTGATTTTTGATAGACATGTGACTGTGCATACATAAATTTATTCTTAAATACATGTGTACATATATACATTTACACATACATATACATAAATGCCTATATACATATGTATACACACATATATACATGTGTATATATACACACATACATATATACATATATATATATATATATATATATATATATATATATATATATATTCTAGTCTTTATGTCATATATCAGTAAGAATAAATTGTGATAGATTATATAGATTGTGGGTAGATTGTTTTATGTTAACAAACTCAAAATCCCAGTGCCTTAACCCAATAAAAACTAATTTCCTGCTCAAATTTTATACCAGTTTTGGTTGGCATGGAACTCAGTTCCACACAGTCACTCAGGAATCCAGGCCTCCCTAGGAGCTCTATAATGTGATGTCTGCACCACCTAGAACCTAAAGCCTGCCAATTACCACAGCATGGGAAAAGATCCTAGATGACTGAACATGTGATATCCCCAGTTCAGTCATCTAGGATCTTTTCAGATCCTAGCTTCAGTAACACAAACTTTCGTGTATGGTTTACTGGCTGAACTGTTCACAATGTTTTGCTCAGTTTCAAGGAAACCAATAATCAATCATATCTTCCAGTTGTACTGAAGTAGATAAGATATTGGTAAAAAAAAAATTACGTAAAATTTCTATCACATGGATAAAACTATGTACTTGAAAAACAAACTAAGCCATTTCTATTGTGCATAAGTTAGAGTAAGTAATACTAGTGGATATAACAAACATCTCCTAAATTCCAATAACTTAACATAATACATGTTTATTGATTGCTCATTTGATGTAATTGGTAAGAAGTCCTTACTCCAGACAGTCAGATTACTCCTTGTGACATAATAAGACTAAAAAAGGACAACAATAATGAAGGAGTAGCATTTTACCTCTAAGTCAAGAGTAAAATGGATAACATGGTCAATGCAACTACTTTGTCTTAGAGGTTTGATCCCTTAGCAATTCAGGTGGCAGCAATCAGAAGGAAATGGCTCAGCATTAATATTTTCAGTGCTCTGAAGTACTGATAAACTGCCTTTTTTCTTTTCATTTCTTTTTTAGGGTAGAACATAGTATCCTGTTACATAAACAGTTTTTGGAAGAGTAATTTAGTCATTCTGGCTTATCTAAGTTTTTGCAAGACCTGTCATAAAAAAAATCGTAAAAAGGGTAACTTAGAGGAGTTTTGTAAGAAAAAAAATGTATCCCCTCAGCTTCCCTTCTTCCTCATCTTCTATCTCTCTTGCCTTATACTTTTAAATCTTTCAGCTAGTCCAGCACATTTGCTTCTGCTGTAGCCAAGGACACTGGTATTTCTTTTGTCCTTGACTCACACGGTCAGATTCCTCAGTATCAACGGCTCCATGTTTGGGGCTATTTGTTCTCCCTTTTCTAAAATAAATAAAACTTAGCCTTGTTGAGTAATTTTAAACTTTATAAATAACATGCAGTTTCAAGATAAACCCAGATCCACACAACTGTAAGCAGGGTTTACTTGAAATTATGTGAGAACCATTTAAATATTTCACAGAACCCAGGAAAAATATGTACAAATCTCTTTCAGAACAATTTATCCTCAAAGTGAGAAGTTGGTTGGAGAGTCCTGGACTCGTGTGAGGAATTCTTCATTTTTGTTCTGGTAAGTCATCAATTACCTTTCTGACTGAGCAAAAATTCTCTACTAGGATATTCTCAGCCATTTTAGCTCCAATGAGCTATGATTTATTGATTAGACTGACATAATGCAATAGCAACCTTTGTTGTGGCTTTAATGGCTTCTAGGTTTTCACTGCACAACCAGAATCATGCATCTGAAGTAGATAACCAGTAATCTAAATCAGTATTTTTATTGCCTCTCCAGTTGTTTGAATCTAATTGCTGTGCCAATGTTCAATGTCTGAAATCATTTGATGGCAGGACTTTGGGTTTCCCCTGTGTGGGTACTATATATTCACCTCCCCATAGTTAATTGCAAGGTAAAAGGCAGAATAATTGACTGCTAGGCCCAGGGGCACACACCTGTAATCTCAGCAACTTGGGAGGCTGACATAGGAGGATCGAAAGTTGGAGGTGAGCCTCAGCAATTCTGTGAAGCCCTCAGGAACTTAGTGAGACCCTGTCTTAAAATTAAAAAATAAAAAGGGCTGGGGATATAGCTTAGTGTTTAAACATGCATAGGTTAAATCTCTAATACCAAAAAAAAAAAAAAAAAAAAAAGGCAGGATAACCGAACAGGGACACACCTTGGAGACACCATTTTATAGCTTTTTTTATACAAATAATCTGTGTCTTGACAGAAGAAAAATGTCCCAGAAACAGAGTTTTCTAATTGAAGTAAAAAGGGCATTATAATTCATATGAGAACAAACAAAGGCAATAATGACAACATAGAATAATATCTACCCATAAATTGTGGAAAAAGTGAAATATTTGGCAAGTTCAAAATCACACAATCTGATATCCTGATATATAAAATTAACCTGGTATGACAGATGCATCTTAATTGTGAAGGTGGTTTCTTCTCTTTTTATGGTACATTTTCCAGTATCAATTAATTATAGATTAATACTATTAATTATAGAGTATATTATTCAGCTTCTCTGAGCCAGTTGACATCCTTTGTAAAACTATCGGAATTAGATTAGTTGCTCTCAGATTTTTTTTTTTTTAAGAGAGAGAGAGAGAGAGAATTTTTTGATATTTACTTTTTAGTTTTTGGCGGACACAACATCTTTGTTTGTATGTGGTGCTGAGGATTGAACCCGGGCCGCACGCATGCCAGGCAAGCAGCTACTGCTTGAGCCACATCCCCAACCCTGCTCTCAGATTCTTAAGGAAGAGATGACTTGGATAAAGGACATTCTTTCCAACCTGGGCTGTCCTGTTGTGCTTTGCCATAATGACTTATTGTGTAAGAATGACTTATTGTGTAAGAATATAATCTACAATGAAAAACAGGGTGATATACAGTTCATAGATTATGAATATTCTGGATACAGCTATCTGGCATATGACATTGGAAAGCATTTCAATGAATTCACAGGTATAAGTGATATAGACTATAGTCTCTATCCAGATAGAGAACTACAGGGCCAGTGGCTGTGTTCATACCTTGAAATCTAAAGGGAATATAAACAATTTGGGACTGAAGTTACTGAAAAGGAGATAGAAATACTCTCCATTCAAGTCAATCAGTTTGCATTGGCTTCTCATTTCTTTTGGGGTTTATGGGCTTTGATTCAAGCCAAATATTTTACTATTGTGTTTGATTTTCTTGAATATGCAAATGTTCATTTTAACAAGTACTTTAAAATGAAGCCTGAGGTTACTGCATTAAAAGTGCCTGAGTAAAGAGACTTAATTATTTTCAAGTAGCTGAGAAATGCTTGTGAATTATTTTCTTAAAAAAATTCCAAAAAGCCAATATTTGTTAAAATTCTGTTACTTAATTTGGTTATCTTGCTTTACAAAGTATGCCTCAAAACAACCAATCTATTTTTTAAATAGACTGAGAAATGTCATGAAGTATTCTTACCGCTATCAGTATGTGATGAATTAGAAATTTGTTCAATCTGCAAAAAGGTATAAAGATGGAGTTTAAGCCTTTCTGTGTTAATTTAATCTGTTATATGTGAATTATTTATTATAAATTTAACATGACCTGTGACTTCTTTCATCTGAATCATCTGTTGAGTGTACGCAATAAAAATATTCCAGAGAAATTTAAGTTTTATGTTAATAAGATTAATTTTAGAAAATCATCTGGTTGCTCATTGTAACTTTTTAATCTTGATTTACTCTAAGTAAAATGAATTGTTTACTCTTGAAATATCAGTCACTGATTGGTAGACTGTGCAGAGCTGCTAGCTGTTTCAGAGAGAGCCAGATAGAATTGAATGTAACCCAGAATAAAGGCTGTCAAATTTAGTCCTGGAAGAAGTATGTGTTGGATCTTAGGAACAAGTTAAGATACGTAAACTGTTGCCCACATTCTGGGTAGATTTGTGGTGTTGTGATGTTCCTACTTCCTGTACGGGTTTGGGGGATCATGGTGCAGACTAACAATAGGGTTCAAAATTACTTCTCTTTACATTGACCATTTAGGGGATTCTAAAGAAGAGTAAAAATCTCAACAGCACTCTAAAATCTCCCTCTAAAATTTGTCTTGTGGCTTGCAGATATCAGTTGCCTTTTTATGTTAAGCTATGGGACTTGAATGCCTTACTTAATCCCTCAGCTGGTAGTAAGCTCATTTTGTATTTATAAAAATGGTTGTTTGAAGTGGTTTCATATATGTTCAATATTAGTCAATAAACCATAGTGGCCTCAATGCTTTTAACAAGCTAATTTCCACCCCTCCCTTTTTTCCCCCCTTAAATACTTGTATGATCTGACCTAACCAGTGATATTTGATTTTTTTTCCCTCTCCTAATCCCATGTTACCAACATTTTTCTGGAAATCAAAGAGATGTGGTAGCAAATCATACTGTTGATGTGATCGTATGAGATCAATATGAGCACAAAACTCATCAACTAGTTCTGCATGGAATGTGTATAAAGCAGTGTAAATAAAAAAATTGTAAATAAGTGTGAATTGTATCTTACATATGAGATTGTGTAGTGTTTTGTATTCTCTTCCCTTTTGTATACATTTTTCTGACAGGAAATGAATCTAGTTCATTGCTTTTAGATTGAAAATAGCCAACAGCTATGGATGTAAAGTGAGGTAATAGGAACTGGAAATAGTGTTTTATCAGCTTTGGTTAATGACAGTAATTATTTATTTACCCTCTCAGTGCCTGATAAGGCTTTTACCCATTTTTTAGTTGACCATCAATTTTTGTAAGATTAGCTTCCTGGAAACAGTGAATTTATATGCTGTTATATTATTAGAGTTTCATTCTTTGAGTCACAATTCTAAACTAAAGGAAACTGAAAATATAGTTTAATGATTACACAGTGAAGTATTACCTTTTCCTGTTTGCAGAAATATTTTTGTTAATATTTTCTACAAAAAACTTTGAAATTTAATGTTACTCTGAATCCCATAAATAAAGAGATGGCAAATAACTGCTCTTCGTTCAACTTAAATGTTTCTCAGGTAACTTCTCTAAAGTTGTTCATTGTAGAATTATAAAAGAAAAGACAGGTAACCTTTTAATGACAACTATATCCATTTCCTTTTTGCTAAAAATATTTACTTTAACTTCATAAGTATGTTAACTAAAGATTCCAGACTTAAAAAAAAGTTTCCCCAACACTCTCAATTAAAAGTTTAAAACTCCACTTTTAAAATTATTCAAATGTTTCTTTTTTACATTATACAAAGGACTTCTCTACCATTTGTGAGTTCATTACTTCATAATATAATTGAAAATACTATCAATTTGGTTTTCTGCTTTAAATTGTTTTTTAAGCATTTTATATTGTATTTCAAAGTAATAAAGCCTTCAGCTTTTAATAATCAGTCATTCAGTTGATAGACAAAATAAACATGCTTTATGCTAGGAGAGTTTTGTTACTGGCATCAATTTGTTACTAGTTTACACAGAAGAAAATGCTAGTAATTATTATGCAGAGAAGGAAAAAGAATTAAAGTACTCGGTAAAGTAGCTTTGCTTTTTCTTTGATCCATTAGATTTCAGAATGCCCTTTTACTGGGAAATTTAGTTACATATTAAGGCACTCTCTTTTATTTTCACTTTTTTTTAAAAAAACAAAAACAAGTTATATGTTATATTGAACTGCCTTTTTTTCCTATTACATATCACTTGTGTGATTACAGTGTTAACTCTTGGGTTTTATGTCTTAAACAGCACGTGTATCAATTATTTTAAATGAGTTTTTCCTCAACTTTGTAACTCAATCTGTAAAAGTGTTACTGTAAAAGAAAACACTTCATTCACGTTGCTTTGTATACTTGAAATCTGAAATTAATAAGATGTATTACTTAATGAGTTAGTTTTCTTAACAGAGTTTTTAGACTGAAGTTTTTTTTTTTATTTCCAGATCAAAATTTGATATCAAAAGAAAATCTGAACTATTTGAATGGGGAAAAAATGATGATGCTTATAAGCACTATAAATTCCTTTTGTGTTCGAGCCATCATCCAAAACTCAAGTTGTTAGTAGACTTCTCTCCTGAAATTTTCTTTTTCTTTTCTGTACTTCCTGCACTTAGTGTACTACTTACATTATAAACCAGCAGGGATAAGATATTATTATATCTGTATTCATTATGAATCCTATAACTTTCCTTGTTATGAAAACTTCGCTCTTTAAAAATACTCATTTTTTTTTGTTAATATCTTACCCACTAATGGTATTTTGGATACCATTAATCCTTTTAATGAAACACAAGGTGTTTATGAAATTTGAAATCATTACATATTATATTTCAACTAGTTAGTGAAGAGTAAGAAAAAAAACCCTAGCTTATTGGAATTGTAAACTTTCCGTTAGTTAAGTTTCAAAACTTTTAATAAGAAATTTCAGAGATAGATTGAAACCCAGCGGTATTCATGTAAACTAGCTCCTGTGACCTGGAAAAGGCCTCCTAAAAAGCAGTGGAGGAGATGAGAGTGTTTACTTAACATGGTTTTAGTTGTGGTGTACTCCTACTTAAATATAGGTAGTGACATACGGGAATTTTTTATTGTTCAATAATCTGAAATAGATTTCTGTGTTTAACTGTACTGAAATAACTATAAGTTAATAGAATATTCAAAGAAAACTTTTTGACTCTATTGTATTTAGGAGTCTTTGTATGGTTAGGTCAAGTTTCCATGATAGAAAGTATTTGAATTTTAAAACATACTATTATTCTAAGGGAGAAGATGTGGTTATCCCATGTGCAAGAAAGAAAAAAAAATGAAATGAGTAATTGTCGTTGCATTAGCTGTTTGTTCAATTGGGAAATTGTGTCATAAAGCTTAAATTTGTGTGTTATCAAATGTGATCTACAGTAGTATAATGCTGTTTTGTATATACTGTAAGTGCTACAAATAATCTTAGTGCTGAAAATGGATTGATATCTCTCAATTGAATGTAACTTTTTATGCAGGTGTTTTGATATGCCTCAGAAAATATCTGAGTGTCTGAAAACTTATTAATCTGTTTGGTAATAGAGACACTTCTTGGGTTTTTTTGGTTGCATAATTTATGTTTAAAATTTAATTTTTACATTTTTACTGTTGTTAATTTAAGTAAAATTTCTTCTGTGGATAAAATAGCATTGCTGGTGAAGAAAATTAAAAACTGTCTCATTCATGTAATTGCTTAAGTAAAAATACATTTTTGCTATATGTTCAATATTTCTTAATGGAGAAGTTTATTTTTCTGTTTAAATATAAGTAATGTATAGCCTTTATTTCTGTCTTCATAAGGCTTTTTGCCGCCATTGATTAAAGGAAGGAATGTATCTTTTTGAAGAGATTTGTATTCTGTAAATAAAAATTGGTTGAAACAATAAAGCTGGGTTCTAACTACACACACACACACACACACACATACAAATGTTACTTTCAATACAGACCATCCAATACATTTCTCATTCTCTGACACCTGTCATCAGAGTCTTGGGAGCTGACAACTGTCGCCTTTTGTCACTTCCGCTTGATATATGATCTCTATACAGGGCCAGTGCTTTTGGTTCACACGTGCTTTCCACAGCATACTTTGGGGCTTATGATCTTATATTGTGATTTGCCCTTTTTGATTTCTATTTGTCTGCGTGTGATATTTACAGCCAAATAATCTTCAAAGGTAGACTCTGTGTCAACTTTCTTACTCCATGATTGTGTTCCCAGCTTCAGTCTTCTCTAAATTAGGATGAGTCCTGAATAAGTTTTGTTTTGCCACTTGACAGCTCAAACTCTATAATGAAATGTTTGGGTTTTGAGGATTTAAGGCTGTTTCACACATTAAATCATATTTTGAGCACATAAATGATCTCCAGAATGCTTGATTTGGTCCTCTCTCTTCACACTGTTTCAGAAAATTGTTATTTCCTTGATCATGTGTGTTCAAATATGGGAATGATTGTATTCATGTAGAGCTAGAACATAAACAGGTGCCATGCTTGCCTGGGGCATCATTCTGAGTTGAACCTATTGAAATTCTTAACTGTGTTAATATCCAGAGAAAGGACAAGGGCAAATTTAATTTATAAAGGCATAGAAGTAAGACAAGCATCACATAAAAACATTGCATGATGCCTGGTTCCAGGGATACATGAAACTTTAAGTCCATATGACTGAGCACAGAAATTGTATGGCATCAGATTAAGTTTAAAGCACCCATTACAGACAGATATCTGAGGAACAACTATCATTTTATCTACTGGAAGTGGAGGAAAATAAATGTCAGGTAACATGAGAACATTATCTGAATTTCAGCTCCTTTGACAGAAAGAAATATTCACTATTACTGTGAACTCCTTTCTTTGTTTTTTTTTTTTTTTTTTTTTTTTTTTTTTTTTTTTTAATTTTTTATTGTGGGTTGTTCAAAACATTACAAATTTCTTGACATATCATATTCCACACTTTGATTCAAGTGGGTTATGAACTCCCACCTTCACCCCATACACAGATTGCAGAATCACATCAGTTACACATCCATTGATTTACAAATTGCCATACTAGTGTCTGTTGTGCTCCACTGCCTTTCCCATCCTCCACCCTCCCCCCTCCCCACCTCTCCCCTCCCCTCCCCTCCTCTCTCTCTACCTCCTCCACTGTATAACCCTGAGGGTCTCCTTCCATTACCATGCAATTTCCCTTCTCTCTCCCTTTCCCTCCCACCTCTCATCCCTGTTAAATGTTAATCTTCTTCTCCTGTTCTTCGTCCCTACACTGTTCTTAGTTACTCTCCTTATATCAAAGAAGACATTTGGCATTTGTTTTTTAGGGATTGGCTAGCTTCACTTAGCATAATCTGCTCTAATGCCATCCATTTCCCTGTAAATTCTATGATTTTGTCATTTTTTAATGCAGAGTAATACTCCATTGTGTATAAATGCCACATTTTTTTTATCCATTCGTCTATTGAAGGGCATCTAGGTTGGTTCCACAGTCTTGCTATTGTGAACTGTGCTGCTATGAACATCGATGTAGCAGTGTCCCTGTAGCATGCTCTTTTTAGGTCTTTAGGGAATAGACCAAGAAGGGGAATAGCTGGGTCAAATGGTGGCTCCATTCCCAGCTTTCCAAGAAATCTCCATACTGCTTTCCAAATTGGCTGCACCAATCTGCAGTCCCACCAGCAATGTACAAGTGTACCCTTTTCCCCACATCCTCGCCAGCACTTGTTGTTGTTTGACTTCCTAATGGCTGACAATCTTACTGGAGTGAGATGGTATCTTAGGGTGGTTTTGATTTGCATTTCTCTGACAGCTAGAGATGTTGAGCATTTTTTCATGTACTTGTTGATTGACTGTATGTCCTCTTCTGAGAAGTGTCTGTTCAGGTCCTTGGCCCATTTGTTGATTGGGTTGTTTGTTTTCTTATTGTCTAATTTTTTGAGTTCTTTGTATACTCTGGATATTAGGGCTCTATCTGAAGTGTGAGGAGTAAAGATTTGTTCCCAGGGTGTAGGCTCCCTATTTACCTCTCTTATTGTTTCTTTTGCTGAGAAAAAACTTTTTAGTTTGAGTAAGTCCCATTTGTTGATTCTAGTTATTAACTTTTGTGCTATGGGTGTCCTATTGAGGAATTTGGAGCCCGACCCCACCGACTGTAGATCGTAGCCAACTTTTTCTTCTATCAGACGGCGCGTCTCTGATTTGATATCAAGCTCCTTGATCCATTTTGAATTCACTTTTGTGCATGGCGAGAGAAAGGGATTCAGTTTCATTTTGTTGCATATGGATTTCCAGTTTTCCCAGCACCATTTGTTGAAGATGCTATCCTTCCTCCATTGCATGCTTTTAGCCCCTTTATCAAATATAAGATAGTTGTAGTTTTGTGGATTGGTTTCTGTGTCCTCTATTCTGTACCATTGGTCCACCCGCCTGTTTTGGTACCAGTACCATGCTGTTTTTGTTACTATTGCTCTGTAGTATAGTTTGAAGTCTGGTATCGCTATACCGCCTGATTCACACTTCCTGCTTAGCATTGTTTTTGCTATTCTGGGTCTTTTATTTTTCCATATGAATTTCATGATTGCTTTCTCTATTTCTACAAGAAATGCCGATGGGATTTTGATTGGCATTGCATTAAACCTATAGAGAACTTTTGGTAATATCGCCATTTTGATGATGTTAGTTCTGCCTATCCATGAACAGGGTATATTTTTCCATCTTCTAAGATCTTCTTCTATTTCTCTCTTTAGGGTTCTGTAGTTTTCATTGTATAAGTCTTTCACCTCTTTTGTTAGGTTGATTCCCAAGTATTTTATTTTTTTTGAAGATATTTTGAATGGAGTGGTTGTCCTCATTTCCAATTCAGAGGATTTGTCGCTGATATACAGGAATGCCTTTGATTTATGTGTGTTGATTTTATATCCTGCCACTTTGCTGAATTCATTTATTAGCTCTAATAGTTTCTTTGTAGAGCCTTTTGGGTCTGCTAGGTATAGAATCATATCATCTGCAAATAGTGATAATTTAAGTTCTTCTTTTCCTATTTTTATGCCTTTAATTTCTTTCGTCTGTCTAATTGCTCTGGCCAGTGTTTCGAGAACTATGTTGAACAGAAGTGGAGAGAGAGGGCATCCCTGTCTAGTTCCAGATTTTAGAGGGAATGCCTTCAGTTTTTCTCCATTCAGAATGATGCTAGCCTGAGGCTTAGCATAGATTGCTTTTACAATATTGAGGTATGTTCCTGTTATCCCTAGTTTTTCTAGAGTTTTGAACATAAAGGGATGCTGTACTTTGTCAAATGCTTTTTCCGCATCTATCGAGATGATCATATGGTTCTTATTTTTAAGTCTATTGATGTGGTGAATAACATTTATTGATTTCCGTATATTGAACCAGCCTTGCATCCCAGGGATGAATCCTACTTGATCATGGTGTACAATTTTTTTGATATGTTTTTGTATCCGATTCGCCAGAATTTTATTGAGGATTTTTGCATCTAGGTTCATTAGAGATATTGGTCTGTAGTTTTCTTTCTTTGAAGTGTCTTTGTCTGGTTTAGGTATCAGGGTGATGTTGGCCTCATAGAATGAATTTGGAAGTTCTCCCTCCTTTTCTATTTCCTGAAGTAGCTTGAAAAGTATTGGTATTAGTTCTTCTTTAAAGGTTTTGTAAAATTCTGCTGTATACCCATCTGGACCTGGGCTTTTCTTAGTTGGTAGTCTTTTTATGGTTTCTTCTATTTCCTCAATTGATATTGGTCTGTTTAGGTTTTCTATATCCTCCTGACTCAATCTGGGCAGATCATATGACTTAAGAAATTTATCTATGCCTTCACTATCTTCTAATTTATTGGAGTATAAGGATTCAAAATAGTTTTTGATTATCTTCTGTATTTCTGAAGTGTCTGTTGTGATATTGCCTTTTTCATCCCGTATGCTAGTAATTTGAGTTCTCTCTCTTCTTCTCTTCGCTAGCATCGCTAAGGGTCTGTCGATTTTGTTTATTTTTTCAAAGAACCAACTTTTAGTTTTGTCAATTTTTTCAATTGTTTCTTTTGTTTCGATTTCATTAATTTCAGCTCTGATTTTAATTATTTCTTGCCTTCTACTTCTTTTGCTGTTGTTTTGCTCTTCATTTTCCAGGATTTTGAGATGAAGTATGAGATCATTTATTTGTTGGTTTTTTCTTTTTTTAAGGAATGAACTCCAAGCAATGAATTTTCCTCTTAGAACTGCTTTCAATGTGTCCCATAGATTCCGATATGTTGTGTCTGTGTTTTCATTTATCTCTAAGAATTTTTTGATTTCCTTCTTGATGTCTTCTATAACCCATTGATCGTTCAGTAACCTATTGTTCATTCTCCAAGTGATGTATGCTTTTTCCTTCCTTCTTTTATCGTTGATTTTCAGTTTCATTCCATTATGATCAGATAAGATGCATGGTATTATCTCTACTCCTTTATATTGTCTAAGAGTTGCCCTGTGACATAATATATGATCTATTTTTGAGAAGGATCCATGTGCTGCTGAGAAAAAAGTGTAACTGCTTGATGTTGGGTGGTATATTCTATATATGTCAATTAGGTCTAGGTTATTAATAGTGTTATTGAGTTCTATAGTTTCCTTATTCAACTTTTGTTTGGAAGATCTGTCCAGTGGCGAGAGAGGTGTGTTGAAGTCTCCCATGATTATGGTATGGTGGTCTATTAGACTCTTGAACTTGAGAAGAGTTTGTTTGACGAATATAGCTGCACCATTGTTTGGGGCATAAATATTTATGATTGTTATGTCTTGTTGGTGTATGGTTCCCTTAAGCAGTATGTAGTGTCCCTCTTTATCTCTTTTGATTAACTTTGGCTTGAAATCTATTTTATTTGATATGAGTATGGACACTCCTGCTTGTTTCCGAAGTCCATATGAGTGATATGATTTTTCCCAACCTTTCACCTTCAGCCTATGTATGTCCTTTCCTATCAAATGCGTCTCCTGTAGGCAGCATATTGTTGGGTCTTGTTTTGTGATCCATTCTACTAGCCTGTGTCTCTTAATTGGTGAGTTTAAGCCATTAACATTTAGGGTTATTATTGAGATATGGGTTGTTCTTCCAGCCATATTTGTTTATTTCTGTTACTAAACATGGTTTGTTTTCCTCTTTGATTATCCCCCCCCCTTTACTGTCCTACCTCCCACTGTTGGTTTTCATTGTTATTTTCCATTTCCTCTTCCTGTAATGCTTTGGCGAGGATGTTTTGAAGAGATGGTTTTCTAGCTGCGAATTCTTTAAACTTTTGTTTATCGTGGAAGGTTTTAATTTCATCCTCCATCCTGAAGCTTAATTTCGCTGGATACACAATTCTTGGTTGGAACCCATTTTCTTTCAGTGTTTGAAATATGTTATTCCAGGATCTTCTAGCTTTCAGAGTCTGTGTTGACAGATCAGCTGTTATCCTAATTGGCTTACCCCTAAATGTAATCTGCTTCCTTTCTCTTGTAGCTTTTAAAATTCTCTCCTTATTCTGTATGTTGGGCATCTTCATTATAATGTGTCTAGGTGTGGATCTCTTATGATTTTGCACATTTGGCGTCCTGTAGGCTTCTAGGATTTGGGATTCTGTCTCATTCTTCAAGTCTGGGAAGTTTTCTTGTATTATTTCATTGAATAGACTTCTCATTCCTTTGGTTTGGAGCTCTGTACCTTCCTGTATCCCAATGACTCTTAAATTTGGTCTCTTAATGTTATCCCATATTTCTTGGATGTTCTGCTCATGGTTTCTTAACAGTCTTGCTGAGCTGTCTATGTTCTTTTCCAGTTGAAATACTTTGTCTTCATTGTCTGATGTTCTATCTTCTAAGTGTTCTACTCTGCTGGTAGTATTCTCCATTGAGTTTTTAAGTTGGTTTATTGCTTCCTGCATTTCTAGGATTTCTGTTTGTTTGTTTTTTATAACCTCTATCTCCCTGTATAGTTGATCCTTTGCTTCCTGGATTTGTTTGCGTATTTCGTTGTCGAAGTGATCTTTCATTGTCTGATTTTGCTGTTTAATGTCTTCCTTGATACTCCAGATCATCTGAAGCATGTATATCCTGAATTCTTTATCTGACATTCCATCTGCTGCAGCTGTTACCTCTTCTAAAGTTGCGTTGACCAGCATTGCTTGTGGTCCTTTCTTTCCTTGTCTTTTCATACTGCTTGCGTATCTTTCCTGCAGGTGCGGGCGGCGGCTCTGCTCTCTTCTTATTCCAATTGGGGTGTCGTGGCTACCACGCCGGCAGGTCACTGGGCCTGTTCTGGGAGCTGGCGGCGGCTCTGTTCTGCCCCTACTCCAATTGGGGTGACGAGTGTACCACGCCGGCAGGCCTCTGGGCCTGATCCGCCGGTCGGTTGCAGGTTTGCCTACCCTGCAGGCGCGGGTGGCGGCTCTACTCTGCCCCTACTGCAAATGGGGTGACGTGTCTGTCGTACCGGCAGGCCACTGGGCCTGTCCCGCTGGTCGGTCGCAGATCTGCCCACCTTTTGGGCACGGGTGGAGGCTCTGCTCTGCCCCTACTCCAATTGGGGTGTCGTGACTACCCCGCCTGCAGGACACTGGGCCTGTTCCTGACACGGGCGGCGACTCTGCTCTGCCACTACTCCAATTAGGGTGGTGTTTGTACCACGCCGGCAGGCTCCTGGGCCTGATCCGCAGGTCTGTTGTAGGTCTGCCTACCTTGGAGGCGCGGGCGGCGGATCTGCCCTGCCCCTCCTACCACGCCTGCGGACCCCTGGGCCTGATCTACAGGTTGATCCCTGGTCTGCTCACCCTGCGGGCACGGGTGGCGGTTCTGCTCCGCCCCCGATTGGGGTCACGTGACCACCACACCGGCAGGGCCTGATCCGGGCGTGGGAGAAGGATCTGCTCTGCCCCTACTCCAGTTGGGGTGACGTGTGTACCACACTGGCAGGCCACTGGGCCTGACCCGCCAGGCTGTCACAGGTCTGTTTACCTTGCACGCTCATTCGTCACAGCGCGAACCGCGGCTCTGCCCTGCCCCTCCTACCACGCCCATGTACCACTGGGTCGCGGGTCTGCCCACCTTGTGGTTGCGGGTGGCGGCTCCGCTCCGCCCCCTCTCCAATTGGAGTCACGCGGTCACCACGCTGGCAAGCCGCTGGGCCTGCTCCGGGCGCTGGCGGCGGCCTGGCTCCTTCCCTCTGGCTCGACGACAAATTGAGGAGACTCGGGTGACTGTGCCTCACCCCCCCTACCAGGAGACCAACTGCTTATGTCACCACTGGTATTGCTGAAGTTCCCTCCTCCGCCGCTTTCTGCAGACGTCAGATCTCTGCCATGTTGGTATCCTATGCGAATGGCAGCATTTCGTTCCCCTTGCCGGGCAACCAAAGCACCGGGTGAGTCCTGACCGGCCCTCAGCAGGACCCGGACCGAGAAGCAGTTTCCGCGGGCTCCTAGCCCCGGGCCAGGGAAGTTCCGGGAGCCGGAACTCGGCCACTCCGTGCTCGGTGTAAGCTCCTATAAATGTAAGCTCCAAGAAGCAGTCCCCGCGGGCTCAGTTCCGGGAGCCGTAATTCGGCTGCTTAGTGCTTGTTGTATGCTCTGGTAGGCGCAGGGTCCAAGAAGCAGCCTCCGCGGGCTCAGCAGCCGCTCCGCGCTGGGTATTCACTCCGATAAGATTAGGTTCTAAGAAGCACCCAGGCGCTGAGCCCTAGCAATCTGTCTGCAAGCCGCAGGCGAATTGCAGCCTGAAATTACCTGTTCTATGGCTGAATGAGCTGCGGTCAGTCGAAAACAGCGGTGGTGACGTCAGTTTACCAACATGGTGGCTGCTGGCCTCCTCTGTGGTCTGACCGGTGTGGAGAACCGAGATGGACCGCTTCCTTCCCCCGTCTCGAACCCAGAATTCAGCCCTGAGTACGGTGCTTGCGCGGCTGGCAGAAACTGCAGCGCTGTAACCCTGCGTCTCTATCCCAGCGCACGCTGCAGATTCTAGCCTCGGGCCGATTTGCTGAATAAGCAGTGCGACAAACCTCTCGCGTTTGAGTCCCCGTAGCTGATCCTCGTGCGATGGAAATCCTTCCTCCAGGTTCCGGAGCACCCCACTATTGCTGGAAATTCCTAACAAGATATCCTTTAGCCGTCCTGACTTGTCATACTCCCACACAGTGAAGCAGCACACGGGGGCAATGCACTCCCCTCGCCGCCATCTTTGAAGTCCCTGGAAAACCCTTTCTTTGTTTTTATAGCATTTACTCCTCTTTGTTTTATGTCTCATAGTTTGTATTTCTTCCAATAACTCATCCATAAAGTCATTCTTCCTTTTGGATTTAATGCTATAGAAATTTTCTGAACATTATGTCATCTCTTCAATGTTTTCTAAGGTTGTACTACATAATAGCTTTCTGCTCATAGAGCAGAAAATTCCAAGAACAAAGGATAGGTGCCCAGAAGAAGCCTAATCAGCTGTGTTTCTTCACTTGGGTGAGGTAGATAGGATCACTCTATGAGATTAGGTGCCAATGTCCTACTCAGCTAGGCTCAAAATGACATATGTAACACAGTGGGACCATCCACTGATATGGAACAACTGAATTTCATTTTATTCCTCTTTTATGAAAAAATTATCACATTAATTTTAATTTAAATGTCAACCTTCACACTTTTAAATGACCTATTGAGTATAAATATTCACCAGGGTTTATATCAAAGGTCTTGACTTGAGGGCTGTAATTAATATTCTCCATATTATATTGACTTTCTGTATGCATAATATCAGCCAAATATAGGAAAAATAAATCTGATCCAGTATATTTGATTCTCTGGTTCAGAAAGAAGAGGATAATTATTATGGATTTTATTGGAGCCTGGGCACTCAGACCTCTTGGGAAACTGTGTCATACCCAAATCCATTTTTTTCCAGGCATTTTACACATTTCATATTTTTTGTACTCTGTGCTCTGGGGATGTGGAGAAAAAAAAGGGCATGTTACTGCAGGGCACAGCCTGTTCCTGAGTAAGTTCCATAGTCTTATTTGGTCCAAAATGCTTGAGAGTTCATTCTAAATCATTTATTTTTGCCCTAACCACACACAAGGAAACACCTGCCAGGGATACATCAGTGAAGCAAAGAAATGGACTTATACCCTCATGGAGTATACAGTTTAGAGAGGAAAAGCAGAGAATAGCAATAACTATAGGATAAGCAATATGTTATACAGTGCTATACGATGACAAGGATGTTTAAAAAAAGAAAAAAAAAAAGGGAAGGTGGGTGGTGCCTTCAGCGACAGAGTATGTATTTATCATACACAGGCCCTGGGTTCAATCCCCTGCACTAAAATACATACAAAGTTAAAATTTTAAATTTAAAAAAGGAAAGGAGTATGGTAAGGGGACTCAGTGTTAAAGCAAGGAGGAACAATGAAGATGTATAGGTAACAGTTTTAAGGTGAGCCACAATGAGCACACTGAGCACTAGGCCACACGTCAGCAGAGTTGAGGAGGTGACAGATATTCCATGTGCGTAAAGGTGAGAAAGGCATTGAGGGAGATGGAACAGCAAGACCAACTGCCCTGAGGAGGAAGGATGTCTGCTGTATCTGAGGAACAGCAAGGATGGCCAATGTGGACAGAACAAATTGATTCCTAACAGGTCTGTATGAATGTTCTCATCACCCAAGCCAATCTCTATGGGTAGAAGGCTTGGGCATAGGATGAGAAAGGGACCAAGAAGAATTGACACCTTGTATTTGCCCAGTTCCTTAAAGTTTTCCATATTTCTTCTTTACATTAATTTGTTGAAGTAGTTATTATAACCATCATTTTCTAAGAGAAAATAAGAACACATAGCACAATGTTATGTGATGAGATTAAGGCTACAGAGCAATGACATTCTGGAGTTGAGATTTGATTTCTACAAATCTTACAGCGCTTTCAGCTACAGCATTCAACCTCACTACTATTCATTGCTTTGAGGTTCAATTTGTAAACAAAGCAGATGAAAAGTCTTAAGGATTGTTAAAAAAAAAATCAGCTACAGGTTTAGCAAATAGTGTCACATTGGCTAATGGGGTCAGATGTGACTAGGACTCCTGCCTGTCTTCTCTCTTTTGCTCATTTTCCAGCACTCCTTTCCCTGTTTACAGGAAGAAAATTTGTTGAAGGTGACCTAGGTACAGGTTATACACCTGGAGTTGCAGACAACTCTTTGAAACAAATTGCCAAAGAGAGCCACATGACCATTCTCTGAGTCCCAATTAGTTTCCCCTTTAGGGCACATTCCTGAGCAGTCATCTGATAACACCCACTTTCTCCTCTCAGCATGTAACTATTAAGTGGTGACCCCAATAAGGGGTTCTGTGCCAGCAGCCACCACTGACAGTAGCAACCAAAGGCTGGATTCTCCCTGTAATCTCTTAGTATGAATTGTCGGGGATGTTTATGCTACGAAACTTAAGTTTCTGGCCAGTATGAGATTGGTAATCCTTCCCTGTAGAGAGGCATTGACGATTTTCTGATGAACTCTTTTGCTTGACCTTTTCTGTTCTTACTCTGGAAAGTAACCATTTGAGAACACAGATTGCTGTGAACGTGCATACATACATTTACTTATCCATACTTTATGTGGTTTCAGATCAAATATGCAAAAATATCTGTGTAAATATAATGCAACAAAATTAAGGTAGAATGTATGGAACAAACTGTTGGTTTGAAAATTTGAAGAGGAAAACATTAGTAAGTACATTGGTGGGAAACGCTAGAAAAAAATAAACCCATCATTTTGGAGACTATGCTTTGGACATTTAGCTTCTTAGCATGCATTTGTGTTGCTGTGGAAAGGTGGTGAGAAAAAAACAAAACAAAACTGAAATCTGGAAAGAACTGGGCCTCCTTATGGCCAGTGGGTACAGTAGTATAAACACAAGTCCAATTCCAATTACATGGTCAAAAAGAATAAACTCAGCTTTTGCTTCCTACCGCATGAAATGCTGAACAGGCCTCACACTGCAGCACAGTGACAAAGACACTTGATACTTGTGTTCCTGGCCAACATGGAAAGAAAACCATCTCAATGGCAAAAACAAATAAACAGAAACAAATAAACAGAAATAAACAGAAACAAGAAGGGAAAATAAAGAGTGAATTGAAACTGAAGTAATGGAGAGCGATTGGCAAGAAAATGGGCGACCTGGAATTACCTGTTGCTAGGGTCAGCATGGTGCTGGGTGTGGAGACAGCACGCTGAGTCTGCTACAAAGTGCAGAGTAGATCCTCAGACTTTCCTATTAAGTCACAGCCCTCAATGTGGGTTAACGCAGGTGCAGGTCATTAGCAATCCTGGTCCCAGGTAGAAGAGGATATAGATTATCTCCAGGGAAGAGTATTCCCACTTTGGCACTTCACAATGACTAAAGATCATGTTCCTGTTTGAAACTACTGAGCATCTAAAGTGCTTTGTTTGAAAACCTCTGGTTCCTAGTGAGTCATGATTAGGTTTATCCTGTCAGGAGAAAAGTAAGCCTACCTGCTGCCATTCTAGAGAAATACCTAAACTATGAGGATCCTTTACAGAACTCTCATCAAGATTTGATGTCCAAAATGATTGGAAAAGCTAAGTCAACAGAACTTTTGCTAAATTCTGCCCCCAAAATCTTGTATTGGCCTTATGCATATACACCACATTTTCTTTACCCATTCATCAGCTGATGAACATGTAGGTGGGTTCCATAGTTTGGCTACTGTGAATATGTTGTTATAAACATGGGTATGCAGCCATCACCACAATATGCTGACTTAAATTCTGAGGAGTGGTACAGCTTGGTCAAATGGTGGTTCCATTCATAGTCTTTTGAGGAAATTCCAGACTGGTTTCCATAGTGCTTGTGCTAATTTACAATGCTTCCAACAGTGTAAAAGTATTCCTTTTCCCCACATCATTGCCAGCATTTGTTTGTATTCTTGATGGCTGCCATTCTAACTGGAGTGAGATGAATCTAAGTGTAGTTTTGATTTGCATTTCCTAATTGCTAAAGATGATTAACTTTATTTCATATATTTTTGGCTATTTGTATTTTTTCTTTTTAGAAGTGTCTGTTTAGTTTATTTGCACATTTATTAATTAGGTTACTTAAAAATTTTGGGGGTTTTTGAGTTTTTTTTAATATATATTCTGGATATAATCCTCTGTCAAAAGAGTAGTTAGCAAAGATTATTCTACCATTCTGTAGTTTCTGTCTATACACTCTTAATTGTTTCTTTTGCTGTATAGAAGCTTTTAAATTTGATTTCTTCCCTTTTATTAATTCTTGTTTTATTTCCTGAGCTTTAGGAATCATAATGCAAAAGTTATTGCCCGCATCAATATGTTAGAGCAGTGACCCTATGTTTGTTTCTGGGAGTTGCATAATTTCTGGTCTAATTCGTAGGCCTTTGATCCATTTTGAGTTGACTTTTGTCAACACAAAGAGATAAGGATCTAGTCTCATTCTTTACATAAGTCTAACAAGTTACCCCAGAACCACTTGTTAAAAAGGTTGTTCTTTCTCCAATGTGTATTTCTGGCACCTTTGTCCAGAATTGGATGAATGTATCTGTGTGGGTTTGTTTCCATATCATTGGTCTATGTGTCCATATTTTTGTTACTATAGCTGTTTAGTATAATTCACTATGGTTCCAGGATTACTCTGTGGCTTAGAATTGCTTTGTCTGTTGTGGGTCTTTTATTCTTCCAAATGAATTTTAGGACAGTTTTTTCTACTTTTGTGAAGAATGTCATTGGTATTTTGATGGGGGATTGCATTGAATACCTGATTGCTTTTAGTACTGTGGCCATTTTAATGATATTAATTCTGCCTCCATGAACATGGGAGGACTTTCCATCTTCTTGTGTCTTTTAAAATATCTTTCTTTAGTTTCATAATTCTCATTGTCTTTTACCTCCTTGTCTAGATTTATTCCTACATAATTTTTGTGGCTATTGTGAATGGGATTGTTTTCCTGATTTCTTCCTCAGAAGATTCGTTATTTGCATAGAGGAAAGGTATAGGTTTGTCATATATAGCCTTTATAATGTTCAGGTAAGTTCCTTTTGTCCCTAGTTTCTTCAGTGTTTATATCATGAATGGGTGCTGAATTTTGGAAAAGGCTCTTTTTGCATCTATTCAGAGTACTATGTGTTTTTTTTTTTTCTTAATTCTATTCATGTGGTGAATTACATTGATTGATTTGCATATGTTAAGCCATCCTTGCATCTCTGGCACAAAACTGACTTGGTCATGAGGTTAAAAAAAAAAAAGGCTCTATGATCACGCATGTTAGGCAAGCACTCTACCATTGAGCCACAACTCCAGCCCAATTTGATATCTTAATGTTGTCTCTGAGTTTTTGTATATTCTGGTCATGGTTACTTATTTTCTTTCCTTTACTACTGTCTGAATGTATAAGGCTGGCCACTTTATCTTCTTCCATCTATGATACTCTATGTTCAGCATGATATACTCTATTAAAGAAACTTTCAACTGAATATTTTATTTGATTTATTGTGTCTTTCATTTCTAAGATTTCTGTTTTGTTCTTTTTCAAAATCTATGTCTCCTTGTTAAATTTTTCATTCATATCCTATACTAATTTCCTTAATTCATTTAGTTATTTTTTTATGTTTTCATGGAATTTTTAAAATCATTTTTATAATCATTCCTTTAATTCTTTATCTGGTATTTCATCCATTCCAGTATCTTTTGACTCACTTTCTTGTAAATTATGAACTTTAGGAAGAATCATGTTACCTTGTTTGCTTTTTTTAAAATTTATACTTCTTGTGTTCCTGTGTTGAGTTTTATGTGTCCATTGGGAAGGATTTCTTTTCCATTATTATGTGTACTAGGGTAGAGCTTTCTTCTACCAAAGTGTTCTGGGATATCAGGTGGTTGTGATTTTTACAATATATTTACAAATAGGTTTTGTAGTATAGTTTCCCTTCTGGATCTTTGTTGACCATTAGTATGTTTTGATAACAATGTGTAGTATGTCAGAGCTTGAAGATTCCATTTTCCTTGTAGGTTTCAAAAGACTGGGGTTCTTCTTGCAGGTCTGTCGACTGTGTTGTATATAGCAGAGAGTGTTGGGTATGGGATATACCCTCTGTGGTTGCTCTTATTCATTTAACAACTCTATATTCTAAAGGGGTATGGAAGTGATCTTGATTAAGACCCCCTCATAGGTGTCATTTCTATAGCCTTTCTTCCTTCCTAGCCATTTCTCCTTGGGGCCTGGTAATTAGTTTGGGTGTATTTTTTCTCTTTAATTTTTTTGTACTAAAGTATTGAGTTTGAGCATGGTTAATTTGTACTTGAGCAAGGTGTGTGCTCTCTTGGTGGGGTTTGGCTCAGCATCAGAGTCTCTGTTTGTAGTGTCTCAGTAGATGCCCAGTGCCTCACAGAAAATGGGAAAACAAACAATAGCAACAGCAGAAGCGATGCTATGCTCAACTACAATAAAAAAAACAAGTACTTACATTGCATTAACAAAACTAATTACTACAACAATGGGAATGGTGGGTTCAGCAATTGTCAACAGCAAAAAACAACAAATAGCTATGAACTAGGTCTGACATTAAAAGCAAAAAGCAGTTGTCACCTATGCCATTCACAGTCTAATAACTGTAATGACGTGAATGGTGGAGGCAGGAGTTACATAAACCAAATTTTCTAAAAGATGGTAAAAATACAGTTCATTAAGAGGAAAAATGTGATAAGAAGGTAAAAATAACATTTAGAATGTTCAAAATGTGAACAGAGAGAAAGCAGAAGAGATGTAGCAAGTGGTGGCTATAATGAAGAAAGAAAAACAAAAGAAAGTATGGAGAGAGAGAGACAGAGAAACACAAGAGAATTTGATTATGAGGGGAAGAAGAGAGAAGAAAATCAAGAGAAAAAAACAAAACCAAAATAAATGAAGGACCTTAACCCTCAAAACACAACACAAAAATAAAAGTCATTAAAAAAAGAAGAAAAAATGTGTATATGTATATATATCCTTGAACTGATCAGCATAGCAAGAACACCAGAAAAAAAAAAAAGAGGAAAAAAGATTCTTAATGAAAAACTAAAGAGTCATGTCCACTGAGGTGGCCAAAACTATTAATATGGATGGAGGATCCCTGTCTATGCCAGCTGTCCTCCTTTCTGCTTCTTCTTGAGTCATGTACCCCTTTGAGAGAACAAGGACTGGTGGTTGCTGACCTCTTCCTCTTTTTATGTTTCTCACTGAGCTGCCAGCTGGAGTGGCCTAAAACTGAAGCTGGTTGAAATAACTTTCCACTTCCTTTCTCACCAGTCTAAGTAGGACAAAAATGGGAAGGACTATTGATTATAATTTTGTCTAGACAGTCAAGATTGCACTCTCAGGCTGTGACTATTGCAGAGTTCCAGCAGATGGGGCTTAGCAGTAAACACGCCACTGGGACCTTGTTGGATGGCCTCTGCTCTGGAGAGATTAGATCAACAGATTCTAGGTACATGCAGGTGCTGATCTCTGCTGGGAGACTGCATCTCAGAAGCCTCCAGTGAATTCTACTTGTAGGGCTAAGGAGCTGACTCTCCATATTCTGCTGCCCTCCAATATGGCCTTCTTAGGCCTAATTCCCAGATATTCACACTAATATGTCCAGTTTCCTGACCTTCTTCAACTGGTCCTGTGAACCACAAGAAAAGGGAAAGTGAGTGACACTCCTCTCCATTTCCTTTATACGAATCTCCATAGGCATTACCATCTCTGTGCCTGTTTTAATCACCTAGTCCTGGGTGCACCCTAGGCCACAAATAGGCAGTTTCTGGGACAGCATGGCAAGTTTGCTAGGATCTCCTGTTCTCCCCTAGCAACAAGCTTCAAGGTGGCCTCCTCAAGAAGACTTCCTGCTTCGGCTTTCTACTTACCAGTTGAGAAACACGAAGCAGGTTTTAAACATCAGTTTGCTGTGCAGCCTCTAGATCAGCCAAGTTCAGGCTGTTTTACTGTTCTGCAGGTTTTCCATGCCAAATTTGTCCATTGTGCTCTCTTTTTCTGTGTTATCCCTCCCTTCTGCTGTGAACCTGTACCTCTGCTGCTGCTACTATCAGCTTGGCTCCAATATACTCTTTCTTGTTCTTTGTTCAATGCACCTGGATTTCTGAGCCCTTAAGAGGCTCTGTCTGATATTGATTTCAGTAAGGTTCCTATTTTACCCACCTCACTGAGAGGCAGTACTATTGTTGCTTGAATCCTGAGCCATGGAGCACCTAAAAACACAGACTTCCTCTAACTCACCATCTCAAATCTACCAATAATTTCTTTCTTCTGAGTGTGTAACAGACTGAACAGAGTGAATATTGATGATGAATTTTTCCCAAGTGAAATTATCAGCATTTTGCATTTTACATTGTACAGACCCCAAACAAGCATACTTGCTCTTTGCACCAAATAGGAGTGCACAAATGTGAATTCCCCAAAGATAATTATTAAACAAGGAATGGCTGAGAGTATACTGGCCTTTCTCATAACATACTGTATATTTGGAAAAAAGCTATTAGAATGGATCTTGAATGTTTCACCATAAATGTTGAAGGGGACAGACATCCTTATCCTGGTTTGAGCATTACACTATGTATACATGTATTGTAACATCACATGGTAATCCATAAATATGAACAATTTTGATGAGTCAATTAAAAAGCAAGTTAAAAAGGAAAAAACAAATGTTAGAAAAAGTGAATAACCTGTTGAACGTGCAACCCCTTTAATTCTGCCAGACCTAGAACAAAGCCAAGGGAAAGAGAGGGATGGGTATAGACAAGGTGTGATTATGATACTTGTTCAAATGATTTTAGTGATGCAGTGAGGCAGGGAAGGAAGGACAATGAAAAGAAGAGGGAATCCATAGATTGGAGATCCATGTGTCGTTGAAGAATAACATGGAACATTTTCATATTACTCTTGTGTCTCTGTGACCCTGTAATGACAGATATGGTATAGTTTTTGCTGTCAAATTATGAAAATATGTTGAGAATTTACTTCATTTAGAATAATCCATTAAGAGTAAACCATTAGGTTTCTTTTGCCCAAGCACAATTTTCTTGAGGTCACTTATGGGTTGGTGTGTACATTTACAAATTGATTCTCACATCTTCTAACCTTAATGTAAATGTGTGAAAATGTGTGTTACTTTTATTATTTAGTTTTAGATGATAATTTTTCATGACCTCTTCTAAAAGCATGACTTTCTGCCATATCATTTTAATGATGAATACTTCACTAGAAATTTTATTCCTGAAATATAACTGAAGCTTTATAGGGTTCTTTTTAAACTTCGCCTCAGAAGCTATTTTAATAAATTGCAAAATTCCCTCCAAGAGCAAGGAGTGAAATATAACCATGTTTTTTGCTACCTTGTTTACAAGTTGACAATATTAGTTTTTCTATTTAATAGAGGAAAAAAAGAAATAAATCAAAATCTTTCCATAAAGCCAGTACATTCAATTCTAATTTTTCCATATAGGTTATTTATTTTTAGATTTCAGCTAATAGAAAATATTTGCTCTGCTGAACTGTAATATGTCCTAAAATATGTACACATTGCTGGAATTTATTACACTTATGTAATTTGTATCTCCCATATAGAAAGCCCTTATAAATAATCCACAACTAGAGCTGGTATAGTGGAAGCAATATGCCATCACTCACTGTGCACAATTGGGGGATAATTTCAGTGAACGCCTTCACTTTATTGCTTTGGTAAACAAAGCTTTCTGTTTTACTACAATATGCTTAGAGAAAACATAACCATCAAATACAGCAAATGGTACTAGAACAGTTGACATGTTTCCTGCACTTGCATTTCACAACTCTAGAAAGTTTACTAATTCCTTTACAGTTTATACCTCAATCATAAAACGGGGAGGGAGTGGCCTACAGAGCTGAGGAATTTATGAACACCATGACTTGTTTGTGTGTTTTCTTTGTTTTTGGTGCAGCATGTTTTTGCTCATTTAATTGCTCTTTTGTATCATCAGAAAAATCTATAGAAAAAGGGAACAGACATGAAATAAATGCACCATTTTAAAACTTTGGTCTCTAAATTTATGAATAACTAAGAACTTGAAAGGTTTAAAGTCACTTTTTTTTCTAAAACAAACTTTCTAATTTTATCTTGTTCCCTGAAAGCCTCTTTTTCATGGGTGTAATTCTTCTATTCTTAATAAAGACATTTGACCCTGAACTTGAGCAAACACTGACATTGAGAAGGGTTGAAGGTTCTGAAAAAAAAACAAAACAAAAAAAAAAAAACAAAAAGCAGGGGATGTCAAGCTATGAAAACAATGATAACCAGTCACTTTGGACAAGTTTAGTTAATCCCCTTGAACTTCAGATTTCTTATCTTTATAGATAATTGGTGGGAATGCAAATGAGCACTAACTGGTCAAACAGAAAGGACAGAAAACACCTTTATCAATATGTCCTGAGGTCGGAGCCTGCATTCTGTCTGAGTGCTGAGTAGTCTCTACCAACTTTTAGTTCTCTTTTTTTGGGGGGTGGGAGGTACTGTGGATTGAGCTCAGTAGCATTTGACCACTGAGCCACATCCTCAGCCCTATTTTGTATTTTATTTAGAGACAGAGTCTTACTGAGTTAATTAGTGCCTCACTTTTTTGCTGAGGGTGGCTTTGAACTCAAGATCCTCTTGTCTCAGACTCCCAAGCCACTGGTATTACAGTGTGCACCACAGCACCTGGCCAACTTTTAGTTTTTAAACAGTTTTTTAAAATAGAAGTAACATCTGCCTTAGTTACCTCATAGACTAACTCATAAAACAAAAAAGTAATGAAATTGTCTTTATTTATTACAAAGTGCTATGGAAACTAATGTAATTAATGCTTACTAAAATTCTACTGAAGTTTTAAATTATTAATTTGTTTTCATATTTGAATAGACTTGGTTAGTTTAAAACCTTAATGAAATATTAGATATCAAGGATACAGAGTTGAATAATCAGGCTTCATAATTTTTCTCCACTGCTTTCTCACATTGTATCTGAGTTGGCCTCCATCAGGACTGGGAATAGGGGAGGGCCATCTTGGCTGCTTTTCACTATCCCTGGCCTTCTTTGAGACATTCACTGTTTAAGACACTTATATTTTCATACAAAATTCATTCTTTTGTACGTTATTTACATAAATTACTTCTTAGAGTACAGGGTGAATATTGAACATTTAGAAATGCATCACAATATAAAAATTTAAAACTTCTACACCATGATCATGAATTTGGTCATTTTTTGGTGATTAGTGTTGGAGGAATTATCTGTTTCCATATTCTATTTGGTGTCTTTCAGGTACCCAGTTTGTCATATTCCTCTTAGTTTCCTAAATTTATTTGTCACTACTTCACCTGTATATCTATAATTATTTGGGTTTATTTTTGTCAACTTCATAAAATTTTCCATGTGTTGCAAGATTTGCAATTGTATTTTGCACTGTGTTCTAATGTATCATCAGTTTTACCATATCTGACAGTCACCAAGAAACAGATCAAACACTGACATACCGGGAGAAAATAGAGACTAGTCATCAATTTGTCAGTGAGCATGTTTGTGATATTAGGACCTTTGCAAACCTATGCAACTTGAAACTGTAGGAACTCAGATAAGAAATACAGAAGGAGACCATTTATGACTCTGTTAAACAAGTACTATTACAAACCTATACAACTTGAAACTGTAGGAACTCAGATAAGAAATACAGAAGGAGACCATTTATGACTCTGTTAAACAAGTACTATTATCAGTATTGCTCTTTGTGAAAGAGCAAACTGAAGCTTACTTGAGAAAACTGAAGCTTAGTTGTTTTGACAAAGTTGTTAAAATTACGTGGTATGTTTTGCATGGCAGAATCAAGATTTGAGTCCATATCTGAACTCCAGATATCTTAAGACAAAATTTATAATTTGATAATGTATTTGGAGGAAAAGCTAAGAAAGAAAAAATAAATCAAGAAAATAAAACTGTTTATAAAGTATATAATTATATGATCCAAACTATTAAATTTTTAACAAATTCAGGAAAAGGTATAGAACCATAAAATTAGAGCAGATGGGGAAAATAGAGATAATTTAAATGTCCCCATTCTCTAGATGAAGAAACTTAAAGTCCAGACAGGTGAATTGATTGCCTCCAACTATATGGTCACTTACTGGAAGAGATGTGTCTTGAAACCAAGGCTACTTGCTTTTTTTCAAGATAAATTTGTAACTAAAAATAATTTATATCCTATTTGTGGTGTTTGAACTTTTTAGTAATGTTCATCATGAAGTTTTTCAAAACTGGAAAAAGACCATGAGAGAGAGTTGGGATCCTGAGACAAGATCTCAAATATTAACATGCCCTGTATTTGAGGCAGGAGGGCAGCGAGTTTACCATGTTTTAAATTTCAAAACAGTGAAGCAGCTAAAAGATGCTGTAACAACCTATGGTCCTCAAGCACCCTTCACTGTAAGCATGGTCGAATCCATTAACAACTTGAACATGACGCCAGCATATGGAGGTGGCCTTGTTAGTTGGACACTTACGTCCTCTGGTGATAGAAAGGTGTTAGTAGCAGTCTCCTGTAGAGGTGGTGCTGTTGGTTGGACACTTACACCCTCTGGTGATAGAAAGGTGTTAGTAGCAGTCTCCTGTTGTAATTTTCCCCCTGATGGCTTTTTATGTTTTATACTTTCTTTCTCTGTCTGACTAGCTTGAGAGGCCTTCTCTTTTACTTGAATCTTTTCCTGGTGCCTTCTCTGAGGTTTTGTTTAAACAGAGAGGGGGAGATGTTGACAGCCACAGCCGAAGGGGCCACAGCCGAAGGGGCCCCAGCAAACTTCCAGCTGCCAGCAAACTTCCAGCTGCTGGCTGATGATTGGCTCACAGCGGCCCCAGCAACATATAGCTGTTTGGCTCCTCTGCGGTGATGCTCATTGGGCTGTTTCCCTGCCCTTTCAGACCACGGAGCTGCTCATTGGGGGACTTTTTTGGCTCCGCCCACGTGACCCAGCCAATCGGCCTCAAGAGCAGGAGGATTGTGGGAGGTGGAGAGAGAGGCTTGGGTTGGAGAGAGAGGCTTGTGGAAAGCTGGTGGTGGCAGTTGGGGCTCTGAGGGTTTTTCCTGAGAGGCTGTTTTGTTTGGTGTGTGTGGTTCTAAAAATAAAGTTAATTTCTTTTGACAAGTGGCTCCTGATTGTGCCCAGCCAGACTGCGGCTTTTGGTGGCTCGCACGGGGAGCGACTGAGGGTAAGTGAAACTGCTCGCCCCTGAGGGCAGGGCGAGAGGATGGGTAGCCATTTTAAGATTCCTCTTTTGTTTTGCTTCACTTTTGTTTTAAGTTGCCTGTCCCTGGAGATGAGTGAGACGGAAGAAAAACCGCTCACATCTGAGGAAAAACTATTTGCATCTGAGGAACAGATAGGGAGAAAGGTTATAATGATTTTTTGTTGTTCCATTTTTATTTCATTCTATCTCGGTTTTGTTTGGTGTTATCTTGTTGGGTTGTATTATAGTAGAAATATGGGATCAGAAATTAGTAAAAAACAAACCGAAAGAGTGTTAAGTAAATTGTTAGAGGAAGGAGGCATCCCAGTAAAATCAAGAGCAGTCAGGGCATACGTTGACACAATACAAAAATGTAGCCCATGGCTTTTTAAGGAGGAGTTGTTAAATATATCACAATGGAACCATCATGGTGAAGATTTAAAAAGAATAGAAAAGAAAAGCCCAGGGACTCTGCCAGTTGGCACATTGCCATTGTGGACGTTCATATCTTGTTTGCTTAGTTCAAAGCCTTCAGTTCAGACAATGGTAGAGGAAGGAGAAGACATATTGATTCAAGTAAAAGAGAAGGTCTCTCAAGTTAGTCAGAGGAAATGATTCAAGTAAAAGAGAAGGTCTCTCAAGTTAGTCAGACAGAGGAAAAGATTCAAGTAAAAGAGAAGGTCTCTCGAGCTAGTCAGACAGAGGAAAACATTCAAGTAAAAGAGAAGGTCTCTCAAACTAGTCAGACAGAGGAAAAAATTCAAGTAAAAGAGGCCTCTCAAGCTAGACAGACAGAGAAAGAAAGTGTAAAACAGAAAAAGCCATCAGGGGGAAAATTACAACAGGAGACTGCTACTAACACCTTTCTATCACCAGAGGACGTAAGTGTCCAACTAACAAGGCCACCTCCAAGAGAGAATATGGAATTTGTATTACAGTGACACAGTAATATAGAAGAGGGAAAGAAAAAGGAAGACAACTAACCCACCCACTAGATCTCCCTATATGGATTTTAGTGTGTCAGGCACTGTTGGGTCCCATAGATGCAGAATCAGAATAGCTCACAGTGTGTCAGCTGCAGAGACACATCTAGGGATCAGGATAATAAACTTACTGTAGTCAGGGTAGTTAAAAAGGCAAGTCACAAAGCTGCTATTTGGGGGTTGGGAAGGAGGAAACTCGCCTTGAGAGATTTCCATTGATCTTAGAGGTGCTTTATAGAACAGGTGGTATTTGAGTTTAACAGACATCTGAGAGGAGGGAGGCTACATCAATCAGAGACAGCAGCAAAGGCTTGAGGTATCTGAAAGCAAAGTATGTTAAGGGAACAGAAGGAATTCAATGGGGGCTCTAAATACTTACACAAAAGCCTCAGGAATGTATTTTGAAAACTTTAGACTGGTAACAATTGTATAATCATTCTGTTCAGAAGTCTCACTTATTTCAAATTTTGCTTAAGTCAAAACCCTTTAGAATACATTTCTACTTTCCTGGTATGAGCATTGGCAGTCTCACCAGGAACATCCCCATTTTAATAATTGGCAAAGCTATATGTTGACCCCGCCCCCCCCCAATGAAACACTGTACAATTATGGCTATGCCTTGCCTTAACATTTTTGAAGAAATGCCTAGATAACCAAACTATTTGATTTTCTGTTATAAACAGAAGTTCACTCAAGTAATACTAATTCTGAGCTGAAACAATGAGAATCTTCATTGTCCCATAAACAATCTCTCCCCAAAAAACCCATCCCCACTTTGATATCTCTTGTTTATGTGTTCCTCAGAATGTTTCATTCTGAATTTATTTATTTATTAATTTAAATTCATTCATAGAATTTATTTATTTTTTATATAGATGCAAACATTTTTCTCATTCCTTAACATTTTTGATGCTCCCATGGAAACCCTTGGCTAAGCTTAAGTTCACATAACCTTTGGGCAAATCTCTATCATAACAGCTTATGTGTCTGCCTCCTTCCCTTCTCCCCACCCTAAATAGACTGGGTCTGGAGGGGAGTGGAGATGCCTTATTTCCTAGTATTCCCACCATTTGGCATTTAGTAGGTGTTTAGTCAATAAAAGTAGATGGATGAGAATAAGTGGATTAAACTATAGTGAAAGCCCTATTGAATTAAGGATCAAGATACTGGCCAGAGTGAGTCAAGTAAAAAGTAAATTTAATTGTCTAAGAGGATAATTGATCTGAAATGCTGAGATTTGGGGGATACAAAGTAACTTTTTAACTTCTTTATGAATTTGTGAAATAGGATACATAAAACATGGATATTTAAAAAATATTTTGAGTAGCCATTTGGAGATCATGACTTAAGTCTGCTGTCAGTATTTTTGCAGTTACTTCATTCTAGTGTTGGACAGATTTAGGAGCCTCCTGTAAAGGATTCTCTTTACTCCTTGTCAGAGAGTAAATCAGATCTTACTTTTTCACTGTGGAAATATAAATTGCATAGCTATGATATGCCAGGCAATAGAGATTGATGCTAAATAATTCCTGTGTTCACATTATTGGACTGAAGTTAATGGATGATTTTAGTACAGTGTTGTAGTGAACAGGAAGGCAATAAGGGAGGACCAGAAGGAGCACAGAACCTGGACTTAGAAGCCCAAGGAATGTTTCCGAGATACGCAAGAAGTGGTTTGAAGAAATAATAAGAGTTTTGTCCAAAGGAGAAGCATGTTCTGGGCCCCCCGCGGTGTTTGAGGCACAAAAAGCATTATCTTAAAAAGTTGAGGGTGGGTGGGTAAAATATGATTGGAATGAGAGAGGTAGGAAGAAGGAAAGCAGATTAAGAGTCAAAATGAGGCATGAGAGTTTAGGAAGTACACAACAGGAAGGACCCTTGCAAGTAAATTTAGGTTCTCTCTATTAGACTATCTCTTAAATGGAATAGTGAATAACTAAATGGTTCCAAGCACAGGAGTGACACAATATTTCAGCTACTGTGTGAAATGTGTTTTTTTTAAAAAATGGTGAGAAAACATTTGGGAAGCTAGAACTCCAGAGGAGGCAGGGAGGTTGAGAGAATCTGACAAATGTAACACATGAAAGATGCAAAATCAGGAGAATCAGTAACAGGTTAGTGAGGAAGCTTCCACTGGAGTTCTCTAGTTCAGGTGGAGAGGTAGGTTGAGCCATTTTCTAATCAGGGAAATGGGGTATGCCCTTTAGTTTGCTCAGATAGGGATGTCTAGGGAGACTTTATCATAGCTATATCCAGTTGGCAGTGCAGATACAAAAATAAAACAAAGGACATCATCTGAGATGCAGACAAAGATTTGAAGGATATTAATATAAAATGGTAGTTTGATTAGATGTTGAAGGTGAGAAATTTAAAATGGAAGAAATACTGAAACATCTCATTTGCATATTGACTAAGATGTTAATACAATCTGAAAAACAGATTATTTCTAGAGTGGCTATTACAAAAGATTCATTCTTCTTAGACAATTATAAAGCAAAGCTAACAGCCAAGGTACACTTACTACACAACATTAACTGCATCTGGTTGTCATGGATTTATTCGCTAATGGAAGATTTTTTTTTTCCTCAGTTACAGCTGGAATAAATATCTCCCATGTTCATTTTAGTCCAAATATGTGATTGGGAACAGCACAATACAATTAGCAACTTTAGTTCAGAACATTGGCAGCATTAAAATAGCCACGTGTGATAACCATAAAAAATTAAGACTCATTGCTGAAGTATCCTCAGGATGACTTGGATCTGTATAAGTTCCCTCATTGATTACATGCTCATGCAGAATTTTACCAACCTGTCATCAGAAAACAGAGGCTCAATAATCAAGATGTAGCATATAGTTGAGTTAGAGGATTCCACTGATGAAAAATAAAAATAAATTAAAAAAAAAAAGCTCAGGCATACCACAGCAAACTCCCTTCAAGAATCTTAAGATCTTGGAAAGATCTTTAAAGCTAAGTAGACAATATTTGTAACTATGGGTCAAGATCCATGGTGAATTGTGAAATCACTTTGGTGGATTACAACTTGCTTGCTTTTTTTTTTTAACTGGAGTAGATTTTAATAGAAAATATTTTAATAGAAAATATCAAAGCACACCACATGTAAAACAGTGAATGTTGTTTTATGAAACAACAAGCATGGATGGCCTTAGAGAAGAAAGTCATTTTGGTATTAAGAACATGAGCAGAAGTAGAAAAGAGGAAAAACTGAGAAATGTGCAGAGAATATTAAGTAGTTCATGATAGCTATTGTTGAATGTAGATACTGATGATTCGTGGAAGACAAAACTGGATAATTATTTGGGCCCATGTTTTACGAAGTTATGAAAAGCAACTAAGTAGCTGGTATGGTATTCAGTAAGTGTAGAGAATCATGGAAGGTTCTGGACCCGGGAAGCATGATGATAGCTATGGGAGGGTCCTATACAGAATCAGGCAGCAGTATGATAATAATCCAGACACAAGGAACACAACATCTATGCTTGCCAAATTTCTTCCTGCCTCAGAGTTTGACACATGAAGCTCCTTCTGCCTGGATCACTCTCCATCACAGCTTCTTTGACTGTCTTCTAGCTATTTGCTCCTTTTTTCCCCCATGGATCAGTCCAATTCCTTCTCCAAGAGAAACTTCTTGATCTCCAAGATTCCCATTATATATATATATCACACTTATGGTCAAATAACTAACATGTTACTATGTAATTTCTGTGTCATATCAGAAGGAATTTGTCTTAATCACAGAAATGTCTTTAGCACTTAGTTTGCCTTGTATGCTACTGGTGATTTACTTTTTGTTGAATGATTAAATTCAACTTTTTGTTGAACAATTAAAGGAGTAGTGTCAGTTAGCATGGAAAGAAAACTAAATGCAAAGGACACTGAAAATTAAAACCTGTAAGGACTCAGATTTACTGGGCTTGAAAGCAAAGGAAAGGAAAGAACAAAAGATTCAGTGACTTCTCCTCTAAATAAACATTTGTTCTACATATGCTCTAGGTCAGGCACTGCACAAGGCCCTGAGAAGACTGAGATGAATAAGGTGCAGAGGTGAGTAGGACCATAACACCATGGCACTCACAGTTGGCGATCAAGGCACATTCTTATATAATATTTCCTATGAGCCAGGTCCTGTTCAAAGCACTTCATATATATATTCTTTTGATCATTTTATGAGGCAGGCAGGTGCTATTATCATCCCTGTTTTGTATCTAAGGAAACTAAGCCGAAGAGAGGTAAATAATTTGTCGAAGTTCACACTGGTAAGTGGCAGAACTGGGATTTGGTTCCATCTTCTTTACTACACTGCATTACTTCTCCAGTCTGGAGCCAGAGACACGGATAACAGGTTGTCACAGAATAGCATTATAATGCACATACATGATTCAGAAGTAGTACAGAGAAGACAATGGTTATTTATCCCAAAGGATAAACCAAGGAAAGATTCTTGGGGCTGGGGAGTGATATAAAACTGAGTTTTAAGGGATACACTGGAGTTTGCCATGTGGAAAAAGTGATGGGGGATGCATTGTAGGGGTCAGCATTCCAAGAGAGGGAAATGTGAATCAACATGATGTTTAGGGGGAGTCTACCATCAGTTTGGAATTGCTGGAAAATGCCTGGAGACCAAGGACACAGACAAAGCTACTGGAGAGTCCAGCAGGAGAGTCTTGCCTGCCACCCTAAGGATCTGAGTCCTGAATAAAGGTTGTAGGTACACAAAGTCATGATGAGCAGAAGGAGCATTGTGAGATGCTACCCAAGATCAGACTTCTTGTAAGATATACTGCCTCGCTGGGGGCAGGCTAGAATCAGAGAGGTAGATTAGGAAGACACTGCGAATGGCCAGCCAGGACTGACTGCATAAGGGACTACTAAGTGAAGGCGGTGATAATGGACAGAGAGAAATGATTTATGAGCACTGCAAAACTTGGAGAGGCACTGGAGGTTGAGGATTAAAAGATTAAAAAAAGGAGTAAGTTAAGGGTCTTTTCAATGTTCTAGATTTATACAACAGGCCACAAAAGGGCGAATGGGACAAACAACCAAGGAAGGGGAGGATTTCAGAGATTAAAGATGATAGGTTCTGTTCAGAGCATGATTCATTAGATATGGGCTAATTTTGGGGGTAAAAAGTCATGTGCTTGGTAGCATGATGTCTCCACTAAGTCAAAGTGGGAAACTTACAAATGGTAGTTCAAGTCCAGTGTGAATGAAATCACTGCAGAACGAAACAAAGCCAAGATCCCATCTGAGGGCTGAGCACAGAACCTTGAGGTGTGAGGGTTGGTTGGGGGAGAAGAAAAGAAGCCAGAGGAGGAAATCAGCCCATGACCATAGAGGGAGGAAGACTCAGAACAGTGCTGTATCACAGAAACAAACAAACAAAAAAAGACACAACCTCTCCTGACATCATCTCATTAATTCCTGCTCATTCATTGTTCAAAGTTAACTCAATCACTTCCTTCTCTGGGAAGCTTCTTTCCCTTTGATGCCAACTTCTATTTCTGTAAAACTTGCACTTTATACAGAATGGCCCTTCATATCTGTCTTGACTGTGAGCATATTGAGAGTTCCATACCAGATTGTTGGTCTGAGGGCTTGGCCTACAGAAGATGCTTAATAAATGTCTGCTGAGCTAAACATGGTGGGGGAGGCAGACTGTGGATCATGGGATACTCTTAGAAAGAGCCACTAACACTCTACCTAATTCTATTCCAACTGCAGATGCTCGTAGAATACAGTTACTTTCAGTGGTCCAATAACCCACACTACTCTCTATTCTTGGAAAGCTCATCTCTTAACCATTACCTTGTGAAGTCTTCATCTTCTTTCAGAGCCCAATCACACCTTACACAAAGCATCACAGAGATCAAAGCAGCATCAAAGCCTACAGTCCGAAGAGTTAATCGTCCTGCTATATAAATTCTATCTTCTTGCTCGGGCCACACATGTTATTGTGATGTGTTCACGTCTGTGTCTCACATTAGGATGACTAGACTGTGTGCTGACTGGGTGGAAGTACAAGGTCTTGAAGGTCTATGGCTCCAGCAGCTATCACAGAAGCCAGCATGAGGTAGATGCTTGGGAAAATGGCTGAGGAGCTGGATGGCTCCTTTCTTGGGCCATCAAATGGGCCCACCACTAGAGGGCACCGACACCTCAGTCAGACTGAAAGTGCTTGGCTGTTCCCAGAGGAACACAGGGTGGAGAGTTGTTTGGGATGGAACCAGACTCAGACCTGGACTTCTCCATTTCTCCCAGGCAGCAGAGGAGAGGGTGGATGTCTTTATTTTTGGCTCAGTTTCTCCACTCTGAATGCCTTATTGGATTTCAAAGTACTCTGTTTTCCTCCATGGTCTCTTACAACCTATCAGAGGTGTGTTTAAGAAATAACTCTATTAAAGTGTGTTGAGAAGTCCCTTTGCGATTTCACCCAACTCACCTTTGCATACACATGGTCTATTGGCCACTTAGTTAGTGTACTCCATTTTCATCTTCACATGTCCACTCTAACCCCACCTCCTTGTGACACCCACCCTACCATTCACACTTTGGATTTCCAAGTCCCAACCAGGTATTTGAATCCGTCCATCTCATCATTTGCAATTGTTTCCTCATTGTTTTCCTTCTGAGATTGAACACTCCTTATGATAGGATTTAAATTTCCATTGTTCCAGGATTGGTATAGTGTGTAACCCAAGCACTTGCTTAGTAAATACTTAATGAGTTAATGACTGAATTGTTTATTATCTCATTGAACATATATTGATTGCCAGATATCCACCTGTAGGTTTCAGGTGGTCTAGCTTTTGGTAGCTGAGTTCCTCTGGAGGTGGGCACAAGATAATGAACAAGTAGAATTGAGGATTCCAAAAAGGCAACCTTAGGGAAGCCTATCTCAGGTGACATGATCTCAACCACCCAGATTGTGTTGTGGATAATACCTTTCATCTCCTAAGGAATCAGGACTGTTCAAATCAAGCAGACTCCTGGGAAGGATCTCAAAACCATGAAGACTTCTAGATCAAGAATTCAAATGGGAATCAAAATGGAAGCCCTACCCTACAAAATAATCACAAGCAGAAACTCATGTGTGTATTCCCATCATCAGAAAAGAGGATGAACCTCCAAGTCCAGAAATTTTAAACCATATCTGCTCTGTAACCATACCAGAAGTCAAAATACCAGTAATTAGTCCCAAAGGATTTGGGCAAGATCCTGAGGCCACACTAAGATTATTTTTGATGTGAATGCAAACCTGATATCTAACAAGCTGGGGGCACAGACTAAATGCAACAATTTCACCCCACCTCCATTCTGACCTGGCCCTGAAACATTTTAATCTTAGAAGCTACCTGACTTGAAATGAACTCCCTATGTGGAGACATTCATTTCTAAGGTATGATTTTAACTTATCAAAAATTAAAGCATGTTCTCCCTTTCCACATTCCACTTAGGACATAATCTGTCATATTAAGATACTTTTATCAAGGTCATTGGCTTGCTCGTCACAAGTTTGTTAAAGTTAGTCACTCAGAGAATTATAAATATCTTTAGCCTCGAATGTGGTTGTATTGAGGGAAGGGTGGGGAAAAGAGGAGGAGAAAAGTAGCAGCTGATTTTTCGAAAGTCATTGCCATATTAGGTTCATTGAGTTGTTACTCAATTGTTCTTCCCCATGAACTTGAAGCGATTCATTGATCTGAGTGGTCATGGCTCCATGTGAGGGAGATGGTTGGTGTTTTTCTTGGCTGTATTCTCATATTGGATTTCCTGCAAATGATGATGGTATTTTCTTGAAGAACTATTAATAATTTATCTTATAAACAGTGTTCATAACTGATGCTGTTTCCATCTTTGCAATGATTGCCTAAAATATTTGTGTAAAATTTTTTGTCTCATTTCTAGTAGACTCATTTTCAAACTGAGTAAAAACAATGACCATTACTGAGCACCCAGGTACCTAAGCACTTAGCATCCATTTAAGCCTCACTACTTACAACAACTCATGAATTAAATTCTATTTTTATTTCCATCTTACAGGTAAAAGCACTGAGAGTTGGAGAAAATATCTAAGGTGCCCAAAGGTTATTCATAAATAGTTCTATTTTATGTCAAAGTTGTTATGTCAGGTATGACATGCATACCACAAACACAGGTATGTGTTTAATAATAAACAAATGAAGGAAATAATGAGTTGTTTCACTTACTTATTTTTATAAAATCACCAAAATCATTTTCTTAGCCTGTTTTGCATAGTGGTAGAGAATTTAATTTTTCAGTCACTATTGGGACTTGCTGCATCATAGAATCATGCTGAGGCCCCAGATCTTGTTCTAGGTAGTACTACATCATCTGAGATGCCATTGTTATTCATTGATTCCACTGGGTATCATTGAGGGTTTCACTGTTCCAAACTGTGATCTTTCCTCCCTGTCTCCTCTGATTCTCTGTCTCACACTTGAGGAATGGAGTCTTTGACAAAGGTTGGCACTCTGATGTCTATAGTGCCATTCTTTTCTCCTGGCACACCAAAGAGGCCTTTCCACCACCACATACCATCTCTCTGGAATGCTATTTTTGTATTGATCAATGCATGGTTCTCTGACTTTCACCTTCTACTTTTTTTTTTTTTTTTTGGTGTGGAAGACACAGATCTTTATTTCTGAGTTTTTCCAAGTTCCTCCCATCCTCAGAATAATAGGAGAACAGTATCTTCAAGTTCTCATATCATATGATCCCCAAAGATCCCTCACTTTGAGTGTCTTCTGTTTTTTGCACTCAACAAAAATCCCAGAAACAGGGGAATTCTAAAGTTCCTGCTATGAGGTAGGAAAATACAGGAAAAATAAAGTTAAGCTAATAATCCATAAATTATTTTACTTGCCTTCTTTCAGGTTTGCCAAATGGGTGGTCTGCCTGGGTATGGTCCACTGATGATGGAGTGTAATGAGTTTTGATGATGTGTCTTTCCTCTGCAAATATATTTTATAAAAATCCATTGCCAGGAATTTTTATATTTTTTCTAAACTCCTGGGTTCTTTTTTAATACCTTTTGGATGATGTGAGTCACATAACAGGACTTCAGTTTCCTTTCTGCAGGTCATATGGACATATTTTGATCAGATATATGTCTGTATACTTAGACATATTTTTCTCAATTGAATTTTATGAAATAGAAATTTGTTCTTAATGTATTGTACATTATGTCAGGACCTAGGAAAAAAGATACTTAATAAAAGTGGTCTCTGATGGACTATCTCTTTTGAATTTTAATATGTATATACGTTTAATTTTGACAGTGCACATTTTTATGTTTTATGAAGAAAACGTTACAACTATTAATAGCACTTTTAAAGACCTGATGTTGTAAGTACCAATGACAACAAAAACATAACATATAATGTTTCATCTTTTAAATATTCTTTTTCCTCCATGGAACTGGGGGAAGAAGATTTTTACAGTTCATCCCAGGAAGGTAAGGAAGGGGCTGAATCCCCGGAGGCACAGGACAGTAGGGACTTGCCTGTTCTTACACCTGAGTTCCCAGGCAGCTCCACAGACCTGAGATTTTAACCCTGAGTACAGGAGAAAATTGCATTTGCTTCCACTTATGTTCTAGGAGGTTACCATGTTCCCTGTGGATATTCAATAAATACTGCCTAAATTGAATGTTGCCCAGTGTTATCTTCCTTTCTCTCTTTTCCCTCCCCTGTTCCTCTGGCTGGTACAATGGGTCCTTGAAAATTACAGTGTTTTTTTTTTTTTCCATAGTTTTCCCTTTACTGTATGTGTCCCAGTTTTCAGTGTTAACCTCTCTGTTCTAATATTCCTTCTTCACATTTGTTTTTGTTGCTTCTGGGTTTTATCTCTCAGTTTCTCCCTGAACCTTCTCTCTCTCTCTCTCTCTCTCTCTCTCTCTCTCACACACACACACACACACACACACACACACACACACACACAATGCCTGGGTTGTTCCCTTCCAGAGTGACCATAAGAAAACATTGCATTTTCTCAAGAAAATTGGACACATTAAAAGACCTTAATAAGTGTCCAGAAATAATTCGTTTTACATTTTTTTTTCTTTGAAACAAGGCTTTCAATTCCCAAATGTTGGAAATTGGGCAAAGTGGATTTGTCTCTACTCGCCTTTCTCAGCAACAATCTGAGTGCAGGGATTGGGTCTGCTCTCCTCTGGGCGTCTGTTTGCCCTCTGCCCAGACAGGACTGCATTCCTCTGCTCATTGGGACACAAACACGGCGACATTTCACCAGGCTACTATTAGCCTAGAGGGAATACTCAGCTTCTCCCTTTCCTAGTTTTTTAAAACCCACTTCAGTTTTTTTGGCGCAAAAGATTGGCACACAAACGTGGTTGCATAAACTCCTTGGAGCCAGAGGCGGACTTTCTGCTCCCTGGGCCTCAGCTTTTCAAGACTGTGTCAGTTGCCCTTGGTGATCATGTAAAGAGTGTCATGGTCCCCTTGGCCTGGGTTTGATAGGTCATTGTGCTGCCTTTAGCATTAAAACTAATTCATCATTTGTGTCTGAAAATGTAAAAACTGATTAGTATCAAGAGGATATGTGAGGATCGAACTGTCACGGGCAAATGTCATGGGGGGACTGTAACCCAATCCTCTGTCCTTGCATTTCTGAGAACCACTTAATGCAGAACAGCTCTTTTAATCCTCACTGCAGCAGTGAAAGTTAGAGTAATAGCATTCATTTTGCAGATGAGGAAACTGAGGCTTAGAGAAGTTAAATGACTTGACAAAGGACACACAAAATAGCAGAATCGAAGCTTTTTAAATGTGAATACGGTTCTGTTCTTCAGAGCAATTTTCGTGCCTAGAAAAAATTATTCAAGGTTATTTTGGTGTGAAATTAATATTAATTCAAAGCCTGTTCTTCTTAAGTTTGTATGTTTGTTTATAAATCATAAATTATCAAATTTTATAATTATTTTTAGGGAGTAATTCCTTCAGATTAATTAAATCTTGATTAAATTCCTTAATATTTAATGACATTTACTAATGTGATATATTTTATTTCCTTTAAGAATATATCAATCATATGACTTAAAGACTTTTCAAGAACTTGTCATTTTCACAAATCTGATCAATACCTACGGGGATTAAAATTTGGGTTCTTTCCAATTTTCTAAGATTTTAACCTGAAAGTATAGGTCCAAAGCAATTACTCATATTATAAGTTTTAACTTGGAGTTATAAGATTGATTTGTTATTCTAATAAGTAAAATACTTTCAAAGATTTTAAATAGTTAAAAATTTTAACAAGCACATATTCCTAAATATAAATATTTTAGAGCTATGACTCTGACATTTTGATTCTCAATACGTAATATTAAATTTTGCTATCTTTTTGAAATAAGGAAACAATTAAATTATCCCAACAATAAGTAATGTTGGGACCCTACATGCAATGCTGTTGAGATACATGAGTCTTATTTGTTTAAGACAGCACACTCTGAATCATGCAGAATTCTGAGATAGCTTCCTGGTGCATAGAATCCATGTAATTCTCTCCACAATTTCAGATGACGGGCTGTGACTCCTGTGAATCTTATATTATATTGCAAAAGAATTTTTATGGATGCATGAAGGTTTCTAATGAATTTATTTTGAGTTAATCAAATGAGAAAAATTTCTGGTTGGGCCTGACCATATCAGGAAGATCTTAAAAGAAATAAGCAACAGCAGTAGCAGCAGCAGCATCTGGTTTGGGACCTTTTCTGCTGGCCCAGGACCATGACCTTGAACCTCATTGTTAGATCACAGCCCTTTGATTCTGGCCTCGTGAAACATTGAGCATTGAATATAACTAACCATCTTAGATTTCACTATAGAAACTGATGTCGTAAAGTTACGTTACTTTTAATTGATACGTTTGTGGTGAATTATTAGAAATCAATAGGAAACTAATATACTCTCCAACCAGGTGAAGCTCATTACTCATGAGCCTTAAATTCAACTGATATGCTTCTAATTCCTTTGTCCACTCACAGAGATCTGAAACCCCATCCAGGCTGTTATATCTCTTATAGAATTTTGATTCACTTTTTGGCCGAATTCTTCAAATGTATTTTGCCTGTAAGAATTCCATCAAGATCCTAAGAATTGAGGGGCTCTGTCACACTTATCGTATTCTTCCTGTAAGAGGGACACAACTCTCCTAGATAGTCAAATGATGTCCCATAGAACTCTGCTTGACTTTCATCACTTTGCTAATTATGCCCAGGCCATTTTCCTGCAAACAACCAATCTCAAACCTGGGTTTTCTACTTTTTTTAGTGACCAAAGATATTTTAAGATTTTCTTCAAAATCTTGAGCACTGAAATGATAATAATATAGTGCTACTGTCCTTCTTTATTCTCGAAACATTCCCAAATTCCCCTGCCTCATTCTTCTGAGGTTCCCTATGGTTAGGATTACTCTGAAACAACAGAATTTATATTCTGACATCATCACCACTCAGACTATCAAAAATATGCAATTCTCATTCAAATGGTTCTAAGTTCACCTGTGCATTTTTTCATTAAGCTTTTCTTTTAACAGTATAGTGATGATTAAACCATATGTGTGCATGCACATTCCAGGAAAGATACAAAGGATAAAATATATCCTGTTCCAGAAAACTTTATGATCAAGTCGGAAATAAGATATAAATAAAAAAAGATGAAGAATTTGCCATATAAACCAGGCATGGTGGCACATTCCTATAATCCCAGCAGTTCAGGAGGCTAAGGCAGGAGGATTGCAAGTTTAAAGCCAACTTCAGCAACTTAGCAGGACTCTAAGCAACTCAGTCAGTCCCTGTATCAATATAAAAAATAAAAAGTGCTGGGGGTGTGGCTCAGTGGTTAAGTGTCCCTGGGTTCAATTAAAGAGAAAGAAAGAAAGAAAGAGAGAGGGAGAGAATATGGCATACAAAGGAGCAGGTGTTAAAGTATATATACGTGAAGAAAATGACTTGTACAAATAAAAGGTGAAGGCGGAGATGAGAGTAAGTTGGAAAAACCTAATGGAACAAGTATTATTGAAGCCCTTTTGTTCATTTGATAAGTGTGAATCTAGAAACTTTTATGTGTCAGGCACAGTGTTAGGCTCTGAGGGTACAGGAATAAGGCATAGTCACCCTCTGCCTCAAGCTCACATTATAATTGAGGAAACAAAAACACAAAACAGAATGAGGGTATGCATACACACTAATGGTATTACAGCACTGTGTGCAACATGCAGAGCAAACCAACTGGAGAGTGTGCTGGCAAAGACATAGCAATTCTGCTAACCTCATATATATACAAATATATGTATATAAAGTGATATTAGAGGCTGATATCACTTTGTGGACTGTTTACAATGTTCCCAGATGTGCCCTAAGTCCTTTACACTAATTAACCTCATATAATCCTCATAACAACTTTATGTGATCAAGTATTGCTAAGGGATATATATATATTTCCCCACCAGGAATTCATATGTTGAAACTCTAATCCCCAGTACGATAATATTTAGAGATAGGCTCTGGGCGATAATTAGGTCATGATAGTAGAGTCCTGATGATGGGATTAGCACCCTTTTAAGAAAGAGACAAGAGAAGTGGGAGTGTAGCTCTGTGGCAGAATGCTTACCTAGTATGCTCAAAGACTAGGATGGACTCCAAATACCACAGGGGAAGGAGAAGAAGGGAGAAAAAAGAGTTTTCTTCCCCCTTTTGCTGTCTTCACTACTTGCGAATATAGGGAGAAGTTTGCCATTTTCAAACCAGGAAGAGGGCCTTCACCAGACACTGACGGTGCCTGCCCGTCTCCTGATCCTGGACTTCCCATCCTCCAGAACCATGAACATTAACTTGTTTAAAACTCAGTCCATCATACCTGCTTTTAGCAGCCTGAGATTTCTGAGGCAGGCATATGACGACAAGGGAGAGTGATTCTGGAAGAGGAGAATGAAGCCACCCTACCACAGCTCATCAGTCCCCTCCACCCCATACTGTTCCACACAAAGCTAGTCTCAGCATTCCTTGAAAATGTTTGCAGTGGCCTTGTAACTGATCTCTCTGATATTTCTATTTCCTTATGCCCAGTACATGATATTTTAAAAATAAAAATCAAATAACATCAGTGATCTTGTCAAACTTTCCAATAGTTTCCCATCTCACTTGCATTAAAGTCCAAGGTTCTTATTTAACACAGCTGACAAGGTCCTAGGTACATTTCCCCTCAGCTCTTCTGTGACTTTACTCTCTACCACTCTGTCCTGGACCCTTTCCCCTCTCTTCTGTTTCTCAGATGCACTAAGCATGCTCCGTTGCCCAGCTTTCTGCTTGCAATACAGTTTCCCAGATATCCATCAGGTGCACTTCCTCATCCATTCAGGCCTCACCTCTGTTCAAATATCATCTTATCACAAGAGGCTTTTTTGACCAATCTGTCAAAAACACAAGCCTTTTGTCCATCCAACATCCATCTCTGCATCCTTACTGCTAGAGTTTTCATATTGACACTTAGACATCTTCTGTCTCCCTCACCTGTAGCAAAGGCCTCATGAGGACAGGAACTTTATACCAGTCTCTATCCACAATGCTCAGCACAGAGCCTGACAATGACTAGGGACTCTGCGATAAATATTGTTGAATTCATATTCAGTATTGTTGACTCACTCCACATGGGTATAAAGGGACTTCTTACTCTCTGTGTGAAGAACCCCTCCAAATTTCAACGGTGAGGACTTGAAACCATTTAAAAGGGAAAGAGTATTTACATGGATTCTATTGCCACTTCATGTCTTTTCTCATTTCCATCAGAATCCTATAGAGCAGTATAATATAAAGGGTCTAAATGAAGAATTTAATAAACATACTCTGTCCTGGCACTTTTTACACATGACATGTTATAGATTTTAAATGTGGTAGCTTTGGATTATAGTCTACTTTGATCTCCAAGTTTTTTTGCTGATCATTTTGCATGTGGCTGATTGTAATTGATATTATTCTTTAATCCAATCTAGATGTGTGTATGTGTTCACCTATTGATGATGTACTGTTTTTAAAGTGCGGCAGGAAGAAGGCTCAGGTTTCTAAGACCATAGTTCCTGACAGTTTTTAGGGACTGGGAAATGACTTGACTTCCATTTAGGTAAATTCTAGGTTCCAAAATGATAGACTTTGCTTATTGCTCTTGTCTAAACTTATTTTCTAACAAAGCACCTAAATAACTTCTCTCTGTATTTAAATTTCCAACTCTGTATCTTCTTTTTAGTGCATGGATAACTACAAAGCAGATTTAAAAAGAAAAAAAACTGATTTACATGTGGGCTGGCTGATTTATATTAGCTATCATTTTCTAGCTGGGTGGTTACACTATTTCATAATATTCTAAAACTCATACTCAAACACAAACTATAGGCAAGTATGTAAACAAGAGCAGAGAAATATTTTCTTTCTCCTATTATGTTTGGATGTAAGATTCTATTTGGAACTCTCTGAGTAACTCAGAATAAGGGTGGGGGAAAGGCAGCTTCCTACAGGTTTAATCTTGACTGGAAAGCAATGAAGCAAACACACTTTCTATTTTTGTTTTGGTGTTAATCAAAGCATGCAAAGCTGTGGGTGTTGACTATTTGAAAAATCAGCAGAACTGCACTATGTACAGTGGCCAACATTACCCTGGCCTTTCTCCAAGCTGTGTCTCTGGGAGACAAGGAAGAGCTCCAGCGAGCCCTTGGAGCAGTGATAGCAAACATGGCTGTGCTGCAAGAGGAACACGTGATGGGGCCACAAGGAGAGGACATCTGTGTTGATCCAGCACTCTACCCCAGGGCTGCTGCAAATTGTTGAGCATGTTGTTCACAGTACCAGGGTATATAGCAGGCAGTGGAAAGGGAAGGTAAATTTCTAAGGAAGAAGGATTTATTTCTTCTTTGTACAAACCTAATGGTAAACAACTGCACTGTTATATCCTATACCCCCAATCACTTTCCATCCAGAAGAAAAAATTTCTAACAACAAATTGTACATTTATACAACGGACAAATCAAGGCCTGGTTTCTTACCATACAATAGCATGTTCTTTTTAGCATCTGAGATGAATTTTAAAAAGCCTGCGATGGAAGCAGAGAATGGAAAGATGAGGGTGAAAAGGAACACAATCGCTGCCATGTTGGATGAATATGTCTAGATATCTAATAAATACATAGCAATGAGGACTACCACTAATAAAGTTATTTCGTATATCGGAAATTTGCCAAGGGGGTAGATTATCCAATGATCTGCACATAGTAGACTGTCGAGAGAAAGAATTGTTGAATGGACCTGAATTGAAGTGATACAACATGGAAACCCCAAATGAAGTTTCTGAAAGAGATGAAGAATTTATGCGTGTGAACATACAACTTCAGTCAAATAAGTCAAACAGAAAAGAGCAGGTATGGGACACCAACCTTGCACGTGACTGGGTCACACACTCCCCGGCTGGGTGCTGAGGCGCTCACCACAGAAATGTGGCAGAGTTTTCCCCACCCTTCTAGGGTTCCAGTGACTGTGTCTTCGTGCCCAGGCTTGTCTTGTCCCATGGATGGAGCTAGGCTCACCTGTTCCTTTGTAATATAACCCCTTGCCCTTATTAGGATAGAATCTTCCATGGAAGTGCCTTGTGTGTGGGTCCCCTTCTCTTACTGTGCCTTTGGGTGTGGCCTACCCAGGTGTCAGTCAACCTGCTGACAGTGGACATCAAGAAGATAGACTCAGCCCCCTGAAACCTGACCCCTTGCCTCATTTGAATAGCTTCTCCTCAATAAAAGGGGTCAGCGTGTGCTCTCGCTCTCTCTTTCTGCGGAACCTTAAGGTCAGAGGAGCCGTCACAGCGACCCCAAAGGAAAAGGTATTTGTGTCTCCTGTGTGGTTATTTTGCACAGCCATCAGCCCAGTTCAACTGGAGTGACCCCTGAGCCTTTTAGTCTCCAACAGAAACCCGGCAGGCAGGAGCAGCATTTGGGAAGGAAGGACAGGAAAAGAGGATGATGTTAAATAAACACACACATACATGCTGCAGAAATTTGGTAAAAAATAAACTACTTGAGAACTGCTGGGATTATACAGTATCAAAGTTTTTCCTCTGTTTCATGATACCTTGCCTGAGATTAACACTGCTGACCTATAATAGCAACCCCCCAATCTGAGTCCAGTGCCAGACCATCAAAGAATCTCCATTAAATGTTGTGCTCCATTTTGTTGGTTTATTCTTTATTATGTTATGTTAATGGTAAATATCATTGTGTTATGTATCAGAACCACACTGTGTTCTGTTAAATGACAACAAAAAAGAATGCTTTTGCATTTCAAATTTCTTCTAAAAAATTATACATAAACATTAATAAGGCTCACATTCAGAGAAAATTAAATGGCAAAAAGAAAAACAAAATATAAACCATGACACAACCTGACATTCTATTGGTGTTTGAGCTAGATCTCCGTTCTAGTCTAGTGTTTAATTCTTTAATTCTTTTCATAGTTTGTACCCCATGATTTTCTTCTTGCAGTGATAATGTGGGAAGCAGTTTATGATAATGACATCTTGGTAAAACTTTGAGCCAAGAAGGAAATGGTCAGATCATTCACTTCCTCTTGAAGGCCCTGCATGTCTGTGAGGACTCCTTCCCAGGCACCTCTCCTTGGTTTGGTTTGCTTTCTTTATGGTCAGTAGTCACTTCCCATTTTATTTAATATTATTCTCTTTTCCTGTTCTTACTTCCCAAATGCTGCTCCTGCCCTTTTCTGTTTGACTTATTTAACTGAAGTTGTATGTTCACACGCATAAATTCTTCATCTCTTTCAGAAATTTCATTTGGGGTTTTCACGTTGTACCATTTCAATTCAGCTCCATTCAACAATTCTTTCTCGACAGTCTATTATGTGCAGATCATGGGACAAGGTCCTGGAGGGACATAGAGCTGAAGGAAACAAAGACCCTCTCAACTCAGTGTGAGCCAACCCAGCTGCCAAAACAATAACTGCTATTTCTTCAACACTTGCTTTGTGTCATGGCTCTATGTGTATTTTATCTTTTGGCCTTACTTGTGACAACCCTGTGACATGAATATCCTTATTATCATTTTACCAGTAAAAACATTGAGGTTTACAGAGGTTAAGTGGTCTTCTTAAGATAAGAAAGCCAGTAAGTGGTAGATTTGAGATTTGAAATGACTCCTTAAATCAATCTGCTAAACTCAACAAACTGGTGGAGGATGATAAGTGAACTAGACATACAACTATAACACAAAATATTGGTCCATTAACATATGCCACAGTCTTCCTTGAGCACTGTTCCTCCCAAACTCCCTCTATATGTTATCTTGGTAAATGCCATAGTCTTGCACACAACGGAGGGTATCATCTAATCTAACCCTAGTCTATTACTCTGTCTTATCAGTTTTAGCACTGAAATACCTTTCCTTGCCGACACTGCTTTCTTTTTGATGCCACAGTTTGTTCTCACACAGCTCATTCTGACCTGTTTTTCTCTGAGAAATTGGTTTTGGTCATGTTTCCACTAAAAATATTTAAGTTGCTCTTCATAGGACAAAGCCCAAACTCCTTCATCTTGCAAAGAAAGCTCTTCAAGATCTGGCTCCTGTTTTTCTTGTGGTGTAATCTCTAGAATTACCTGCAAGGGATCATTATACACTCACAGGGGTATTTGTTTTGTTTTGTTCCTTCAGTACCTTCAACACAATAATCTCTCTTATTTTCTTCAAGTCTACTCTCATGCTGTCCTCTCTGAAAGCCCCTTCTTTGCCACAGTGACTTCTACTTATCTTGCAAAACCCAGCTCTACCTTCTCCAGGCTGGGTTCCTTGTTTGACTCCCTTCCTGGATATATTAATTAGCATTTCTTTGGATTTCGGGAACAATCTGCAGTCCCACCATCAATAAAACTTACCTGTTCCTTGATAACCATCAGTGCTTTGTCTGGCTCTAGTGCTAGAGCTTCTAGTAGACAGGGATGTCATGTATCACACAGGCACTCAATTCATGAACCCTTAATGAAAAAAAATGAATGAATTCCCATATTATTTCTATTTGATTTCAGAATGCGTTTCCTGAATTCCTATTTGATATTAAGCACACTCACCCACAAACTGGAGATACCACCCCCAGACCTACAGTTAAACATTAATGAAGCAGCCAGAAACACTTCAGTGGATTTCAAAGGCTTAGTGCTCCTAGCACTGTTCTCTTTCTCATTCCCCGCTATTCTTTGCAGAGGTTCTCTCTCTCAGTCACACTAATTGATACAAATGAATCTGAAGAACAAATCAGAAAAGAAAAAAGCCCCTCCAGTTTTAAAATACAAGTACATTGGGTGATGTCTGCTACTGCTATGGGTATGGAAACCCATCCAGAACCATAATATTTGCTCTTGTGGCTTTAGACAAGATGCCCTCCAGGCTGGGGCTGTGTTCTTGATACAGTCTGCTTGTTTTAGAGCTTGCAGACTTGCATAGCATTCTTCCTCTCCAATAACAACAATCATAAAAATAGCATGGACCTTCTTACAACCTTACTCACCGCACAAGTGAAGGAGCGATTCCAGAATTACTCCAATGTAAGATCATCAAAAGAGATCTCAAAAGGTCTTAACAGATGGTTAGCAGATGCTTTATATAATATGGAGAAACATGTAAATGAGACACATGCCATGAGTCTTAGGAAAACAGACTTTGAAATGGTACTTAAAAGTGGAACTGCCACTGGAAACACAATCTTTTTTATAAAATTTCTCAGCTGAGAATAGAAAATCCACACTCAAACAGGGTCAATACTGAAAGGACTTCCCAGGCAAGCAATTTATTTCTTTATAATCCATGACTAAGTATTTTGGAGGACATACTGTGCAATATTTAGTACAAAATCCACAGAGGAGAGCTGGTTAAATGTGGAGTATCAAGGGTAACAAAAGGCTTTGCAAGAAGACAGACCCGCATTTTGATCCCTGTTCTACTGGGAATTGGGTAGTAGCTGTTGCTTTGCGGCATATTGACGAACCAGAGTTTCCTCATCTGTAAAATATTAATAATAACCCTACATCACAGGTTTGTTCTGGGATTTAATCAAGAGTATGTATTCAAAGAGTGCCTGACACAGAAAGAGGGTTAGTAGATGGTGATTGCCACCTGATGACATTTGTTAACACACCTGGCATCAGGTGTGATCAATGCCAAATGAGAAGTCTACAGAGAAAAACTGTTACAAATGAAAGTGTACCTATAATGTAATTTACGTGTATAAATTATGCTAGCCCTTCAGGGATAAATATCTGTGTCCCCATCTTCCTTCATAAATTATAACCTCCTTGGGAATAGTAATATTTCTTAGTTCAACTTTGTATCTTCCTAGCAGATAATACTGTAGCACATCCACAGCAGAACCTAAAATGCATGTTAAATAATATTTTATCTTTGGGCTCTCTGTGGTTATGTGATTGGCTCCTGGAAAGCAGAAATGATGTCTGATTTTCAAAGAAAAAAAAAGTTCCGTTAAAATTCAGTACAAACTAGATCTGAGTAAACAAAGAACAAAACTTCTGAAATTGGATCTAGTTTATCAGCTCCAAAGATCCAAAGCTTCCTGTATCATTGTTTTTCTCATATAGTATGCTATGATTGTGTAGCTTGAGGGTAGGAATTGATGATTTGCCCATTATGTGCCAAGCACCTTAGGTTACCAAACTTAATTTTCATAATGATCCACATGAGGTAGACTGGTATCCCATGGAACAGATGAGGAAGCTGAGGCTCAGGGAGACTGACTTTTTCCAATGTTATGCAGTTAAGCAGGAGGACTGGTAGAACAGCTAGCTGTTTATTCCCACAGCCCCACAACACTCTGCTTTTGTTTCAGAACAGGACTGTGGTGGGAAAATACTACACATGCATTTTTCCTGATGATTTCTGATGAGGGGACACCACCTAACTTTCCCTCAAACCTGCCTTATCTAGTAGGTGACAAGACTACAGAAAGAAACCTTACTTGGATTAGGATCCAGCCTCCTAAAGTTCACATGTTGTGAAATGCCTTTCACAGGACTAAGAAGTCTTCCCTGAAGAGTCAGGATTTTCCCGTGAATGGATAGGATTTTATTACATGAAATGTTAAAATAAGTCAGGAAAAAAATTCCTTTAAAAACTACTGCCAAGATGAAATTCTCCAAATGGTTCAGTCAAAGTACATTTGCTGCTAGGAAAAAAAGCAACAGAGAAAGTCTACTTGTTCGTAGCTTCCCTGATATTTTAATTATATCTCCTACATCCTCCAAACACCATTTAACATTTTCTTAAGCCCAACAATTTCACTCTTTAAAAAATTTAATCTATATATAACAGCAAAATTAATGATCATCTTTTGCCTTACTCAAAAATGAAATTACAAATGCTGAGAAGCACATTTTGCTTTTGGGCTGGATGGAGAATGATGTTTTGAAGGGCCTGAGGAATTTAATTTTCTTTTGTGATAATCATGAACTTAACTCTGTTAACTAGCAAATGGCCTTTTAGCCCATTAGTCTGCCAGAAAACCACATTTAATTCCCAGCTTCCTATATGACCTTGAATGGCTTGACACATTTCAGAACACTTTGAGCATCCATCCAATAGAAAGGATATCTGGTTATTTTCCTCTGATTTTGAAGGCAAACTCATTTTATTTCCCCAAAAAATGTGTCACATAGTTTTTTGATTCATGGAAGAAAATTAGAATGACAATTCCTATGAGATTTCTATCAATCTTCACCCTTAGGGAAAGGTATATTTAGGTTACTATGTGTTTCTTAAAAGTTCTCCCCTAAATCCCACCCCATCCCTGGCCCAGAAATAAAATGTTAATCCTTTCAACAGTACTATAAGGTAGATATTATTTAATTCCATTTTATAGATAATGGAACTAAAACTCAAGGATTTAAGTACTGTGCCCCAGATCACACAACTGCAAAGCGGCAGAGGAAGAGATAGACTGCTTTATTTGACACCAGAATCTAGTCTTTTCACCTATAATATGACCCTTGACCCTCTATCCTTAATTTTCTCTAAGAAGTTTTCTCTTGATGCCCAACACTACATTCTACCCTTGCACCAGTAGCAAGAGAATAGAATTTCAACAAAGAAATGACAAGAGATATGAACAAATGATATATAAATCCCAATGTTAACTCATCATTTTTTATTTTCTCACAACTGCTTGACAATAGATGATCCACCCTCTTTGTGTATCAGTCTCTCTGGATATCAGTAAGACAAAGTCATTAGCTGGTCATGAATAGCAACTCAAACAAACCAAGGTTAAAGTGATTAGTATCCTAAAGACTGGAGGAATCTTGTCTCATGAAGGAAGAGGGGTCCCAGAAGCTAAGTGGTTGCCTATTATTTAGTGCCTTGGAGAAGTGGTCACTCCTCACTCTACAACTGCAAAATCATTCACACAAAACCCAAGGTAAGCACTGATGAAATCAACATCTCTTGTAAACCAGGAAGGTAGGAGCAGAGCTAAAATTTGAATCCAGGTGTCACAACAACGTTTTTAGAATGCTTGGCTCCGTCCATGCAGGGATTTCTTAAAAACAAGGTTTTGTTTCACAGAAACAAAGCATAGCATTCATATGGGAGGAAGTATGGAGAACAAGAAGGGGACCATCCAGGTCCGGTGTAATTTCAGATCCAGCAATGTGAAGTCAAGTTGTCACGATGACCCTTGTTTTGTCTGTACCTCTTGCCACACACAATAACAACAGTTGCAAAGCTCAGGGGAAGGTGATCACGGAGGCAGTTTTCACAGTGGACAACCAGCATACTAGATCAAGGGACCCAAAGAAAACCTTTTCACAGATAATTGCCAGTCTGTGAAAATGTCTGAGTGGGAGTACGAGTAGGAAGAGCCACCATGTGTGCCTGCAGGCTGTTCAGTTAAGGCCCCAGCTGCTCTTTCTGGGTTAAACTGCCCTTGGCAGAGAAATGGCAACCTCCCTAAAATTTCTAGAGTAAAAATACATTTTTTTGGAAGTGATGAAGATAGTGAGATGCAGGTTTTCTCTTTTTTAATGTCATACTAAATTATGGGTTGACAACTATTATGGGTCGGATTATGTCCCCTCAAAAAGTGCTGATGTCCTGATCCCCAGTACCTGTGAACCTTATTTAGAAATATTGTCTGCAATGAATGAGTTACAATGAGTAACCTAATCCAAGACCTTATGTGTCCTTATGGAAAAACGGGGAAAATTTGGGCACAGATGGATATATACAAAGAGGAAGATGGTATGAAGATCCTGGGAGAATCTCTGGGAATGCCAGCAAACGAGCAGAAGCAAAGAGAGGCATGGAACAGAATGTGTCTCATGGTCCTCAGCAGGGACCAACCATGATGACACCTTTGTCTTGGAAGTCTGGCCTCCAGAACTGTGAGAAGATGCATATTTGTTGTTTGCATCTCTCAGTTTGTGGTAATTTGTTATGGCAGCCCTAGGAAGCCAACATAGTCTTCTTATGTCAATTTTTTTTTTATTTTTGCTTTTGTTTTGTTTTGCTTTTAGAAATTCTTGAAGTTCCAAAGTCTGGGAACCCTCACAGTGAATGACCTTAAGGTCCTGTCCAACTCCAAGGTTTTATGATGTTGCTTTTTTTTTTTTTTTTTTTTTTACTGTGGAATCTCTCTTTCCAAGTTTTCTGTTTAGTCACCAGTGTTCCTCCCGGACTAGCCCTTCCTGATTCTCCTCAAGACGGCAGAGTATAAACAGGAGCACCAGTTAGCTGTCTTAGAGTTAAAGCTCAGAAGACATCTCATCATAGGGTATGGAATTCTAAACCAGGATGAGATTTTTTTCCTCTAGTCTAAGTAGGAGAAAAACTCTAGACACTAATGGTAAGAATGTAAGGATCAGATGCCCATCTTCCCATGAATCTGATGAGGGCTGGTGCTGGCAGAAGTTTAGAGGTGGGTGCCTGAGGTTTGGGGACATCTCCTTTTTCTATTTAGTTCATCAAACAGCCTTCACTACTCATTGCCTTTTTCTTTCCCCTCTCAGGCAAGCTATATGAGACAGGGATGGGACAGTGATATGCTGTCTCAGAGCATACTTGGGTACCCTCATAAGTGCTGCATTTCCATTGCTGAGGTGGATTTGAAGGCTTCTTTAGATTGAAGGAAATTTAACTGGGAATTCATCCTCTCATTTATTCGTTCATGAATTTTTCTTAATGAATAGTAAAAAAGAGGAGACCCAGGAGCATTAATCCCTGCTGTGTATTAGACTCACCAAATGACTGTAATGATAGTAACCACAAAAGTGTTAAGAATTTTGCTCTTATAGATGAGAATGCTTAGGCTCAAATAACTGAGCTTGTTCAAGGCGAATGCAGCAGCTTGACCTCAGATCTTCATTAGTCCCACCTCTCTGCTCTGTTGACTACATCAAGCCACCTGTTGAACAACTCACCGAACTGTCATATACTATAACATGAGATGTGCCTCTAACTCGGGAGCTCAATTCTCTCAGGCTTCTTTGCCTCCAGTCAGTGTCCATCACCTGACAAAAAAACTAATTAAAACTAACCCACTGCAGGAAGACTTCTGGTTTCTGTCTTTACTTAATCAACCCTTTAGCATTTGGATCTGAAATTGTACAGTTCATTTGTTAGTTTCACATTTGAGATGCTGTGCCGTCACTGATCAAAATGTGTGTGTTTGATTTTTATCTCCATGAATAATCACCATCTCTTCAAAGGAAATCGTTGCATCTCCTAGTGTCTCATTCTAATACGGCTGCCAACAAGCTGTACAACCTTGGTTATATTGCTGAATCTAGTTGGGCCTTTGTGTCCTCACAGGAAGGAGGGGCAGTGCAAGATGCTGCCTATAACTGTTTCTTGTTCTGAGAATGTGTGTTTTGTGTTTCCCAAGCATCCCAGTACTTGCTGGCTCTGGGAAATGCCCATTTGAGGCTTGTTGCACAGCTGCTCATGGGGGAGAACACTCAACCAAGCTGACTTCTCCCATGTTCTCTGCTGAGAATCATAGACTAGCACCACAGATCATGGCCATGGGCAACCCACACTGATGCCCATCTCAGTCTTATGTTTCTCCTCTTTCCTTTTCACTTGGCCTAGAGCCAAACATACAGCATCAGACCAAGACAGCAGATTCTTTTCCACATCCTCCTCATCTTTACAAGACATCAGTCCCTCTTCCTAAAATACTCTCACATATCCTGTCCATTGCTTGACTCCTACTCTTGCTTAATCTTCACTTCTTCTACCATGCCTCTACCTACACAATGGCACTGCAATGTGATGAGCTGTGTTAGAAAGAGAAAACCAGATATTATGGGAACATGCAATACACATGATTCACTCCAGGAAAAGGAGAAGGCTTCTAGGAGGAAATAGCACCCAGACTGAGTCTCAGGGGGTGAACAAAATTGATCAGCCTTGTACGAGGAGAATTTTATTCCAGAGGACAGAGAAACTGCATGTGAGAATATGCAGAGGCATGGATCACTACTGTGCTTTGGAACAATTGCAAAGAGTCCCAAGTGATTAAAGGGTAGGAGGAGGTAAGTATAGGCCAGAATGTATATGGCTTTCATGCTTCTGGTTGAGTTTTACCCTGTAAGAAATGGGAAGCTCCTTCAGAGCCTTAGGGGGGAAACTAACAGGACCAGATCTGGGTTTCATACCAGCAGTAGTAAGAAGGATAAGTTGTATAGGATTGGAGTGAAAATAGAACAGGTTTTGTGAGGTTAGTGCAATGACCCTCATGAAAAATGTTAAGGATCAGAACTAAGGGATGGAAACAAAAAGCTGATGAGGAGGAGATAAAGTTGAAAAAATAACTTAGAGGAGAAAATAGATGTAAGTTTGCACCAATTGTCCTAAGGGTGTAATTGAGACCTTTCAAGATTTCATTCAACTTTCCAGATGCAGTGAATGCAAAAATAAAAAGTTTGAGTATGCAGAAAGAGATCTTTGAGTCATTAGGACTTGAGGATGCCTCATCCACTCTTCAGTGCCAGAAGTCTTTCCTGTAGTAGTGAACCCAGGACAGCAAAAATAACCTAAATTGCCAATTTCTCCTTTATTTTCTTTAGCATGTTTCTTTAGATACACAGTGTATTTCAAATGAACTTTAATTTTATTTCTTATAGACCTCTGTTCCTATTTCTTTGCTGGATGGCTGCCAAATCCTAACCTCTATGATGGATAGAATTTCCTTCTCTGTTAGTGCTGGAGTTGGGGAGGAGGGGTGTTCTCTGCTTTGTAATAGCACAGCTGGACCTTGAGGGATGGCTGCTTTGTATTTCCATTGTAGGTGTTAAGCTCTTACTGTACAGGAATCAATGACTCTTCTAGCTAAGCAATGGGAAATGTAGGTTGAACTCCTACCGATCGTTTGAATATGCTTTTACATTTCTTTTGTTGACAATTTTATATCATGATTATGTGTAAACTACGAATTGAGGAAGGAAAGAGACTGTGAACACAGCTTGTTAAGTATTCATTAAGATCTTATCTCTTTTCTGCCCAAGGTGAGACAGAAAATGTAATGTATATTCCCTGTTGCATACAGTAACTTGGGAAATGCCTTTTATCTCTGTTTCATTTTGAAGGCAGTTGGGGAAGGGGGAAGGAGGGAAACGGGGTGTCCTGTGGGGCACCACTGCCATACAGAACTGCGAGAACTCCCTGAAGAATATCAAGTATGAATTGGAAGGTGATCCTAAGGCATGAACTAATTTATCTTGGATAAACTTACCCAAGTCCAGATGATAATGCAGTGAGGGTGTTTTTTGGACTGTTTTGATATTTAAATAATTATTGCAGGTATATATATTTTGGCCAGTAGGAGGAAGTAGGTGAGAGTAGCTTAGATATACTATAAGGGAGGCACTAGGATTTATCGTGAGGTTCAAACAAACTCCTCCTGGGAGAAACAGTGCCATATGCAATAGACTGAGGCCCAAACTCTTAGGGAAAAAATTGCAAACAAAATTGAAGAAAAAAATTCTCTTAGTCCCCTGAGATTTCCAGAGATCTCATTCAAAGGTAGAGGTTTAAATATTTGGGCTAAAACTTGGGACATTGGCAGGTATTGGGTTTGGAGGACAAACAGGTATTCAATGACTTTTCAAACTTTTTGCTTTTGGAGTATGGCAGCCTTCTGTCTTGCTACTCAAAGGCTCACAGACCAAAGCTGACCCTAAGTTCCCAAAATAGGAAAGGAAAAGCTGTAAGAAAACACGTAACCCCAGCATTGCTATTGTATGGACTTAGGCCATGCAAACAAGAATTGTGTAATGTGTTGGTTTCAACCAAGGGTTTCTTGGACTTCTCTAGATGTTTTGTTGAGAAAAGAAGAATTTATTTCTATTAAAATACTACCATAAAATTAGTAAATATTATGATAAGAAAGCGACATGAGAAATAGCTTTAGTCCCTAATGTTGTGCCAATGCTTAAGGCAGGTATTTGCATTTAATGATTTATCAGACTTTTTGAAGACCTATATGTCCAGACACTGCATTGGCACTGTGATGGCAGAAATGGGCAAGAGATGGATTCTACAGCCTAAGAAATGTGTGCTATTCAGAGATTCTGAGAAAAGTGTCCACTTGAAAGGAAAAATCTTTTAGCAATTCATGGATGCAAGTACATGCCCACCACACACAGTATGTGGCAGTATTCAGGAAAGGAGACAGCATTCAATCTTCTGTTTACTTTCTTCCCAACTTAATTTTGAACTTTGAATCTGGGAGTAAAAAATAATTTCTGCATAAGAGGTATGGGCAAAAAGAAAGAAAAACATAAATATATTGAAAATATATTTGAAAAAGGTGAAACCTACATCAAAGTACAGAGAAGACATCTGAGAAGAGAATGAAGACTTGCACTGCCTTTGTGGTCCTCCCCTACCACACTCAAAGTGTTAGGTAAAGAAAGAGGAAAGTTTTCAGTTATGACAACAAACTATAGACTGTCCATCAGAAAAAAAAAGTACTTTCCCCAGAAGAAAATCTTAGAATGTTAGTTACCCCAAAATAATTCACAGGGTGAGACAGGAAGACAGGGACTCAACTTTTTAAAATACTAGAAATTATGACATTGACTGTGCGGTGGTGCACACCTGTAATCCCAGTGGCTATGGAGGCTGAGACAGGAGGATCACTAGTTCACAGCCAGCCTCATCAACAGTGAGGTGCTGAGCAACTTAGTGAGACCCTGTCTCTAAATAAAATACAGGGCTGGGGATGTGGCTCAGTGGTTGAGTGCACCTGAGTTTAATTCCTGGTACAAAAAAAAAATTATGACAACTATTGAGAAAGTAATGCTTAAACAAAGAGAATATTACAAATGGATCAATAGAATTTGCACCACTAAAAAAGAAGGAGCTTCCAGGATCCTTATTTGAGCTGTCTCCACCTGGTAGTAGACTAGGAGAGCCTGAGGAGTGGCTGTCAATCATTCCATGTGGTTCACTAAGCTTCATTGAGAACCTATCATATTAAGAATTATGGCAACAGGGTCACATACAGTGACTAGCACAGATAGAGGGGTTAATAACCATATCCTTAGGTCATAGCAAAACAAAAACAGTCTAGTAGGAAGGTAGACAGGTATTCATCTTCAGTACTGAAGGTCGGCCAGTCTTAACTGCTAGAATCAAAGAAGAAGCCTAGAAATCTAGTAGACTTTCACACAAAAAGAGGAGAAATCCTTTTTAATAATTACTACACAAGTCACATAAGATGATGAAAAACCATGATGAGATCCAGAAAGAGAGGAAAACCAAGCAAAATGAATGGTGAAGTAAAGGCACAGAGTTAGGAAAATGTAGGGAATATCCAGGAAATAGCAGAAAATTCTGTTTGGGAGATGAGTCAGAGCTAACTTGTGGACTGGAGATTTTATTTTTCCCTGGCATATGGAGATTGAAACTAGGGGTGCTCTGTCACTGAGCTACATCCCCAGCACTATTTAAAATTTTTATTTTGAGAAATTATCGGAAAACTGACTTTTAGGCGTCAGCCTCCTGTCTTAGGTTGATACCACTGCAATTGGATCATACCCGTCACTGACTACCGGTCCAGCATATAGCCATACTTGTGGATAGGCCTATGTACCAGTGGGGGGGTGAGGTTCTTTGCCTCACCTCTGTTGGCCCCCAAATTTGGCCTTGGTGCCGGTGGGGGGGTGAGGTTCTTTACCTCACCTCTGTTGGCCCCCAAAATTAGACCATCACTAGTAGAAGGGAGGAGGATACAGAAATGTCATGACACCAAGTCAATTAACGGCTCCTAGGAAAAATTGCATCACTGGTGACACATCAGCAAAGATACGCTAGCACTACCATAATTTGCTGCATCAACAAATAGATCACAAAGCATACAAGTGATACATAGTCCAGGCAAGTTCTGTAAGCAGTTCAAAGCAGAGGAATCTATCAATATGTCCATATCCTCCCAAAATAAAGCATACAAGTGATGCATAGTCCAGGCAAGTTTTGTAAGCAGTTCAAAGCAGAGGAATCTATCAATATGTCCATATCCTTCCAAAATAAATCGACTCGTTGATTGAGCATTACTTGTTGAGTTATAAATCATTGATGTATCAGTTTACACGGTTTGTTGTGATAACTCTCGAAGAAGTTGTAGTTTGGTTTTATCTTTGTCTTCACGGGCACTGGGATGAAAATAGGAATTTTGACAATGATGCTAAAAAAAAATATGTAACATTTCAACATGTACTAAGAAAACAATATTTAGAGCAATTTACATTGTTCTGAACAGAATTATTAAATATAATGAAAAGGAAAGGTGAAAGTAAACAGATCTGTTAACCTTCTATTTGTTCATATATTAAAACAATCCTCAACAGCTGTTTACCCAAATTAAATTAAACTATTAAAATCACGTGAATAATAAAAAAAAATTTTTTTGGATCCATGTGCATGAGCGCTCCTCATATGTGATATATGGACATACGCACATACAGACATACAACACAAAACAGAAGTGTGCACACGTAACATATAACACATAAGACAATAGTAAAGGCCTTGTAGCTTTACCTAGGTGAAATCTCCATTGCAATGTTCAAAAACTCCACAGTCAAAAAATAAAACTGATCAGAAAAAACATTAACCTAGGTCTGTATGAGCTCAAAAATAAAATAGAACTTTATGATGTGGGAAAAAGCAATAATAAAATAGATATTGAAAAAAAACATCCTGGTTAATCACTGTCGCAGATGTAAGAATAGCCAAGCTGGAGATCTGGATATCAGCTGTTATGGATTTGAGTCGAATCATCTTCCTTTTGGTCTGTAGAAATTGTTTTAGTTAGTCTCTCTGGAATCCAAATCGGCTGCTGTTCTTCCTGTGGAAAAACACAAACAGAGCCCCGACTCCAGACTATCACTGGGTCAGGACCTTTCCATTGTCCTGTTAGAATATCTTTCCAAAGTACCTTAGGCTTATGTACATTTTTTGGATACAAATGTCTTTCCGCAGCACTAAGTCCTGATGAATCCAAATTTAAAAAGTTTAGAGTAAAAAGGGTTATTTTAAGTTTATCTTTGGGGGATATATACCCCTTTCCAATTCCCTCCTTTTGTTTTAATAAGTACATTTTAATAGTTTGATGAGCTCTTTCAACTATGCCTTGTCCTTGTGGATTGTATGGAATTCCTGTTATGTGAGTAATGCCAAATGATGAGCAAAATTGTTTAAAAGAGGTGGACGTATAACCAGGACCATTACCGGTTTTTAACTGTTTTGGAACAACCACAGTGGCAAAATTTTGTAAGCAATGAGCTATAACATCTTTAGTTTTTTCTCCGGCATGAAGGGAGCCCATCAGAAATCCGGAAGAAGTATCAACTGTAACATGTAAATATTTTAATTTTCCAAATTCTGGCAAGTGTGTGACGTCCATCTGCCAAATATGGTTAGGTATCAGTCCTCTAGGATTGACTCCAAGATTAACTTGTGGTAAAAATGTCACACAATTTTGACATTGTTTTATTATATGTCGGGCTTGTTCTTTAGTTATTTTAAAACGCTTTTGTAAAGTATTAGCATTGACATGGAACCTTTTATGAAAATTTATAGCTTCTTCTATTGTGGAGAAAATATGTATGTCATGTGTAGATTTATCTGCTAACTCATTGCCCAAACTAAGGGCTCCAGGCAATCCTGTATGTGCCCTGATATGTCCTATAAAGAATGGATCTTTTCTGTCCCAGATTAGACTTTGTATAGTAGAAAACAAAGAGAAAACAGTAGAAGAAGGGGAAATCCTACCAGCATCTTCAAGGGATACTATAGCATTAACTACATACTGACTATCAGAAAATAAATTAAATACAGAATCTTTAAACATCATAAAAGCTTGTAATACTGCATTAAGCTCTACCTTTTGAGCTGATTGTTTGGGTACTAAAAATGTAAAAGTTTGATCAGGGGTAACTACTGCTGCTGTACCATTATTTGACCCATCAGTGAATATATTTGGAGCATTCATGATAGGGGTTTTTTTTGTCATCTTTGGAAAAACTACAGGATGTTTAGACCAAAAAGACAACAGAGGATTAGACGGTAAGTGATTATCAAATGAAACATTAGATTTACACATGATTATTGCCCAAGTATTTACCTCATTAGCTAACTCATCAATTTGATCTATAGTATATGGAGTAATAATTTTATTGGGAGAAATCCCAAACACTCCCTTGGCTGCTTTTATTCCTTTGAGTATTAATTGTCCTACAGCCTCAGGATACCTAGTAAGAATAGTGTTAGGAGAATAAGATAAATGTATCCACAATAATGGACCTTCTTGCCAGAATACTCCTGTAGGAATATTTTTTGTTGGCAGTACAATAAATAATAAAGGCAAACTTATATCAATTCTATCCAAATGCATATTTTCCATATATGTTTCAATGATTTTTAATGCCTTTCTTGCTTCAGGCGTCAACATGCGGGGTGAATTTGGATCTGATGGACCTTTTAGAATATCAAATAAAGGTCCCAACTCTCCTGTTGGTATGCCTAGATAAGCCTTATCCAATTTATGTCTCCTAATAACTTTTGAAAGTCGTTAAGTGATTTGAGTTGATCTACTCGTATTTGAATTTTGGGTGGACGGACCATGTCTCATTCTAAGACAGTGAAATGGTCATCACTAGCACAGGCTTAATGCCTTTTTTATTACAAATTGCCTTGATACATGTAATCTTATTCTCACAAAAAAAATGGTGATTTTTTTTTTGTAATTTATTTTGGAGGAACCTGAGCTTCAAAGAAATAAAATCACTTTCTTAAGGTAATTCAAACTTCTATCTCCATTTCTGTTTTTACCATGAACCTGAGTGTCTTTAGTAATGAAGCAGTCCTCACAGCTAACTCTCTCTCCATCCATACATACTTGATAGTTTTAAAGGGCATTCAAGTCACTCTTGGAGCTCTAGACATCTTCCTGATGAGTAGGAGGAGGAACAGATCCAAAAGGGAGATCAATTAGGAGATTCTAAATTTGGATAATAACAGTTCAGTGACCTTTTTAAATTACCTGGGTTTCAGCTACTGATTCCGTAATTTTTGGTAAGATTTTCAAACTCCTTGAGTGTCAGTTTTCTCTTCCATAGAATGAGTATAATAATTCCTACTTGGTTTGGCTTAAGAATTAAATGAACTCTGTAGGAAACTTGAAAACTGTAGGATGCTGCAAAATGTCAGTAGTAATCGTAAGGGGAAGGGAGAGTGGTGTAGTGTTGTGTTCAGACCTGACTGCACATCTGTAACACCAGGGGAGCTTTTAAACTTTGCTGATGCTTACACTCTGCCTCAGGATTATTAAATCAGAATCTCTAGTATCATTATTTTAAAAATAATCTCATATTATTCTTATATTTGCAGCCAGTTTTAAAAACACCTGATGAAGTGGGGGAAAGTAAGTTCTGCAGTTAAATTATTTGGGGCATAAATTTCACAAAATAACTTCATATTTATAAATAATGTGATCTTGGGGCAATGACATAGCCTCTCCAAATCTCTGTTTTCTCAACTTTGAAATATAAATAATAGAGAGGAGGAAGATGGTGGCGAGGGGAGTGCATTGCCCCCGTGTGCTGCGTCACTGTGTGGGAGTATGACAAGTCAGGACGGCTAAAGGCTATCTTGTTAGGAATTTCCAGCAATAGTGGGGTGCTCCGGAACCTGGAGGAAGGATTTCCATCACACGAGGATCGGCTACGGGGACTCAAACGTGAGAGATTTGTCGCACCGAGGGTAACACTGCTTATTCAGCAAATCGCCCCACAGCTAGAGTCTGCAGCGCGCGCTGGGAAACGAGGAGATAGGAACTCAGGGATACAGCGCTGCAGTTTCTGCCAGCCGTGCAAGCACCATACTCAGTGCTGAATTCTGGGTTCGAGACGGGGGAAGGAAGCGGTCCAATTCGGTTCTCCACACCGGTCAGACCACAGAGGAGGCCAGCAGCCACCATCTTGGAGAGCTGACGTCACCATCCCTGTTTTCGACTGACCGCAGCTCATTCAGCCATAGAACAGGTAATTTCAGGCTGCCATTCGCCTGCAGCTTGCAGACAGATTACTCAGGCTCAGTGCTAAATAACCCATGGAAACTGCTTCTTGGAGCCTGCTCTTAGCAGAGCATACACCGAGCACGGAGCGGCCGAGTTCAGGCTCCCGGAACTGCTCTGGCCCAGGGCTAAGGAGCCCGCGGAAACTGCTTCTCGGTCCGGGTCCTGCTGAGTACTCTGGAGGTAAATACAAACCGAGCCTTCGTGGGCAGTGGCAACAGGACTGAGACGGGGCCTGTGAGGGCCGGTCAGGACTCACCCGTTGCTTTGGTCACCCGGCAAAGGGAACAAAATGCTGCCATTCGCATAGGATACCAACATGGCAGAGATCTGATGTCATCAGAAAGCGGCGGAGGAGAGAACTTCATCAATACCAGCGGCGACAGAAATAGTTGGTCTCCTGGTAGGGAGGGTGAGTCACAGACACCCGAGTCTCTCTCGCTTTGTCGTCGAGCCAGAGGGGAGGAGCCGGGCCGCCGCCCACGCCGGAGCAGGCCCAGCGGCTCGCCGGCGTGGTGGTCGCGTGACCCCAATTGGAGAAGGGGCAGAGCGGAGCCGCCACCCGCGCCCGCAAGGTGGGCAGACCTGCGACCCAGTGGTACACGGGCGTGGTAGGAGGGGCAGGGCAGAGCTGCCGCCCGTGCCTGCAAGGTAAGCAGACCTGCGACAGACTGGCAGGTCAGGCCCAGCGGCTGGCCAGTGTGGTACACAGGTCACCCCAACTGGAGTAGGGGCAGAGCAGAGCCTTCGCCCGTGCCCGGATCAGGCCCCGCCGGTGTGGTGGTCACGTGACCCCAATTGGAGTGGGGGCGGAGAGGAACTGCCACCCGTGCCCGCAGGGTGGGCAGACCTGCGACCAACCTGCAGATCAGGCCCAGCGGTCCGTGGGCATGGTAGGAGGGGCAGGGCAGAGCCGCCGCCCGCGCCTGCAAGGTAGGCAGACCTGCGACAGACCGGCGGATCAGGCCCAGCAGCCTGCTGGCGTGGTACACACGTCGCCCCAATTGGAGTAGGGGCAGAGCAGATCGCCGCCCGTGCCAGGAACAGGCCCAGCGACCTGCCGGCGTGGTAGTCACGACATCCCAATTGGAGTAGGGGCAGAGCAGAGCCGCCACCCGTGCCCGAAAGGTGGGCAGACCTGCGACCGACCAGCGGGACAGGCCCAGTGGCCTGCCAGTGCGACAGACACGTCACCCCATTTGGAGTAGGGGCAGAGCAGAGCCGCTGCCCGTGCCCGCAAGGTAGGCAGACCTGCGAACGACCAGTGGAACAGGCCCAGTGGCCGGCCGGGGTGGTAGGCACGTCACCCCAATTGGAGTAGGAGCAGAACAGAGCCTTCACCCGCGCCCGGAAAAGGCCCAGTGGTCCGCGGGTGTGGTAGACAAGTCACACCAATTGGAAGGGGGGCAGAGCAGAGCCGCCGCCACGCCTGCAGGGTAGGCAGACCTGCAACCGACCGGCGGATCAGGCCCGGTGGCCTGCCGGCGTGGTACACTCGTCACCCCAATTGGAGTAGGGGCAGAGCAGAGCCACCGCCCGCGCCCGGAACAGGCCCAGTGACCTGCTGGCGTGGTAGTCACAACACCCCAATTGGAGTAAGGGCAGAGCAGAGCCGCCGCCCACGCCTGCAAGGTAGGCAGACTGCCACCCGACCCTGCAAGGGAGACTTTTCAACTATACAAGAGCAATATAAATATATAGGGGAAAAAACATTTCAAAAACACAACAGTTTCACCAAGCAGAAAGAAACGCAAGCAGTATGAAAAGACAAGGAAAGAAAGGACCACAAGCAATGCAGGTCAACTCAACTTTAGAAGAGGTAACAGCTGCAGCAGATGGAATGTCAGATAAAGAATTCAGGATATACATGCTTCAGATGATCTGGAGTATCAAGGAAGACATTAGACAGCAAAATCAGACAATGAAAGATCACTTCGACAATGAATTACACAAACAAATCCAGGAAGCAAAGGATCAACTATACAGGGAGATAGAGGTTATAAAAAACAAACAAACAGAAATCCTATAAATGCAGGAAGCAATAAACCAACTTAAAAACTCAATGGAGAATACTACCAGCAGAGTAGAACACTTAGAAGATAGAACATCAGACAATGAAGACAAAGTATTCCAACTTGAAAAGAACATAGACAGCTCAGCAAGACTGTTAAGAAACCATGAGCAGAACATCCAAGAAATATGGGATAACATTGAGAGACCAAACTTAAGAGTCATTGGGATACAGGAAGGTACAGAACTCCAAACCAAAGGAATGAGCAATCTATTCAATGAAATAATACGAGAAAACTTCCTAGACTTGAAGAATGAGACAGAATCCCAAATCCTAGAAGCCTACAGGATGCCGAATGTGCAAAATCATAAGAGATCCACACCTAGACACATTATAATGAAGATGCCCAACATACAGAATAAGGAGAGAATTTTAAAAGCTACAAGAGAAAGGAAGCAGATTACATTTAGGGGTAAGCCAATCAGGATAACAGCTGATCTTTCAACACAGACTCTGAAAGCTAGAAGATCCTGGAATAACATATTTCAAACACTGAAAGAAAATGGGTTCCAACCAAGAATTGTGTATCCAGCGAAATTAAGCTTCAGGATGGAAGATGAAATTAAAACCTTCCACGATAAACAAAAGTTAAAAGAATTTGCAGCTAGAAAACCATCTCTTCAAAACATCCTTGGTAAAACATTACAGGAAGAGGAAATGGAAAATAACAATGAAAACCAACAGTGGGAGGTAGGACAGTAAAGGGGGGGAAAATAATCAAAGAGGAAAACAAACCATGTTTAGTAACAGAAATAAACAAATATGGCTGGAAGAACAACCCATATCTCAATAATAACCCTAAATGTTAATGGCTTAAACTCACCAATTAAGAGACACAGGCTAGTAGAATGGATCACAAAACAAGACCCAACAATATGCTGCCTACAGGAGACGCATTTGATAGGAAAAGACATACATAGGCTGAAGGTGAAAGGTTGGGAAAAATCATATCACTCATATGGACTTCGGAAACAAGCAGGAGTGTCCATACTCATATCAAATAAAATAGATTTCAAGCCAAAGTTAATCAAAAGGGATAAAGAGGGACACTACATACTGCTTAAGGGAACCATACACCAACAAGACATAACAATCATAAACATATATGCCCCAAACAATGGTGCAGCTATGTTCATCAAACAAACTCTTCTCAAGTTCAAGAGTCTAATAGACCACCATACCATAATCATGGGAGACTTCAACACACCTCTCTCGCCACTGGACAGATCTTCCAAACAAAAGTTGAATAAGGAAACTATAGAACTTAATAACACAATTAATAACCTAGACTTAATTGACATATATAGAATATACCACCCAACATCAAGCAGTTACACTTTTTTCTCAGCAGCACATGGATCCTTCTCAAAAATAGATCATATATTATGTCACAGGGCAACTCTTAGACAATATAAAGGAGTAGAGATAATACCATGCATCTTATCTGATCATAATGGAATGAAACTGAAAATCAACAATAAAAGAAGGAAGGAAAAAGCATACATCACTATAAGCAATAATAAATGTCTCATCTTAACAGAGTGAAATTCTGGGTATATTTGTTTTCATGTCTTGAAAGAAAAAAATATAAATCATTAGATAATTTCTAAATTTGATTTCTTCTGAGTGATCCTTAGTTTAATGATATTGTTATGAAATCATCACATTTCAAACATCTCTTAAACATGAAGCTATTCCTTTATTCATGAAATCAAATGCAATAACAGGAATACATGTGATCATAAAAATTCAGAACCAAAAATGAGATTAGTACAGGACAGTTATTATTCTCAATGAAATGGTATATCTCAAGAATAAATGCATAAATTCACATTCTGGAACTGCATGCATTAAACAAATACCTTTATGTTTAAAAATGTCTAACATTTTGAGTAGGTACCAATGTTTGTATACAGTATCCATGTTTTCTGATTTTCACATGGTCAGGAGTATCATCAATTCAAGCCCCATGGTGAATATAAATACCGGTAAACAAGCTACACAATCATCAACTTTCTTGACTTCCAGAAATGTAGCCCTTAACATTTAATATCCACATTCAATTTTTTTCAATGTATTTCTGCTAAAGGACATACTGAAAATAAAATGTTTATCAAATCATATAATGAATTATATAAGGCAGTGAAGTGGAACATACTTGTAATCCCAGCAACTTTGGAAGCTGAGGCGGGAGTATCACAAATTTGAGGCCAGCCTCAACAACTTAGTGAGACCCTATGCAACATAATGAGAAGCTGTCTCAAAATAAAAAAAAAAGCAAATTCATAGAATATTATTTATAAAATATTCCCCAAATTATTAAAGATAATTTTCCCTTTTAAAAAAGTTATTACTTTTTTAAACTTGGTCATGGTGAAAACCAGCGTTTGAAACTTTCCCCATCCAGTTTCATAAATGTCAGTACATTATGTTGTGCTTCACTTGATGTTCTGTTCTCGTGGGAAAACTGATCTATAGAAGAGAGAGGTTTTTATTATAAAACGTTAGATGCTGTATCACAATAATTAAGCCATCAGGCATATTTGTATGGGAGTTATGGCAGCCACCTTCTCAGCTAAATGTTATTGAGAAGTTTAGTATCACTCCAATGCTTGTTTGAAAATAATTTTTAAATAAATTTAAAATTTGAAAATATTTTGGAGTGCTGGGGATGTGGCTCAAGCGGTAGCACGCTCGCCTGGCGTGGGCAGGGCGCTGGGTTCTATCCTCAGCACCACATAAAAATAAAGATATTGTGTCCACCGAAAACTAAAAAATATTTTTAAAAATTCTCTCTCTTAAAAAGAATTTGGAAAGTAAATTCAATGAAATGCATTGAAACAGTCACTGTTCAATCCACAGAAGTAGTTTTGGTCAATCATCAAAGTCAAGAGAAACAACAGGCTCCTCTAAGCACCCGATTATTGAACTTTATGAATAAGCCAGTAGAAGCCACCTGGTACAGAGATCCACAACCTCCTAGGAGCCCCAAACACACTTCATCAGGAGAGTCAAGGCTTGGTGTGCACACACCACCTCAGCTGAAGGAAGCCATCCATTCAGTTTCCTCACTGTTCCATTAGGTGCATGACAGTACCCTGTCTTTATGCCTTCCAGTCACATTGCCCCCTCAGGGTACATGGCTACCTGCTACTGCCTGCTAGAGACACTTCTCATCATTATGCCAGTTTGGCAAAGTACAGTTTACCTAATTAGCTATTCCAAGGATGAGGCAAAGATGCTCCCTAGGCTTGTGCCATTATTATGAATCTGATGTCCTTCTGTCATCCTGTGAATTTGTCACAGGAGGATTCAATTCAGCATCAAATCCTCAAGTGTTTCTGGAGCTTGAGGAAATGTCACAGACCACCTATTAATCATGTCCCTTCATAGATAAAGTTAAAGTGAGTAAAATAAGCATCTAAAGGCCTGGGAAATGTTGGCTACTTCTGATTCATCTCCATTCATTTGGCCCTTCAGTTTCTTCTTCTTATTTACAATGAATTCAGAAGATCCTTCCAAATTAAAAGGCCTGATTCCAAAGGCTGTTCTTGAGCTAACTTACTTCTATATCAATGATACCAAATGCTCTCTGTGTCTCAAAATTTCAATGACTCATGTATGTTCCAATATTTCATGAGAGGACCCGATCTTTGGTACGTATTATTTCATGTTATTTTATCTTTAATAGAAGTTACTTTTCTCTAAGTATAAAAGGATTCAAATTAGTTTTATGGAATAAAACTATAAAAATGGGATGGAAGAAACACTAAGTAACCTAGAATCTCACACTCCAAAGAAAACCACTGTAGCATTTCCAGCTCTGGGAGTAGCAACATCAGTATGTGAGTGGGCATCTTTGTAACTGCATTCAGGAGAGAAATCTAAAAGGAGGAAAAATCTAAGATTGAGAGTTATAGCAGGCTCTGCCTACAACTCTCTAAGGGGAATGTTTCCAAGTCTCAATCTCAGGAGTTTGAGCATCCATGTTCCCTGTCAAGTGGACACCTACCTACCATCATCCTGGAACAGAGTACCACAACTCTGGAGTCACCTAAAAATACACACACACACACACACACACACACAGAAGGGAATAACAGGACAAACCAAGACCCCTTCTCCCATGCTCCCTTTTTAACCATGTAGTCTCTGTACTTCTCATTCTGATGGCTCTATTTAGAGACTGACTTGAGATTACATATATTCTCATAGCTGAAAACAACTATGGAAAGTGAAACTTTCAAACATTCACTGTTAATCACCATGTTTCCTCAAAAACTCCTTAAAGGCAATATACCAATGACATGGGAGTCTGGGTTTTAGGAGACAAGTAGATGGAAGATATGAACAAGGGTATTCAGCTCCTGACTCAGGGAAGTGGAGAAGTGGAGATGCATTTTCCATCTTCACCACCATAACACCCCCAAACTGGAAAGGGATTAGGAAGGACAGTTTGAATGAAGAAAGGCAAATTTGCCCTCTGTAAATTGCCCACACCCCCAAGGCACAATAAGTCCTCTCAGCAAAAGCCAAATGTAAAACCTGATCTAGAATTACAAAGAAGAAATGGTTTTGAATTCACTGGGAATAAATGATGCATTTTTCCCCCATAAAGAGTATGTTAAAGAACCTCAAAACCCATATTGCAGATAAGCCTCTCAATACTTTTAATGATCCATGAAGTTATCAGATATGTTATCTAATAAGCAGAGATTTTTATTTTTTATTAATACAGTTAATGGACTAGATCAATTTTTTTTTTTTTTTTTTTTTTTTTTTGCATTTCATTCTGTGCCTCTTTGGGATGCCAACATTAACTCTGATTTGCCTAGTAAGATGCATTTAGACCACAGAGATGTCTTGATTTCAGAAAGTAATATAGAACTTAGTTCTATTGGCCTTTTTCTCTCAATTCAAAATCATCTTATCGAAAGCTAAAATATTCTTGGTATTTGTTCACATTTTACTGTGTTTTGTACATTTAAGAAGTTTTCATTGTTCAATTCTAAATGCTGCTTGGCATATTTGTCTAGAGAGCTAGAAAAAAAACTATACACTTTGAACACAATGTATGTGAACATAATGATAATTATAGGCCTGCAAAGACTTTTAAATAAGCAATGTATATTATTGTAAGAATATCTGATAATGGTATTTGAGTAGTTCTTATTTGTTAATGAAAACTAGGCAAGGCTTTGGGTGGGGAAAAGTCTTCTTTAGCCATTCCATTTACCCTTGAAGTATTTAATGAAAATGTGGAAACTTAAGTTGCTGTAATCTGTGAGTACCTCAAAATATATAGCAGTTAAGTTTTCAATAACAACAGACTCATTCCAATATTGGGCGGCAAAGATAAGTTGTTTACTTCCTTGGAGAATAGAACTGTGGTAATCAGAGCCTGGGAAGGGAGTAGAAGAAGAAGGGTTGAGGAGAAGTACAGGGGTGCAGTTGGATGAGAGGAGTAACTTCTAATGTTCTATAGCATAGTAAATAACTATGTTTGACAGCAGTTAAATATTACCAATAACTAATAGAGTTAATGTTCCAAGCACCGAGACAGATAAATACCTGAGGATATATGCCAATTAAATTGATATGATCCTGACACATTGTTACACATTTTATACACATCTTGAAATATCACCTGTGTCTCATAAGTATGTACAATTATCTCTGTCAATTAAAAATCAAAATATATATTTTTAAGATTTATTATTTCTTCTGTTAATTACATGATTTGTGAGAATCCCTTTTTTATTTTTTCCTAGTACTGTGGGTGAACCCAGGGGAATTAAGCCACTGAGTTATATTCCCAGGTTTTTTTTTTTGTTGTTGTTGTTGTTGTTAGTTTTTATTGAGATAGGACCTCTCCTAAGTTGCTAGGCTGGCCTTGAACTTGAGATCCTCTTGCTTCAACCT